>NW_027509215.1:6092500-6667500 GCF_051911475.1 Siphateles boraxobius
ATGTCTGGAAGTCTTGCTGATCCGAATGTGTCTAGCTTACAACTCTTCCAACAACACAATGTTTTTTGATGGCAAGTTTGCCAGCCCTCAGCTCTTCAAAGCTCTCGGTGAGTATCTGGAAATGTTCAGAATAGCATGCTACCACCTTAAGTATACTATTTCAGTAGTATACTCTGAAGAGTATGCATATATACACGTGTGGAATAAACAACGCATTCACACTGGATTCTGCATCCTACAATTTAATGCACTCTATTTGCATTTCCATTTCCTATTTGATGGGTAAACTAGATGCAATCACTAAATAACATGTTAGGATACTACATACTATTTAATCTATATAGTAGTATGCTTTTCCATGTTCACCCAATGTCAGTAACCGTTATTAACATGTTTCTTGACTCTTTATTTAATCAGACTGTAAAAGACGATTCTAGACTAATTGGATTGCAAATGCAAAATAAAATTTTCGGTAGAATAACTGGATACCCTTGCGGAATTAAACATACATATAAGATTGCGTTGAGATTGTGACAAATGTAATCAGGTCATGTGATTACAATGTAGCAGAAAACTGAAATGTGTATCTTTTCATAATGCGAAACTATATGAACAATATTCAGTGTATACTAAGCAGTAAGCAGAACGCTAGTATTCAATTTCAATTCAAACACATCCTCTTTTACTTTATAATACACAACACCAGCAGCCTCTTAAGAGCAAGAATGGAGGCGTCATGAATCAATAAGGGACAAGCGCTAATGGGTTTTTTAACCCAGTTAGTAAATACAAGTGATGCTTGGGTGAGTAATAGCTCATCAAAGTTAAATGGAAGCTTTGCAGAAAGCACTCAGTGCAAAACATATTACATAAAGACTGTGATTCTTGAAATAAGTTAGTAGAATGATTTGTAGATAATACCATTTCTTTTTTTATTAGCTTTTTTCAAATTGGGTATGTTTAAAGCCAGCATGAATTGAAAATTCACCTTATTTATTTTTTAAATGCATGTTATCGATCATATCTTGATTAACTGGTGCATAGAGCCAAGTCTAATAAGGAAGACAATTTCTGTCGCTACTCTACTTCCGTTTCATTGCAACTTTAAATACACAATACAGACACTACAAACTATTATATTCACGATAAAGCAAAGCAAAGACCATTTTAATTTATTGCTAAGGTCTGAATTATTCTTACAAATTACCTGAAGCTTTGTGCCCAGAACATCTAATCATTTCCTTTATAGTTCCTCTTTTACATTAATGGAGCCCAACAGATCCATTAAATCATTTCATGCTAAACAATATAGATTGGTTTTGGGCAAATTATGGACCTCAATGGAAATGTAATTTATTTCTTCATCTTCAACACTGTAACTAGCATGTGTATGTGTTTGTAGGATGTGATGACCTGGTAAACACTGTCTTTGAATTGGCTAAAAGTCTGAGTCGTCTTCAGCTAAGCGAGGAGGAAATGGCTTTATTCAGCGCCGCGGTCTTGCTGGCTCCAGGTGAGACACTCACACCCATGTCTGCTACCAATTTAGCGACTTATTCCCAGAAGAAAAGGATTTTAAAGCTGGGTTTATGTGCTCTCAGAAAAGGTAACATGGTCAGACTTGCATAAAATGAGACACATTCTCACAGTTTGAAACCCTGCTCTGTGTTTGTGTGCTGCTCAGATCGGCCATGGTTGACGGAGTCTCAGCAGGTTCAAAAGCTCCAAGAGAAGGTTTACGTGGCCCTTCAGCACAGCATGCACATGAACGGGGCCACTACTGAGAAACTGGACAAGGTGAGGAACAAGACACACATATGGCACTTTACAGAGAACTTTGAGAATATTTAAGAAAAGAAATTAAATTCTAAAAACACTAATATTATGAATCATCCAAGGAGAGTAATGCCAGGTACACATTGCACTGTCAAGTTTGATATCAGCTTTGGTTCATTGGGTGATTTATCAGACCGATTTAAACCAATGAATTCACAACTTTGTGAATCTGTTTGACTGATTCTTTAAAAAGAAGTTCTGCACCCATTCTGACCCAGAAACACACAAATTAAAGTATGTATATATATATATATATGGGGTGGTGGTGGCGCAATGGATAAGACACATGCCTTTGGTGTGAGAGACCTGGGTTCGAATCCACTGTGAGCAAGACACTTAACCCCTAGTTGCTTCAGAGGCGTGCGACCTCTGAGATATATAGCAATTGTAAGTCGCTTTGGATAAAAGCGTCAGCTAAATGAATAAATATATATGGGCAATATCACACGAGTATGAGTGCGATATGGCTCTATATCAGTAGCATGGCTGTGATTAGGCCATAGGCACGAGGCTGTAGATAATCACTACCGTGCTGCTGATATAGAGCCATATCGCACGACAATTGTGATATTGCTTTTATACAACAGTTTGACGGCACAAGTGTGTAAATAAATAGAGTGGAGACAGTGGAGTATCTTTAAAAACCTTCTTTTGTGCGGAACTATTTCCTTAAAATTATGAGAGAGATATCGACAAAAGGATGTGTATTGTCCTCATCTGATATAGCATTTAAAGTTAGAAAGTTGGTATGAGCTGGCAGTCATTTAAAAATAAACAACAGTTAACATGGTAAATAAACAATACTAACATGAACTGTTAATGAAACATATGGAAGCTTAACAAACGTACCAGATACGTAATTTATTGGTATTTTTTGGTAATTTCCTGACTTACTAATTGACAACGTAACGTCTAGGTTACTAATGTAACACCCGTTCCCTGAAGGAGGGCACGGAGACGTTAGGTCCCATGACGTCAGTCTGACGTTACGTTGAACGTGACTGATTGAATGGGAACTATGACGTTGCATGCACATAATTTCTTTTGCTTTTTATATGTAGTGAAGTGGTATACAGCACGTGCTGACAGGAAATGAAAGTTCTTTTTTCTGAGGTGAGATTTTTATTTCGTATCAAGTTA
Source organism: Siphateles boraxobius (assembly GCF_051911475.1). Classification (NCBI taxonomy): domain Eukaryota; kingdom Metazoa; phylum Chordata; class Actinopteri; order Cypriniformes; family Leuciscidae; genus Siphateles; species Siphateles boraxobius. The sequence goes on from NW_027509215.1 coordinate 6,095,477, forward strand.
CAAAAATAATGTTAGAATAATGACACTGACATATATAGCCAGACAACATCTCATCTGACAGCAGATACTGAATCAGGAAAACACGCACTCTTTACTTAAACTGAAGAGTAAACAGCCTTACAACACGTCTTTCAAAATAAAAGCCTCGCATTAAAGAAACATTTCGAATCATCTTTTTTTTATTGTTGTTTCTTGACTACACACGCCGCGACCCACTCAGAATGATCTTGCAACTCACATTTGGGTCGATCGTTGGTAACGATCCACCAGTTGAGAAAGACTTTCTAATTCTCGCTCAAAAACTCTTAAAACTACATTCTGTGACACAATAACAGTAGTATTTGTAAAATTGCTCCTCCACCATTGACACCAGGATAGATACGGCAAAAACAAGTAGAGTGATACAAATTGTGGAACGGTTTACTTGATATTAGTAGAATATTGCATGGCTGGAAAAGGCTCTCAGCCAAAGAGATTTGAAAACCAGAACTAAATGTTTGGATTACAGGGGCAAAATTATTTTTGAGCCATTTGTTATTTGACAAAAACATATGCCATGTCAGCTCTTACATGAAAGTTATATATATATATTTTTTTTTTATAAAATTATATACATTTTGTCCATTCAGTGCAAACTGTCACAATTTATCAAATATAAATCTGCTTTCAAAGGTTTGGCGTCAGTATATATATATATTGGAAGAGATTAATTATTCTGTTCTGCAAGGGTAGATTAAATTTCTCAAAAGTGACAGTAAAGACTTTTATCATGGTTTCCACACAAAAAAATTAAGCAGACAAGATTATCATCATCATTATCAGATTATCATCATGACATTGATGATAATTATAAAAAAATTCTTGAGCAGCAAATCAGCATATTTGAATGATTTCTTAAGGATAGTGTGATTGATAACTAGGAATAAATTATTTCATAATATAATATTTCACTATATTTTATTCTTGATAGAATAAATGCAACCTTGGTGAGCATTAGATATTTCTTGCAAAAAAACTTACCGACCCCAAACTTTTGAATGGTAGTGTAGTTTCTGTTCCATGGGTTGGTTGATTATGTACTGCTAAATATCCATGCAAAAAAACATATAAAAAAACATAAAACATACACACAAAGCACTAATCCAAAGGTCATAATTAAATCATCCAGGAGGTTTATTTCTTTATTTTGGAATATCTGATCTAGACACTCTCGTTGTCCTGTGTTCGCAGATGGTGTCCAAACTACCGCAGATGAAGACGATCAGTAACCTGCATATTGACAAGCTGGATTTCTTCCGCCTGGTTCACCCGGAAACAGCCTACAACTTCCCGCCTCTGTACAGGGAAGTGTTCGGCAGCGAGATCAACTTCCCTGACTCCACCAACAGTTAGAGAGAGGGAGATAGTGAGGGAGAGAATGAGAGAGAGTGTGAAGGGGAAATTTGAGGCTTGTGTTGAAGAGAGGCCATTACCTGTAAAATGTAATTTTGTTTTAAAAACCTCCAGGGAGAATCCTCAGTCTATTGCATCACTGTTAGCATACATACACAATACACTACAAACCATGCAAAGTATTTCAGATTCGCCAAAACATACAAACACACTGGTATATGAATTATTCCTGAAATTGTGCTCTCACATCTGTTATTATTTTACGGAAACACTCCTAAATGATCTTTAATGTACAGATATATGCTTGCAAGGGCCCTTTGTCCCAACATGTTGATGTCTAAGCATGTTACTGCATCTGCACACAAAGAGATTTAAATTATTTTTTCAAAGGAGGTTTTATAAATATGATTTAAAGAATTTTACAGGATCAAACTCTCTTCCACGTGAACATTCTGTAGAGCACAACACCTTTTTTAATGAAGTGCATCCTACGTACTAGGTGACGGTCACACGTCCTTCCCCACCGAATCACTCTTTAAGCACTAACATCGCTTTTTTCCTCCCTCTCCCCCCTCGTTTTTCATCCTCAGACGAATCATGAATGTATCCCACGAAGCAAAGGCACTTATTCTAATTTGAGACCGAATGTACACAATGCACTTTTGGTCTCGCGTTACGCTTTATGAGACTTTGACAATCCACTTAAAAAAAAAAAGCCCTAATGTGCCCAGATTGTTCATTTAAAATGAAGGGAACAATATTACCAGTGCAACTTTTAAAATGAACATTCCATCTTAAATACAAATTTGTAATAATAGTGATAATAATAAAAAATAAATGTTTAATTTAATGAAAACAATACATTTAGAAAAATAATTTCAAAAGCTTTAGAAAATCATTTTGAATCATCTCTCAGTTTGTGAATACAAACACATGCATTGACAGAAATGCACTTATAGTGGAAGTCTATGGGGCAACTGTACAAAACAACTTGCCCTTCTAGTGCTTAACTTTATCCGTTAGCATCTGAGTTTAACTTGTATTTAACCTGGAATATTCCTTTAAAACTTTTTAAACGAACCAGAAAACATAAGTGTGCTAAACTATTTTCTAATGTGCAATAAAAACAACCTGATAATCACTACAAACGTGCAGTCATGACCAAACGTTTGTGAATGCCTTGTTTTGTTACAATAAAGTAAAGAAAACCACACAATCCTCACTTTAACAGTTATTTACATAATATCATACCTCATATTCAGCTGAACTTGACACATTCAGTACAGTATTAGACTCTACCAAACAACGTATGACTGCAACAGGACACATTATTAAATGTCGAACTGTTGCGCAATAGAATAGTGATAGATAAGGAGTTTGCAAACTTGGGCATGACTGTAAAGGATTGGCGAACACAACTTTTGAAGCAGTGATTCCATCCACACATGCTCTTATTTGCTCAGGCACATTTTGACAGTGTTTGAAGCTGCACCTTATTTTTTTGTTGTCATTTTAAAGCAATGAGAAACCTCAGTCCCATGTCCCTATCCCTTGTAAATGCCACTTTAGAATGAGAAACAATTAAATGTTCATTTCATATGGACATTTCAAAAAGATTATTTTGAATAGGAATGTAAATAAAGTAGTCTTTTTAGTCAAGAGAGTGAATGAGAGAGAGAGAGGTGGAGCAGGTAAGGAAGAGAGATGGGAATGTTAAAGAAAAACATGAGCCAGGACTTTCATCAGCCGGCTTTTGAATTCTTCCAGCGTGTGCATGGAAGTACCGGACCAGAGAAATTGAACTGGGTTTGAACTGACTTTTGCCCATTTTGTTCTGGAGCTGCTCCGGACAGCAGAGCCAAGCTGGATGGGATGCCGACATTGACATTGTTTTGTTGATAGGTACAGATCTGGGAAAATCCTGATGTTGTGAGACCCTTCCTCCTGATTGGTGGGCTTCAGATGCTTTCACAAACCAAAAGAAAAGAGCAAGAGAAAAGGAGATTCCATCAATGTTCAGTCCTATAGGTTTCGGGTACAGATTCACCACATGCATCGCATTTGCTTGTGGCCAGTGAGCATGGCTGTGGTTTCTGTTGTATTATTTTGTAAATTGTTGATCACCTCTCCCTTTGTCCATTTCTGTGGCCCGGATCGCGTCCTTCCATCCTATTTTTACTACTCCTGCACCACAGTACGACAAAAACCGTTTCAACAGAGTTCTCAGCTACTTCTTTGGTTCAAGGTTCACGGTATTGTTTATAGTTCAGCTATATATACTACACAACTGGTTTTCAGTGATTCGGATGAGTGAATGAATGATATTGGACTCTGTATGAAAGAGAAATTATATGGTTTTGTAACTCAGTTTTTAATGAACAAAAGGAAATCTGTGTTCTTTTTGTGTGCCCAACATTACAAACCTCTCACGTCAAGGACTGTAGCCTGCCCTTGGATTAAGAATGAGAATTATGGGAATTCTGTCTGTGTAATGTACTTTTAAATGTGTGGTTTTGACAATCCCCACCTCTAGGCCTTTGATGCATGCCTTCCTGTTAAGACAAGATTGTGTTTGTCCCATTCATTCACCCTGCAAAGCAAATTCAATGTTTATTTTGTTTTTGTAGAAGAAATGTTTCTGCTCTGTGTGTTTCACACACAAAAAAAGATTTATTCTCAGGGAGATAGCTGGTCTCTGTCTCGCCAGTATCCTCTGCCGACTACACACACTCACACACACTTTGCACCGAATAGGAGACCCGTATTCTTGATCACTGTGTCCTGTAGCTATATTTAAATATATATATATATATATATATATTATATATATATTGTGAATGTCAATCACAAAGTGTCAAAAAACCTTTCCTCTTTCTGCTGATGTACTATTACAGGTTCTTTCAGTCTGAATTATAAGACACAGAATATGACTAAATGAAAAAAACAAATAAAAGATGTTCTTATTCTTTAAAAAGAATTGTTGTCCCTTGTAATTTGTCTACTTCAATAATTTGTCTACTACCTCGAAAAATTTGAATATCGTTCAAAAGTTATAATTTTGATGATTATGACTTACAGTTTATAAGTCAAACCCCAAATTACCCCAAATTCAAAATCTCAGAAAATTTTAATAGTACATGAAATCAATAAAAAAAAGGATTTAAAATACAGAAATGTCGATTATATGTCTGAAAAGTATAATCATATATATGCATATAGTTATATATACTAAATATATTAGTTTCACCTTTTAATTTGAATGACTGAAACACACAAACTTTTGCACGATGTTCAAATTTTTCGAGTTTCACCTAAATCGCGCGAGGAGGAGACGCGCTTGATTCCTGCCGGTTCCACAGTGAGAGCGGCGCGGCCAGAGTTTTGGGCGCTGTGGCATATTAAATATATAATATATTACAAATAGTTTTTCAGCGTGAGAAAAACAATGTGTGGCGGAAGAGCGCGACATAAGACTGAAATGAGTGACTGTCACGCTCAATGCGTAACACTTAGCCCTGTAAAGATAAACTGTTTTCACAGACGAAAGTTAGACCCGGAAGCTGGAGAGTTTCTATTTCTGGCTTTGAGATAGTTATGCTTCCATAATTATTTTTTTCTATAGCCAGAGATACATAACAAAGTAGGTAGGCTAAATGTGCAGTAAACACGTAATATTAATTCATCACAAAATAAACTTAGAAGAAAGTCACATGTTTTAGAAACGGTGCAATGCGAGAATGCGAGCGATGGGAATCCTGACGTCGGCAAGCAGTTGACAAATCAGAACTCTCTTATTATACGCAACGCGTGTATGGGAGCGTTCTAGTTGCGTCGCGTCGCAGTGTGACGTGTACTTCAAACTCTGGCCGAGCAGGAAGAAGTTGGGATTCCGTGAAAGTTTTTTTCACATCTCTAGACGCCTACAGTTTCATTTTTAAATATTGGGTTAATTAAATAACATCTAAATTTGTCAAAGCGAAAGGATCCGACGCAAAGATGTCTGTTGCCGGACTGAAGAAACAGTTTTATAAAGCGAGTCAGGTGAGTGTTTCCACGTCAACTGGTGCACGAGCATACACTGAAGGTGATGATACACAGGGCAACTTTTTAAGCAATGTTGCTGGGCAATCTTGCAGAGCAATTGTTGCTTGGGCACTTTTCCCATTGAAAAAGGGCAATGCATTTCTATCTGGATATTTTAGATCAGTCGTGGGCCTCGTGTCTCATCTGGTTGCTCGTTGACGGCAACATTGCCCGGCAACATTGCTCAAAAAGTTGGCCTGTGTATCATCACCTTTACAGACAATAAACAAACAATATAGGCCTACCGTAAGTTATAAAGAAACATTTGCGGTGTCAGTTCAACTTGTTTGAATGATTATATCATCCGGGGTCTTCTCTGCTCTGGTGAAGTAAAAGTTAAAGCCTGGCTATGTTTCAAAGTGTAGTGAGCCCACTACATAGACAGCGTATTGGGAGATCTCAAGTGCGTTTTGAACGCGTCTGGGTAACTTAGGCAGATTAGTACATTTTGAGACACTTTGTGGGAATTAGTAGTGTGTGTATATATACTTTTATTGACTTTATATTTTGTTTTTATTAGATTTTTATATAAAATTCGAATCTAAACTTTGTTTTGTCACCCAGTAGAAATGTAATAGCCATAGAAGCACTTCATGAATAAACCAAGCTCATATCATTCCAAATCAAGTCTATAAAGTTAGATCTTTAAATATTTTACTATATCTAGATTTTTATAGTGAAGTAGCCTTGACACAATCAAAGAGTTAGCAGGTTGCTGACTGTTAATGCACTGGAAGGATCATAAAACATCGCAACACCTGTTTTTTGCATCGCCTTGATCAACACGTGGTTATCAGTTCAGATGAAATTAATATACTGTGTATTATTTGAGCAGGAAGCACGTGTACTTTACTGGCAGTGTATTTAGCTGATGTGCACTAAGGAGCTGTCTGCAGGTGATGCATACAATGTTTATCAGTAATGTGTGGAGAAAACATAGCCTATCCTTTATACTGTATGAAAAAATGTCCAGGTCACAGTCAAGAGGAAAAGTATAAGAAGTTCTATTTTGCATAAACAAAATTAAGGGTTTTTAGGACTATTGCATTGTTTTCAATGTGATTCGCATGATGATTATGCATATTTTACCCTCTAATTCTCTTTACTGTAATTCATAAACAACAACTAATCATCATTACCATGATGTACCTTTTACTGTTGAAGGGTTTTTTGTGTTTTATTGTATTATACAAAAAAATACTGCAATATGATCATTTATACGGTATGCAAGATAATAATAATAATAGGCAATAACAAATACTGCTATAATGTTTAAATGATTTTCAATATATCGTTATATAATATCATAGAACACTGTTTCTTTACATTCCTGTTTCATTCCATTATTTCTTTGCCCACCATTTTCCCAAACATTTGCAATGTAAGTACCTCGTAGAAAGTTATGCCTAAAGATGCAGTTGAATCAAATTACCTCAGTTATTGTCTATTCAGTTTGAATAATGCTGCTTTATTTCATTGTGTGATTGATAAACAACCTTTTTCAGATACTTGGGAATCTAGTGGTTTAAGTCCACGCAGGCAGATAAAGAAAGTGATTTTGAATGAGATTCTCAGATGATATCTTTTTTTTGGGGTGGATAATCTTTTAATCCATGTCGTCTACTCCAAAACAGTCATGCATTTAATCAGAATGAAGCCTGTTTATAAAACAGTGCATACTTTTGCACATGCAATTTCAGACATTTGCTTGAAGTTTTTGGCCTCAGTCAGTCTAACATTCCTTTACCCTTTTTGTAAAGCAAAACGAGTCTAACGTGCGCCTACATGTTGCAGATGAATCAGGTGAAAGCATCTTAATGTCAGACGGGATGTCTTACAGTCACTGAGCCTCATTATTACAATAAAGCTTAAAGTATGCAGGGTTAAAAATGCAGAACTTCATGATGTTCATACTTCATAACTTTTTACTTACTGCTTGTGTCTGTTTTTGCAGAAATCACGTTCCATCTTGATCTTATGTCACAGTTATATATGCATTGATAAGAATGCAGTCTCAAAAGTTGAACAGATTTAACTTGAGATGTTGGTTTAAAAGTAAAACTGCAAGATATGATGTACTGTAAACTTAAATAAGTTTTTGTAAAAAAAAATGTAGGTAATCAGTTACATACAATTTAAGTTGAGAAATTCAATGTTTAAGCAAGCAGAACTGGCAGATTTTTATTTTGTACTCAAACATTTTAATTGCTCTTAACTGGAAATATTTTGATATAAAAAATTATGTAAATAATTAGCTTAAACTATAAGCTAATTCATACATTTAACTTCAAATTATCATGTAATCTCAATTTAAAAAAAATTTGTAGTGGAAACATATCTAGCCATAACTAGCTAATTCAGTTGAGTAAATGCTGATATATCTTGCTAATTGGTAAACGCAGTGCTTTGATAGCGTTAACATAGCATGGCAATATTTGAATGAGAATGGCAATATAGAATGGCCGCTTAACATAATCTTGCACAAAAAAAAAACATTTTATAACACATATTTTTAGCTTTTACTCTCCCTTTTGAGTGTCATGGCAAAGCATGCTGCGGATAGAAATTCCTTCACAGTTTCAGATATATTTAAGTTTGTATAAATTAAATGAAACAAGTTCATGAAACTCTAAATGATTACTTAAAATGTGTCAGTTTTGTGAACTCAAATGAAAAAGAAAGTTCTAAATGCTCATAAAATTGAATTTGATTGAACTAATTTGTTTATTTAAGTTTACCTTACTCAAACCAGTTAATTTTTAACCATTAGTGTTTACAGCTAGATGTCCATCAGTAGACAATTCAAAATATTGCAGACTGAATGCTAGTATGCTGTCCTTTGTTTGCAGGTACCAATATTGCCAGTTGTCCCGTTAACGATAACTGTTTCTAGCGGCAAAGACGTTATCACATCCTCCGCAAATGTGAGGATTAAATAATCAATCTCAGATGTAAAAATTGAGCATTTTGGTGTTGTGCAATAGAGATCACTGCACACAAACTATATTTGTGTGAAAGATGTATAAGAGGTGTGTGAGCTGAAGAAATCAGTGTTTAGTTTAGTCGTCAGACTGGATTCACAGGATTCTGGAGCACAGAACCTGCCCACCAAATAGAACAGGGGTTTTCTTTCAGACTTTTCCTTCCCTCTCTCTTTGCTTTCTTTATCACCTGCTCTTTTTTTGTTTTAGGTGGCACTTACATGTACAGGTTGACAAGAGAAGTGTTCATTGCACTGGCATCTCTTGTATTGTTATACTGGAGAGTTTTTAACTAAATTGTGTTTCCATGTGGGCTAAGTTGTGTATTTCCTATTGTCTATTGTGTAAAGCTGAGACCTGATGTTCCTGTACGCTTGAAACCAAGTTGTCAGATTTGCTTTAGGGCAGAGATAATTATGCAAACCATATGACTTCCCTTTCATATCGAAGCATGCAGCATTATGAAACTGTTTTTAAACCTAAAATTTAAAGTGGATTGAATATTGGTGTGTGATCTGTATCAATCTGATAAAAATGATGCTAGGAGAAGTACATTTTCCTGAGAAATTTTTCCTGTTTAGATTTTGATCTAAACCTCCCTCTAAACCTTAAAGGGATAGTTCACCCAAAAATGAAAATTCTGTCAGTAATTACTCACCCTCATGTTGTTCCAACCCCGTAAGACCTTCTTCATCTTCAGAACACGAATTAAGATATTTTTGATTAAATCTGAGAGCTGGATCACTCCTCCATAGGCTTCTAAGGGATTGACACTTTTTCCCCGAAAAGTTATTAAAGACATCGTTAAAATAGTCCAAGTGACTACAGTGGCTCAATCTTAAGTTTATCAAACGACGAGAATACTTTTTGTGCGCAAAAACAAGCAAAAATAACGACTTTTTCAACTATTCATTTCCTTCTCTGTGGGCCTCGAGTCAGTTCACTAGTGTAATTAGCGTAGCGCTTCTGTGTTGTACGTCACACGCATCACACACATGACCACGTGTGACGTACAACACAGAAGCGCTACGCTGTTACACTACATGAACTCACTCGAGGCCCACAGAGAAGGAAATGAATAGTTGAAATAAAGTCTTTATTTTTGGGGGGTTTTGTGCACAAAAAGTATTCTCGTCGCTTGATAAACTGTAGATTGAGCCATGATGTCTTTAATAACTTTTGGGGCAGTCAAGTTTCAATCCGTTAGAAGCCTATGGAGGAGTGATCCAGCTCTCAGATTTCATCAAAAATATCTTAATTCGTGTTCCAAAGATGAACGAAGGTCTTACGGGGTTTGAACTACATGAGGGTGAGTAATTACTGACAGAATTTTCATTTTTGGGTGAACTATCCCTTTAAATGCTTGAAGATAGTTTTACTGACAAATAGGGCAGTGCGATATAGCTCAAAAAATGATCACAATATAATGTTTCATATCGTTCGGTATCAATAATTATTGACTTTTTTTATAACTTTTTTTTTAAAGTAGAAAAGTTTGAATTTAAACCACAGTTTTTTTTATTTATCCACATTATTAAGGCAAACAACAAGCTGTCAAAAACCAAATAAACTGTAAACAAAAATATCTATATAAAAAGGAAGTGTTAAAGAAACTCTTGAACTTAAATAAAATGTTACAAAATGTGTGCAATGTAAAAGTGTAAACGAATACCAATCGAGACAAACTTTAAGGTAGATCAACATCTGTAATATTATTTATTAAAAGAAAGCTTATTTTTAAATAAGTGTGAGTTTTCCTACATCTTGAAACTTTTAGTTGTATAAATGGGGGTAATCTTTGAAGGTTGAACAAATAATGTTTTGGTCATCACATTAAAAATAACATGATAATATTTGAGTTTTGAAGTGCTGGAAAAAGATGTGTGACGTACTTGAAAGCATTTTACTATTTCTGCCAAACTTCCATGTTTACAGTTAGTGTTACTAAATTATATCTATGGTGAATGTTGCTGATCTGTGGACTTAAAACATATAACTAGTTCATTCATGGCACAATGTTTCTCCTGGTTTCCACGTCAGCTGTGTTTGATCCGTTAATAACAGAGAAATTGTAATGCTTCTCACTAGATCTCGCAGCGATGTTTTTCTTCAGTGGCGAATTCAAATGCTTTCTTTACTGGATCTCTTAGCGCTGTAGTAACAGTGTCTCTTGATCAAGATCGGCTCGCGCTGCACTGATATTGATAGTCCAAACTGATAAAAGTCCATGAAGCACAAAATACAGATACCGTGTTATCGCCCAGCCTTACTGACAAATATAAATTGTGCTTGTATGTATGATTTTCAGAAGTATTTAAATTACATTTTTTTTAAATGGATTAGTTGCACCAGATAAAGGGAAGGATAATCAGTCAGCAGCAATATTATCAGCAATCATATCTGTATAACAGTATATGTTGATAACATTGATTTATCATATCAGTTTATCAGGATTTGTCAAAAATGTCAGTATTGGTGCATGACTATGAAACCATATTGGTAATGTCTATCACAAGATCACCTCAGATTTGATTTCTTGACATGAATACAAGCACTTTAAGATGAGATTCATATGAAATGGATAGCTTTGTGCAACTGTATTTCATTACAGTTTTCATGTTCTAGAAAAGTGATCTGTGTGATCAGTGTCTGTCCTGTCCACACCTACATCTGAATCATATTAGGCCACTCTCTGAAGACTGGGTGTGTGATTATGCTCAATATTTGGTCAGTATGAGTATGAGATTCAAAGAGCCGTGAACTTTTGTACAGCAGTAGGGAGAAAGTTTTGAATGTTTAACAGTAATGTTTCTACACTAATTAACTCCCAGGCATGTGCGCAACAATTAATTTAATAAACTTTTAAATGGAAATTAAAAGATAATCAAGCACTAAACAGTAACAATAATTCAAAAAGCTCATGTTTTGAGATATCAACCTCATATTTGGAGCACAACTTGTTTTGATTCCCGGCTTTTATTATCCCAGCCCTACTCTGCTCCTCCCGACATGCACGTGCCCCACACTTTGGAAACCCCTGGGGCCAGTTTCACAAAGATATTTCAGACCGGTCTATAGTGATAGACAAGTCTAAAATTTGTTCATAGACTAGTCTAATGCAAGTTAGACTGTTTCACAAAAATAAAGACTGACTTAATTAAGACCAAAAAAATTAGACACCTTACCCCCAGGCTAACTTAGGTCTAAGACTCTGTTACCTTGGCAACCAGCAGTAACAAACAGTTACATACCAAACAACCAAAAGAAAAGGGAAAATGGCTCATAATTTGTGGTTTGCTGACGACGTTATGGAGAGAGCTATGAGAAGGGAAAGGGTTTTTAGGATATTTCCTCTTAAATATTTCTTTTTTGGCATCTTGTACCATGTTGTTGTATATTTTCTGTACGTCTTTAACGCTCTGCTCAACGGTCGGATTAACGCTGTTGTGGAGCAGGACGAGGCCGAGGGATGTGAGAGAACGGCGTTAGGCCGGTGGCGTGAGTGATAATGAACGTCACCTGTGAGACGCAACGGGCTCGCATCTCTCGCGGAGGAGCGGAAGCTAAAAGGAGGAACAACGACGCTGAAAATCGAAACCGGTGCGTCTCACCGGCCTCGCGCCACTCTCTCTCGTCCCTCCTGCTCGCCACAGCTATTAACTGTCGTAGCAATCTTTTTCCAAATTAAACATTTCCTCTTGTTACTACGTTCTCCGCTAAATTTCCTAAGTAAAATGTCCTTGTAACTGTTATACTCCTCCAACAAACACAGATTTTCCACTGGGGTAAACTGCACAGAGCGGTTGAACGCGCTTACTCGATCCGCCATGTTTTTTGTTTTGAAAAGTGTCTAATTTTACCCAGAATTCATTGCAGTGTAGTCCTACTTAAGATAGCCAGAGTCTTAAGTGCTTTGTGCAACGGTCTGATTAAGATGTCTATCTGAAGTCTGACTATGTACTATATCTAAGCCATAGTCAAAGTCTATCTTTGTGAAACCGGCCCCTGATATATACTATCTAGACTGACAATCGGGCAAAAAATATGCACAGAAGTAATGAAATGTATTCCAGCCTTAAGCCATTTTCTTTCATTTTTTAGAGTAGGCCTAATTCTTAGCTTGGATCATACCACCCAGGCTGTGCTGTTTGTTTTTGTTTGAATATTTTCCCTTTGGGATGGTGTCAGTACACAAAACGCTTCCTGTTTATTGGAATACAATACACCACATATACTTTCTGTGTTTGTGTTTGGAGAGTTCAGCTCATAGAGGAGGAGTGCTTTTGTGTGAAACAAGCGTTTGTGCCGCCCATACAGGAAGTATCATTGACGAACAACAGGAATAGCTCAGATGGGGAACTCCACAGGGGCCCTTTAGAGGCCATTCCTGCCCGAAGTTCGTTCCTTCCCTTTTCTTATTTCTTTTCTCTCTTCCACACACAAACATTAGTAATGTTTTCTAAGGCTGAGGAGAGTGTGCTATCACTGTCTCTACAGGGTTGCCAACTCTCACGCATCTGGCGTGACACTCACGCATTCTGCCTCAATCTCACGGTCTCACGCTCAACAAAGAAATCTCACGCTAAATTAAAAATTCTTCTGTGCTGTATTTTTTTTCACTCATTTGCACTACTTTCCGAATTACTATAAGCAAGTTCAGGCTCTTAACTACTGATTGGACCACTGCATTTTATCACGCAGAGAAAAATCGCGGACAAAGAGGACACTGACACCGACAGACTAGACAGAGAAGGTTACTTTTGATATGGAGCAAATTCTCAGCTGTCAGATTCGGTCAATATTTCCAACGTTTTGGCGCTTTTAAATGTGACATCGCTGCAGCGCGTCTGTTCAAACGGCACGTGATACAGTAGCCCCCCATCCCGTCAACAAATCTCACTCCAAGCAAAACTCAAAAGTTGGCAACTCTGTCTCTAAATGATTTGATTTTCCTCCAGTGGTCACTAACACTAAACAACTTTATTTGAGCTTTTACTTAGTTTTAATATTATTAGATGGATATACTATACATTAGATGATTATAATAATTAGATGGATATACAGTATAGTGCGTAGGGATGAGAAATGAATAGGAAAAGAGTAGGAATGGAATTGGGAAACGTTGCACAGACTCAAACCTGTAATGCCCGCATGAGCACTAAAGCACTTGAGCATGTGCTTTAAATACATTTTATAGAGTTTGTGACAAAGTTCACAAACAAGGTTCTTATGTGAACACGCAAAGGCATCCATTTAAGTTCCTTACATGCCAAACATCATTGCTCTTTCTTGCTCGTTCTGTAACGTGAACTGAATGCGCAGCAGGTATTTAGATGAAAGATCTAAGAGCTGATCTCTTTGTCTTTACATTTGCAAACTAATGAATGTTTCTTGTATTTAAATACTTTATCATACAATCTCACAAATTTGTTTTGTTGCTCATGCATGTTTTCTGAAGGATCAAATTGTCTATTAGCCCAATACCCAAATAAAGTTTTATCAAAAATGCTAAACTTTTTCTGTAATGTTTAAGGCTAGGGGATATAAAATATCATTGGTTTGGTAAAAACATTTTTTTGAAAGTCCTTGTACCGATGTGTTTTAGATGGTGAGTGAGAAGGTGGGAGGTGCTGAAGGAACCAAACTGGATGAGGACTTCAAAGACCTTGAGAAGGTAACACATTTTTAACATTCACATTGGGATAGCAATGTTCAAGTTCTCTTAAAAATGATCAAGACTTCCTTCTTCCTACTTATTGAAAGTTATTGTAATAAATTCAACAATAAAATTGGCCAGAAACATCCTCTACACAAATAATCAGGTGCAATTCGCTGGCACACAAAACATTATTTTATTACTAAAAAGGCTAACTTCTACAAATGCATATGCAATGAAGTCATCCGCAAAAATAACCCAGTCCATGCCTTTTCAGTGCACATTTTTCACTGCGTTTCTTTAGTAAATCCTGACAGTAATCCAATGCCCTTTTTGTATGTAGCCTACACAACATTTATACATCAGGCCCCTGAACAAAAAAATGTGTGTCCGTGGGTCCTTAAAAAGTCTTAAAAAAAGTCTTAAATTAGTGGTGTGCAATGTGTATTGTCTATTATGATATTGTAATCATTGTTTCACGTTAACTATGTACGAGGGCACACTGCGAGCTGACATCGCATTTGTCTTTTCATGCTTGATTCCACTCTGTGATCATGTGTCAGTGCAGTTATAGGTATGTTCCCTAATAGACGTATAAAGTTTTTGTATTTTATATATCATATGTTGTTGTCATTCAATATTACATCAGCAAGAGGGCTTTTTCCCGTGCACAATAGCAAATATGATATTTATTTTATATAACAGTAAAATGAACATTGTGAGTTACATTTTATAAACAATTTTGTCAATATTGTTTGTTTTCCCTTTATTTCGCTGACGAGTATTTCAAAATGAACCCGTAGCAGAGTCTCAATGCAAAAGACAGTGATGATTTCTTGACTGAAATACGCATTTTGAACGAATCATTTTAACGATTCAATGAACAATCACTTGCACTTCCTGAATGAATCAGCCGTTTGAACAAATCGGTTGAATGAGTGACTCCCTGAGACAGTGACTTACCGCCGCCTACTGGCGGGTTTAGTTTCACATTTAAAGTACTCTGTAATTTAAAATGTTACAATTGATCCTTCGATAAGCCCCGCCCTCCTTAGTTACTGTTGCTACGCCTGTCAAGCTTTCGCGTCTAGCACATCTATTACAGTGTGTATGCACCGGTGTCAGACATTCCCAATGAGATAATTAGTAATTTTTGGCGAACATGTGAAATATCTGAGAGAGCAAGACAAAAGGGACTGCACTATGCATTCGAGGGATATATCCACGACATAATAGGCAACCGATTAGAGAATAATTTAATAAAAATTGAAGCGAAAGCCTATAGTTGCGGCAGCCGCCGCCTCATACGCTGACCATTCAAATGGGAAACACACAAAATGAGGAACAGCTATGTTCGTGCCCAGCAGGGTAAGTGAAATGTGAAAATAATCTAATAATTATAAATCAAACAGTTTATCCATAAATCTTGTGGAATAACACTAACACCGGGAGAGCCGCTATCGGATTGGGTTAAAGTTACTCAGTCAGGGCCAACAGTAGGCTGTCGATAAACAAAATGCTGAAATATATTTTAAAGTATGTCAGTGAGCCTCCGTCTTGTCTTTAAACGTCTTATTTTACGTTAAAACGTGCATTATGAACAAAAAAACGTCATTATTTCCAAGCAATAATAGGTGTTTTTGTTAATCCTGTGGACATGTAGTTGTGAATAATGTCTCCCACATTGCTGGATCCACGCACATCATTTCTCCCCTTGGCTTTTAGATTTTCGGGAAGGAAAAAAATTCCACTCCCCCATCCAAACTTTTAGGATACCAGGTATCAGATTTGCACAATCCATAAGCACAACGCTTCGGCATGTTTCCCTCGCTCGAAAAGCTTGCCAGACCTCCCGCGCCTAGTTACGGTTGCTAAGACATTATTGGCCAGTGGCGGTTTTCGGGCGTGGCTTAGCGAAGGGTCAGTTAGAAATCAGTTCATATTCAAATATTGAATTAAGAATTGAAGATTTGAATGAATTGAATATCTCATAGCTTCATTTATGCAATTGTAAATGGAGTGTAAATATATTAATGCCAGTTCTGATGCTGCTTCTGTGTCTCCTCTGCACTGCAAAGATGGATTTTGATTTAATGATTTAATTTAACTGGTAACAGTGGTATTGTGTTATTATTCTAATGTAATTTAATTTGAATGTTAGAATTTGACATAAAAGGTGATGCATACCATAAGTAAAATTTAAAAAAAAAGTCCATATATGGGTGAAAATGGCCCTGGAACTCTATTTAAGGTTGCAAATATTGCCCTTTAATAAAAAATGTTAATTTATTTCACTGCTGTGAACTGACCACTGCATAGAATATGAAAAATATGAATATCTTCATTAGTCAGCTGTCAACAACAGGCCTAAACCAGCCATGGTACCAGTACACAAACACAATCAGTAAAATATCATCTAATTATCAAAAAATTGAGACATATTTTTGTCAATATTGCGCACCCCTAATGTAAGGTATTAATTTAGATTTCTTCAGGTCTTAAAAAGGTCTTAAAAAGCCTTTAATTAGACTTTAAAAAGTGTGCAGATACCCTGTGTAGAATAGGAACTATATCTACTTCCTATCTATCAAACACAGAGGTTTTATAATTTATTTGATGTTTTGTGATGGTGGCTTTCAAATTATATAATGTTAAATTCCCATTATTATTGCCCATTTTATCCTCAGAAAGTTTTTAGTTTTTTTTTTGACTAATGTTGACCAATGTTGACTGATGTTGACTAATACTGGCTTTAATAGTACTTGGCATTAGACTGAAAAGAAAAAAAGTGGTTAATACCTTTTCCGCCCACAGGAATTGTGTCAGTAATGAATAACTAAAATATCTGTCACCTAGAGAAGTGGCAAACTTTACAGCTCATAACTCAAATTTTCAAGAGGAATTCCTGTAAGCTTTAACAAACCACAAGCTTCACATTTCTGCTTTGAAACGCATCATTTGCATGATTTTCTGGTGTAAGCCACAGCAGACCACAAATGCAGTCTGTCAAGCTCACATTGTAAAGAGCACGGAATATTCCTTCACCTCGGTATCAGTCAGCTTTCTGAATGTGTCAGTAGGTGTGACCGCTGCTGATGTTTCAAGTCTCTCACTTCGGTTGACAGTGTGGCGTAAACATACACACCTGTACTCTGACATTTGTGCTTCACAGAAGGCTGACATCACCAGTAAAGCCATATCAGAAGTGCTCTGCAAAACTACTGAATACCTGCAGCCCAACCCAGGTGAAAAATGGAGAATATTCCTCATGTGCTGAATTCAAAGTCAAATACAATATACAATTTTTAATAATCACATGTTAAGTGTTTTTGTCATGTTTTTGCACATATCTAAACATTCTTAAAGTGTCCCTATTATGCTATTTGAAAGGTTCTTAATTTTGTTTTGGAGGTCTCCTACAATAGGTTTGCATGCATACAAGGTCAAAATCCTATGCGGAAGTCTTTCTTGTCGAGAAACCTGACGCACGTCCAAATTCTCTTCCCCCTTCACATCTGTCACAATCATTTTCATTTATGCTTTTCCTTTGCAGTTTAAATGAGTCATATAGCACACATATTTCAACAGGGCATCTTGCTTTATTATTATTATTTATGAATTTCTTAAATAAACTTCAACAGCATATGGGCAGATCCCTTAAGTGCAGATGATGAGGCTGTGAAGTGACTCTCGAGTGATCTAGAATATTCCGATATACAAATAAGATTTCCTTCGATTCCTCTGTCCTCATTTTCTTTCCTTGGAGCTGAGAGGCGAGGGAAGGAAACGACGATGCACAAATAAGAAATGAGAAGCACCCAATGACACGAAAAGTGACGATGGGATCGGTTTTAGCGTATCAATTTTAGCGTGAGTCCTCACTTCAATCCTGTTGAAGTGTAGCAAAGTGGATTTGCAGAGCTGAAAAAAGTGTCTTTTTGACACGTCGACAACATGAACCAAGCTCTTCCAGTCTCAGCTACAGTGTTTGAGGCCGGGTCAAAGTAGACTTTGTTCGCTGGCCAATGAAGACCATAGGCTGGCATTATGCAAATTTGTTACAATGGAATTTCCGATGACTCATTTTTTTGAGTAGATTCATTCTTTTAGGAGACAATAACTTTATCGTACACTTTGCAGACCTTTTACATTCACAAATAGCTGTATTACAGGCTGCATGAAAGGTAATGTTCAAAAAAAGCATAATAGTGGCACTCTCATTTTACATTTACTTAAGAAGCAAAACGACTTAATGTATAAACACTTAAGTGACTTAATTAAACTTGTTTTCGCTTTGAATTAAGTATATTTTTCTTACCCCACTGACAGATGTTTTTCTTGTTTTAAGTATAAATTAAGTATATTTTTTACACAAGTACACTTCATCAACCCTTTTCAAACTAAAATCGACAATGACCTGAAAGACATACAGGAGGAAAGCTGCAATCAATTTCTCTTTAAAATCAAATCAAAGTTTGATTTAATTAAGGTACATTTACTTGAGAAACAAAATATCTTGCATTCTGAAAGTTTATTCTTAAAACAAGAAAAAAATCTGCTAAGGAAAATTTATTTTATTCACAAGGAAAACAAGTTTATTTTTTTAAATCACTCAAGTTGGATACTTTATTTATTTATATAAGACTTTATATCTTGTCATTTTTATTCTCATGTAAATGTAAATTTAAGAATATTTAGATATTTGTAATGGAAAAAGACAAAGTTAGATTTTTTTTTGCAGTGTAAGTTTCTTTGTATTCATGTGCCTGCTTGTCTCTCTGTCTTGCATCTCAGCATCGAGAGCGAGACTGACCATGGTGAACACCATGTCTAAGATGCGTGGGCAGGTGAAGAGCCTAGGTTACCCACAGGCAGAGGGCCTTCTGGGAGAGTGTATGCTCAAATACGGCCGAGACTTGGGAGAGGACACCAACTTTGGTAAGAGGAATGTTCTTTCTCATAAACATTACAAAAAAACTGTAATGGGAAACTGTACAGCATATTTCATTCGTATTATTTGCCCTTGGTATGAATTACTATTTTTACATTAACGTATACCATCAGACAAAACAAAAAAATCACACAGCGAAACATGAAACAAAAATCTATTCAGATTATCTGCATCTCATTATTAAAGACCTGTTGAGTGTCTGTGTTTAAGCATATTGTATTGCTCTTTGTTTATACAGCTATTATAGGATCTTCCTATTTATTTTTTGCATAATATTTTTGTTCATGTTCTACTCCCGATCTATAGGTGGTGCTTTAGTGGAGATGGGTGATGCCATGAAGAGACTGGCAGAAGTGAGAGACTCTCTAGACATGGACGTCAAACAGAACTTCATCGACCCTTTCCAAACTATAGTCGACAAGGACCTTAAAGACATACAGGTGGACAACTGCAATCAATTGCTTTCTGAAATCAAATCAGAGTTTATTGATTAAATCTATAATTCATAAGTCATTGGTTAAATGTTTGAGCACTTGTGTAGGATTGTAATTAAAGGGTTAGTTCACCCAAGAATGAAAATTATTTCATTAATGACTCACCCTCATGTCGTTCCAAGCCCGTAAGACCTCCGTTCATCTTCGGAACACAGTTTAAGATATTTTAGATTCAGTCCGAGAGTTTTCTGTCCCTCCATTGAAAATCTATGTATGGTATACTGTCCAGAAAGGCAATAAAGACATCATCAAAGTAGTGCATGTGACCTCAGGGGGTTAGTTAGAATTTTTTGAAGCATCAAAAATACATTTTGTTCCTAAAATAACAAAAACGATGACTTTATTCAGCATTGTATTCTCTTCCGATTCTGTTGTCAATCTGCGTTCACGAGGCCAGTGACGCTGCTGACGTAAGACGCTGCTGACGTGTTATCTGGTGCGTCCGTGTATTCGGGTTCAAATAAATATGTCTGGTTAAAAAAAATGCAAGTCTTCCCCTGTGTCGAAATCCTTAGACATGTTTGCAAAGATTGTTTTGTTTACAGCGTGCGTCTCCCTCAGACTGTAAACGAAGCTCGGGCGCACCAGATAACACGTCAGCTCGTCTTACGTCAGCAGACTCATGAACGCGGATTGACAACAGAACCGGAAGAGAATACAATGCTGAATAAAGTCATCGTTTTAGTTATTTTTGGAACAAAATGTATTTTCGATGCTTCAAAAAATTCTAACTAACCCACTGAGGTCACATGGACTACTTTGATGATGTCTTTATTGCCTTTCTGGACTAGGACAGTATACCATACATAGATTTTCAATGGAGGGACAAAAAGCTCTCGGACTGAATCTAAAATATCTTAAACTGTGTTCCGAAGATGAACGGAGGTCTTACGAGTTTGGAACGACATGAGGGTGAGTCATTAATGACATAATTTTCATTTTTGGGTGAACTAACCCTTTAAGCTTTTTATTAAAAAATACAATTTTATAAAAAGACAAGATCATAATAATAATAATTTCATGTATTTATTCACAGAAATCTTTTGTAGACTATTGGAATAATAAAGATAATGTGATTTAAAGGGCACTTTTTTATAATTTAATTTTATAATTTCCCAGTATGTTATGTCTTATGGCGCTTTTCCATTACCAGTACCAGCTCGACTCGACTCGCCTTGGCTCGCCTCGACTCGGCTCGCTTTTCGTTCCGTTTTCCATTGCAGAAAGTATCGCCACAAATAGTACCCGGTCGTCATAGCGACGCCTTTCGTTCCTCGTTGCCCCATCAAGCTCTCGCTGGATCCTCTCTTCGGCAACCAAACAAAGGAATGTCTGCACCTCCTCGTTTGACCACGGCGTATTCTTCCGAGTTACCATAATAATAGTAGTAAGTTTAGTAACTATCTCTGGCTAAACTATTTTAAAAAGGCGGGGTTATTCTGGATACTCAATCTGGCGCGTGCAATGATGACGCAGTGAATAGTGACGATTCTCACTGACCAATCAGCAGTCGGCATTGTTTTCACGTCACATTTTATCATTTTATTTATTCATGTTCATTTTCCAGCCTTTGTTGACCCATTGTTTTTTACTGTACATTTAAGACATGTAAATTCCGCCTCTTATGATTGGCTAACCTCTGCATACTTTTGTATCTCTAGCATTTTTCAGAAATGATCAGTGTAAATTTTTCTCTTAAAACCTGTAGGTCTAATAATAATAATAATATGCTCTGGTTTTCCATCAGCATCACCTGAAGAAACTGGAGGGCCGTCGACTGGATTATGACTACAAGAAGAAGCGTCAGGGGAAGATTCCAGATGAGGATCTCAGGGCGGCGGTGGAGAAGTTCGAAGAGTCCAAAGATGTTGCTGAAACCAGCATGCAGAACCTTCTGGATACTGACGTAAGCTCACTGCAGCCCATCAGAGTCTCTGAACTCTTCGTTTTAAGGTGCTGAACGGTACTGATATATGGACCCTGCACTGTGGTGACGATCTTGACACTTAGTATTTGGTTTATTTTTAGCTGTCTTTAAAGGTGCTGTATGTAATGGTGCCTGTACTAAAGCAAAAAAAATACCATAACATGTTTGCAGAGCAAGTTCAAATACTTGTTTCTCTAAAAAACAATGCTACAGCCAAACCAGTTATTCTACTTTGACATGTGCGTTCCGTGTTGAAATGTCTGTTTTTGTTTTTATCTGTGTGATCCCGCCTACTGCCAATTTACCCAATAGTGTTTCAACATCCTGGGTTGCCAGTTGGTGGAAAACACACCGTATTGCAGCTATGGAAGGCAATAAAAACATATACATTAGCTAATTAACTTATAGTATTAGGCTTGTTGCTTTCCATTGTCATTTGCTCTTGTTCCTTTTCCGTGTCCTCAATCTGGCAACCCGCAACTCTCTCAGATATTTTTAATTTTGGACTGCAGTGGCCATTTCAACTGCTAGCTGTCGATATTACATACAGCAACTTTAATGGCTATCAGTCACAAAATACAAAAATCAATTTTGTAAAAAAGGGCCTGCCAAAACAGCAATGTAATTGTTGAGGTACTAATGTGTTTTGCTAAATGGAATTTGTAACGTTATCTTTCCATTTCAGAAAGCCTTAACTCATATTGTTTGAAAATGGATTCTTAGCTATGATTTTAAAATGTCAAAACATTAAAAAAATTAAAATTAAAGATATAATATGACAAAAGGAATACTGTAGTCTGTTTTACCATCCAAAAACATAAGGGTAGCACTTTATTTTACAGTCCTGTTCCCCATGTACTTATAGTAATTGCAATAACATAATAGGTACTAACCCTGAACCTACCCCTAAATCTAACCATAACCCATGTACCTAATATTACCCAGTACTTTCTTATGCAAGTACACTGTAAGTACATATAATTGCACGTACTGTAAAATAAAGTGCAACCAACATAAATTTGAGTAATGGCACATCTCTTCTAATAAGCCGCACGATTTAAGCAAATCATTAATATCCATAGCATGAACAGTGAAGGACGGGTTTCATGCAGAAATTTAATTTCACCAATCCCAAGTGATGTTTGCCTGAGAAAACACTACTAAAAGTCAAAAGATCCCCTATTGGAAAGTTTTTATAGTCCAGAGTCATATAACTGTAATGTTGCTACAGTGATCCACATCAATGAGTGCTGGATATTTTCCATTCAGTCTGCTGAGCCAACACATTTATCAGTCTGTTTTATCGACACTGGACTGCAGCCCAGAGAAAGCTTCGGGATATTTCTGATTCTTTGCCACATCGATCTTAAGCACGGGCCTGTAACTAAACAAAGTTATTGATGTTAGCTAACAAAACGTTTCTCAGAGTGCCATGTTAGTACCATCCAAATACCATGGTACATAAATATGTAGTAGTCAGTACTAGTCATGCAGTCCAATGATATTTGATATTTTAGTATGATATTTTTTCTTTAAGACTGGTCATAACTTTAAGTCAGCTACATAAAAAGTTGGTCAGACTAGTTCTTGCGACACAGTCTTAACTTAGCAGCTATGTTTATGCAACTGGATTTATGACATTAAACTGATGTATGAATCATTTAGGTTATCATAGGATTGTTCACCGTCACATCTTCATTTCATAAAACTCAATTTTATGATTTACGATTTGGATATAAAGCTCCTTCCAGGTGTCTCCATGTGCATATGATTTTTTTTCTTATATCACAATACTTGTAGTTTAAATTTAGTGGCTGTAGTTTTAATTTAGTGACACTATGTTAGTTTTAACATTCATTTTAATTGAGTGAAGCACGCTGTGGAATGCCACAGGAATGTAGAGTGTCCCGTTTGTTTTATTATTATTAAAAAAAGTAAAACATTTTAGTGAGGCTCATGCTAAAAACAAGAAAAAAATGCTGTAAAGAAAAATAAACTTGGTTATTGAGATATATTTCCTGAAAACCTCTTTATCACATGTTATTTTGCTTCTGAAGAAATTGCATTTTGTTTAAAGGATGTGTAGGTATTTTTTAGAAAACAAAAACGGCTTTTTTTTATTTAGCTTACAGATTGCAGCTCTTTTTTCTAAAGCAATAACATCTTTTAATGCGCTGTACGTGTGTGTCTGTGTGTTTGTAGGTGGAGCAGGTGAGTCAGCTCGCAGCTCTGGTCGAATCTCAGCTGCAGTTTCACAAACAGTCTGTTGAGGTCCTGGAGGAGCTGGCAGGGAGGATGAGAGAAAGGTTAGAGATGAAAATGTATCTTTCTTCATCACATAAATTAAAATTCCTTCCAAACCCATTTGACATTATTACTTCTCTGTAACACACTAGGAGAAATTTAGAATTGCGTATTTGGCCACTCTTTCCTCTGCAGTTACAATGAATGGGGACAAAAGCTTTCAAGCTTCAAATTGGATGCAAAAGCACCTAACGGATTTACAAAGAAAATAAAGCATATTTTCAAACAACCTTGTAAACACCCCTTTCGTGCATCATTGGCCCTGTCCCAAATGGCACCCTAAAACACTCGCGGTCCTTCTATGAGTCCACACTTTTGTGACGTAGCGCCACTTTGACTGTCGGGAAGAAGACTGTTGCATCGAGGGTGCATTTCAACCGCAAAGAGGGAGGTCGTGAAACCTAAAATGACAAATGGGACACCCTATGGTCTTGTGGATTTATTGATCACATGTACACGTTGCCGATTATAAGTCCACAACTAGAGCTGCACGATTATGACAAATATCATAATTGCCGATTATTCCCTTGAAATTGTAATTGCGATTATTGATTACGATTATCACAATTTACATTGAATATATATAGGCATATTATAAAGCATGTTTACACAAAAATTGTCAACACACACACAAGTACTGTCCCCTTTACTTAACATTCACATAAATTGTAAGAATGACTCGTAGTAAAGAAAAACATTAGGACTATGCTAAAGCAATTAAATAGTAGTCCCAAACTAGTTTCTGTTAATACAATGTTGATATGAGCCACCACAGTAATTTAAAAATATAAAAAATAACACAAAGTGAAAAAGTGGCATTTTTGGGTTATGGAAACGACACTTACCATGGTAAATACACAATACTAACAAGAACTGTTAATGAAACAGCTTCTGGTGAATAGAATGAAAATCATACCTGCATGCAAATCCTTCTCAGCTAACACGTGATTTGTTGGTATTTTACTTTTATTCCGTGACTTGCTAATTTAAATTGTAACGACATTGCATGCTCGTAGTTTCTTTTGCACTTTATACAGTGAAGCCGCCGCATTTGCGCGTGCAATTGAAGAGTGCGCGCTACGAGCACAGTTAACGGCTGACAGGACAGTAAAGTCTGTTTTTCTGAGATGAAAGTCTTTTTATTTCAGCGTACACTTACGTCACTGCCTGGTATGTCATACTGTGCTGGGTTTTCTGAAGTAGCCGTGATTCGCCTCTCATAACATAATTATGCTCTAAACACACACACGTAGAATGGATTTTCTTTTGTAATCGCAGCTTTGAACGATTACGTAAACGTGGCAATCGTAATCGCAATTAGAAATTCGATTAATTGTGCAGCCCTATCCACAACCTGTAAGTGCATGTGAAGTGTGCCATTTGGGACAGGGCTATGGATGCTTGTGAAGGCGGTTTTTCAACAGGTAAAAGCAGGCTACTTTCAATAAAAGGTCAAATAAATTAGAAATACTTTTAGCTGTATTGTTTTGAGTCACGAGTAAGCAGTTGAGTAGGTGTGTAGAGCAAACACGATCGTCTCGCCATCCAAAATATCTGCACCGTGTGCATTTTTTTTTTTACATGCTTGCCACAACTATTTGAGGCTGTCTACACTGGACACATCAAAGTAAACAACATAAATGGAAACATTTGTCTTTCTGAACGGCTGCATTATGATGCTGTATTGGAGTGTCATTGTAGCACTTTGCATCGCAATGCCCGGTTCACTTTGTGTTAATGGCCTGTTTCATCTTTGATGGTCTAAATGCATTTTTCCCATGTAACACATCAGTCATGGTCCCACACCAGCTAAACACCCACGTCTAGTTATGTTTACCACAGACCTTATTTAACTCGTAAATGTAAAAGGCAATGGGAAAATCTCAAGGGAACCACTGGCATATTAGACTTACAAGTTTTGACGTCACAACCAGCACACTAAATATACGCTGGGCTGGGAAAAGATTGCCGGATGCGAGCAGACTGCTGGGAGGCTCCGTGTTTACACTTTGGGTGGAGATAAACCCATGAATGACATACTAAAATGATTCAATGAACAATAAACTGGGTTAAGAGATCTTACATACTTCACATTTAAGAAGTCCAAATGACCTCTGAAATATATTCTAAGTGTTCCGAATATTGAATACATTTCTTGGGGAACTATTTTCAGCCCCTGATCCATGGTTTACCTGGTTGCAACCTGTGTGCGTTTGTGTTTGCATGAATTTATGTTCATGTTTGCGTGTGTTCTGTAGAGTAAACAAGGCCCTGTCTCAGCCGCGCCAGAAACGGATGCCTGTGTCCAGACCCAGTTTTGATTATTCAGAGTCAGAAGACTCTAACGGAGGCTGGAATCCATCAGCCGCGCCGCCCTCAAACCCATCCGCAGGTGAGCTTGTCCTGGTCATTTACATAAGGCTTCATAAAAACATGATTCAACACACATTGTACTGTAAATTTAAACGCATTTTCTAGGTGGACTAGATCTGATTTAAATTTAATTTCTTCAGGGAGTCACAATCTGAATGGTAATGGTTGAAATGAAACACAGAAAGCCATTATGTGTGCAAAAGACAGACCTACCTTCAGGAAAGGTTAATCATGCAATTTCCTATATCAAAGTGACTAATGATGCATTTGCTCACACATACAGCTTTTGAAAAATCTTCTAAAAATCATGTTAACCAAGACCAATGGTTCATTGAAATCAGTCTAATTGGTTATATTAATTGATTCATGTAACCAAAAGCTCAGCAGATCTCCACGTTCCACAATTTGGATCACTGCATGCTGTACAGAGGCCGCATAATACTTAGTATTTTAAAATGTTGCCTGTCCAAAACCTACACTGGCCTGGCTGCCCCAGACAGTCAGTAACGTGCTTTTGTGTATAATGGAGCCTTCTGAGAAAACAGACTGTCTGAGGTTTCAAGCTGCCTTCCAAGGCAACATAAAGTCATGTCTCAAGATCTAGAAAAACATTAAATGAGATTTAGTCAGCCAAGCAAATATATATTGACTACAATGGTTATTTCTCATAGAAATTGAGTCATATGCTGAAAGAAATAATGAAAACTACTTTCAATTGCCCAATCAGACACCATATTATAGTATTTATTAATTATTTGAATTAGGTTTTATTTTTATATTTTCTGCTTTCAATTTAAGTTTGTTGTAGTAATAATTTCATGGGAATATTTTTGTGAAAAATATTTTTAGAAATATTTCATATTATATTTTATATATATATATATATATATATATATATATATATATATATATATATATATATATATATATATATATGTATATATATGTGTGGTTTTTTTTCATTTTTATAATATTTTCAGAAATATTTTAGTTTTAATATTTCTATTTAGATTTAATTTATTTGTATTTCAGTTTTAGTAATTGTAGTACTTCAACCTAATCAATAGAAATGTTGATTTGGCAACTAACTGAAATAAATAAGTTTGAG
Source organism: Siphateles boraxobius (assembly GCF_051911475.1). Classification (NCBI taxonomy): domain Eukaryota; kingdom Metazoa; phylum Chordata; class Actinopteri; order Cypriniformes; family Leuciscidae; genus Siphateles; species Siphateles boraxobius. The sequence continues at coordinate 6,122,746 of NW_027509215.1, forward strand.
TATTTTAAGTTAAAGTTTTCATCTAATATTTTATTTTAATTTATTTGAGTAATACTGAAAATGATTGGCTGAAGTTGAGTGCATTGCAGTGTTATTTTTGTATTATTCATATACTATTATTGTATTAATTAATAGTTAGCTTTTATTTTTATTTTAAGTTTTAGTAAATTTGTTATGGACTATTGTCATTTTTGTAAGTTTTGTTTTTAATATTAATATTTATTTCAGTTTTATGATAAGTAATTCTAGTTATTCATCTTGTATATTTCAGTTTGTTGCCAAGGCAACATTTATAATTTCAGTTTTTCATCACATATTTTTATTTTAATTCGGCTTTATTTCAGTAACTAAAAAAGATTTTTGTTTCGGTTTTGAGCTAACAACAACACTGTGTGTGTGTGTGTTTGTGTGTGTGTGGGTTGCTACACAGAGACTGACTATTGTTTTTCTTTTACGTCAGCGGCCCCCTCCTTTAACAGGACATCTTCACGCCAAAAACGTAATTGTGAGTCACATGCAAGCACACACTTGACATGGTGAAGGGCTTTTATTCTATGCCAGACTTTTCCCAGCCTCAATTCCTATTGAAAACTAGCGGTGTGAATCACCGTCCTGCTAAATACACTCCCACATATAACAAACCCGTGATGAGCACAGATAGTTCACTCATGTAAATGAGATGCTCTGTTTGTGTGACACATTTATTTTCCCTTCATGAGATGAATCAAAAGCGTGATCAATCTGCCACATGTTGAATTATCCACCGGGAGCTTTTTAGCTCAAGAATGAGTTATTTATTAAAACCTGCATTAACCGTTTTTGCACATCTCACACATACACAAACAAGCTGTTGTTAAACATAGTGATCTGCCTCATTGTCTACTGTCTACATAGGGTCTCTTCTAAGGCAGGGTTCTCTTTCCTGTAGCTCAAACAGTAGAGTGTTGGCGCTTGCAACGCCAAGGTCATGGGTTCGGATAAAAGCGTCTGCCAAATGCATAAATGTAAATGTAAAGGCAGCATCCAAACCTAAATGGAGCTTAGAAGTGATTGATTTGGAACGCACTACATAGGCAGCACACGCGCCACAATTCCCAGTGATTCCACAAGTTGAGTACAAATTGCTCTCTCTCTCTTTTCTTCTTCTTTGATAAAGATCCAATCCCTGGTTCGTTGAAGAGAGAACTATAACCTTTTATAAAACATAAAATTAACAGTTTGGAAAGAAGCTAGTTTAAAACTCTCCATTTTTACACAAATTTTAATGTTGACTGCATTAGTCAAGCATTCAACTCTGCTGCCTAGATCAGTGTGAGAAAAAACAAGAAAAAAGATTTGATAATTAATGGGAAATATAGCTTTATTAATAGTTACAAGCCAAGAATTCAACCTTGATACCATTTTAGTTTTTTATTATATTTAATAGCATTTATAATTTATATATTTATAATTATCATTAATGTTGTGTATTTACAGTATACACTATACACTGTGTGTGCAGATAGATAGATGGATGAATGGATGGATAGATAAATTAATACAATTTACTAATCATTTAAATGTATTATTATTTTTTATTAATTAAATTTTACAATTTATTATTATTATTTAACCTTTTTTATTAATTGTATTATTTGTATTAATTTTATTTTATTACAATCTATTATTATTATTATTATTATTTAACCTAGAATTTCATTTTTATGGTAATTCTGTTGTTCAGATTTTATGATGTTTACTGCTAGAATTAAGAAAATGACGCAAGGATTTTAAAAATTAATGAATTAATTTATTTTATTTGTTTATTTATTTTTGTTTTTATTACTATCTATTATTATTTAACCTTTTATTTAACGTATAATTAAGATTACTTAATGTGTATTGCTAGAATTAACCATGCATAAATCTGTTTTAAAAAATATATGTAACATGGGTGCAAAACTTCATAATTTAATTTTTCCTTTTCTTTTGTTTAATCCCTATTTTGTACCATACTCTCTCAAAAATAGCAATTATCTCTGTAATTTTTTTAATCCTTGTTCACTTTCACTTTTTTTTTCTTTCTGTGTTTGTATCTTCACCTTTTATCCTCTCTATTCTCAAACATTGTGGTCTCCATAGCGACAGATCAGCCGTGCTGCAAGGCTTTGTACGACTTTGATCCCGAGAACCACGGAGAGCTTGGCTTCAACGAGGGCGACGTCATCACGCTGACCAATCAGATCGACGAGAACTGGTTCGAGGGAAGCCTGCGCGGACAGGCTGGACTGTTCCCCTGTAACTACGTGGAGGTGATGGTGCCCCTGCGGCACTGATCACACACACACACACACACACACACACACACAGAAACGGCACGAGAAAGTGCAATGTCAGTTACAGACAGACTGGGAAAAAAGGGGAAAATTTGTGGCTTGTATTTCACTGTGAGCACTTTGACCTCCTGAAAGAGATACAGTATGTGTCTGGGTATTTGTTACTTAGGGTTGAGGTCCAGTTTTGTAGTTCATCTTAGCATAACACTACCATTCCCTAAAGTACAATAAACATCATTGAGAAGTATGTTAAAGATAAATCCGTTTTGGGAGTGTTCATTCTAGAGTCAAATGGATATTAAATTCATATCAGTTTCATATAATGATGTAACTTGCTTACAAATGCACTCAGCTGCATCTTTACTGTATAAGAAATGTCTCTTGTTGGTAATCACTGACCTCTAGTGGCCACGTATGAGCTGACCAGCGAAAAGCTCAGCTATAAGAATAGAACTTATTTTATACTTCATAACGCAATTGTTATGGTCATGGTAATTTGTTTGATTCACATGAAAGATGAACTAACCCTTTCCCATTGGCTTTAGTGGTACTGGGTTTATTTTATTTATCTTAAAGGGATAGTTCACCCAAAAAATGCAAATCTGTCATTTACTCACCCTCAAGTTGTTCCAAACCTGTGAATTTCTTTCATCTGCTGAACCTAAAACAAGATACTATGATACAAAATACTATGGAATCAGTGGGGTCCATCAACTGATTGGTTTCCGACATTCTTCAAAATATCATCTTTTGTGTTCAGCAGGAGAAAGAAACTCATTAGAATACAGGTTTGAAACGACATGAGGGTGAGTAAATGATGACAGAGTTTTTGGGTGAACTATCCCTTTAAATGCTGTGTTCATTAATAATTTTGTCAGCATTGAGTTTAATGTTATGTTATGTTCGTGCTAAACAAAAAGAGGTCATTAGTAAATCCAGAAAAACCACACTGTCTTTGCATGAGCATAAACAGAGATGGGTTCAGCTAAAAAATAGAAATTAAGTTTCACCCTCACCCTCGTGTTGCTCCAAACACATTAAATTGAAAAGTCATAAGGTTTGGGAAGGACATGAGGGTGAGTAAATGATTATAGAGAACTATTCCTATAAATCTTCACTTCCTGCTTCCAAATTCTATTTTTAAATGAGTTATGTAAATGAGGTAAGTCCAGCTGTTTGATGAACCAGTTTGTGCTTATGTAGACATTACAATACGTTTTGCTCTTCTTTTCTTCTTTTTACACATGATTCCACCTCCTGATCTTTTCTATGGAAAAAGGAACCTTTACAAATCCTCTTCCGCACTGCACTGGTGATTTCGAGAACCGTTTTGTAGTGCGAGACACACAACTAAAGCCTCGTAGCGTTACTGCTGTGGTTTATGAAATCCCTCCGATTACAGATATTGCAGCTCCGCGGGGATGACGGCTTCTTGAAAAGGGAAATTAAGTGTGTGAAGCACTTTTTGTGATTCTGCTTTTAAGCCCAGATTGTTTGTCTTCTGGGCTTATACAGCTTTAATTTTATTTCCCTTTCTCGAAGAGGGAATTGAGAAGTTCCCTCTAGCTAACCCTTCAGTTTCTGTCTCTCAGGGAAAGGTATGTTTGCTTTAGGCCTACCGTACAGCTAAACTCATAGCGACTTATTCATATTATTCAACATGCACAGAGCAAATTTCTCTGTAAAAACATTCTTGCACAAAGTGTGATTTATAGACCGTTTTGCTTGTGAGTGTTCATGTCGCCCTGGATAAACTGTTCCAAGCTAATGTTTACATAATATATCTTTGTATTTAAAGTCATTGTGGATTTTGTGTTAGTCTTTTCATTACAATAATGATATTATTAAACCGTTTGTAGAATACTTTATGATTTTGAAGATATAGTCTATAATCACAGCAAATGTCAAGTTGTAGTTAGACGACAAAGTTAAACAGCTACGGATCCTTAAAGGGGCAAAATCCCTCGCAAAACTTGTGCATTCCAGCAAGAAACTTTTTTTTTTCTTTTTTCGAGCGAACAGTTTCTCTAAGGAACACAAAACCTTCGCGAAAGAACGCAAAAGTATTGACGTATAATCTTTCCTCCTATCTCGTATCGTTTTCCCTCACCATGTCCCTTCAGGGCCTCTGTAGAACATGTGCAATTAAATACCGCCACTTTTTTAAAGGACATTGTTAGGATGACAATGATGCTCAGTCGAGTTTTAGATTGTATCTTTGAACAACATGCCAAATGGAGGGACTGAACCGGTTTACATTATCTAGCATTTTCAGGGCATATTCTTATTGATCATATTTTATTCCATATTTAACTCCAAACGGTTGCTGGAATCATGACGAGAGGGACTGTAAACTGATATCAGATCTGTCCAGAGTTACTGTAGTAAAAGTAGTAAATCAGAACTGATTCCGAGCATATCGTTCATTGTTTTACATCATAATGCAGTAATATGTCAATGCATGAAAGGTACTCTGGAGGGAACAACCACCGTGTGTTCAGAAAGAAATAGAAGGCAAAAAAATGACCCAATGATATGAACAGCTAAAGATCCCGCCAGCACCTCTTTCTCTTTTACATGTGCGATTACATTTGGATTTTCAGCGAATCTGATTTCATGCACAATTGTTGTGAGCAGCTTTTGTAAAGTACTGAATAAACACATTATGTTGCTTGTGTCATTGTGTTTGGGGTGAGAGATTGTAGTCCTAGATGATTTGTATCAGGTTCAGTCTTGCTCTGAGTTAACCCTATATTAGCTTGCACGTTTCTCAAAGCTGCTTCCTACTGTGATACGCTCAGCATATTACATGCTTTCTGATGCTGCTCACACTACATTTAAAAGTAATATTTTATTATGGGTAGAATGTATTCTATGTAATGGAAAACCTTGCTTGTGCCTCTTATTGTCCCTGGTAAACATTGTTAGGCCTCAAGTTTTACGACATTCATGTGTTTGAGAAAGTGTTTCAGAAAGACTGCTTCTTTGAATCAGTATTTCCTGCGTAATCCATTTGTGATTTATGTTTTGTTATAAAAATGTGCAGGGAACATTGTATATTTTTCATTTAAAATAAAGGTGGAAACTATAGCTGTCTGTGTTCTTTAGGTCAGTGCTCTGTGTGTTTCTCTCACCGCTGAGTGTGAGTGTGAAATGAAAAGCATGGATCACTGGATCACTGAATGCTTGGGAATCCAGGCGATTGTAAATTTTGCACGAGGGCGAAACATTTCCTCACACAGATTCTGCATCATTGATCACAAATTTGCTGCATTGCCCTACAGAAAACTGCTTGGTTTGAAAGTGACTTGTGTGTATTTTATATACGCTGTATACCGTTCAAACGTTTTTCAAAGAAGTCTCTTATACTCACCAAGGCTGCATTTATTTGATCAAAAATACAGTAATGTTGTCTAATGTTACAATTTAAAATCACCGTTTTCTGTCTGAATATATTTTAAAATGTAATTTATTCCTGTGATCAAAGCTGAATTTTCAGCATCATTACTCCAGTCTTCAGTGTCACATGATCCTTCAGAAATCATTCTAATATGCTGATTTGCTGCTCAAGAAACATGTCAGATTATTATCAATGTTGAAAAAAGTATTTTTTGCATGATACTTTGATGAATAGAAAGTAAAAAAAGAACAGCATTTATCTGAAATATAGAAAGCTTTTGTAACATCACACTACCATTCAAAAGTTTCGGATCAGCAATATATACAGGGTATATTTTTTTTTTTAATAAATAATTTTTTACTAAAAATATTATATTTTTACTGAAGTACTTTTATTTAGTAAAATAAAGTAATGTTTTACGGCATTTTTCAATAATAAAAATCATGATAATAATAATGAATGTTTCTTGAGCAGCAAATCATCATATTAGAATGATTTCTGAAGGATCATGTGACTGAAGACTGGAGTAATGATGCTGAAAATTCAACTTTGCATCACAGGAATATATTACATTTTAAAATATATCCAAATAGAAAAGTTTTTTTTAAATTGTAATATTTCACAATATTACAGTGTTTGCTGTATTTCAGCCTTGGTGAGCAAAGGAGACTTTTTTTAATATTAAAAGATGTTACATATCCCAAACTTCTGAACACTATATTTATATTTTTTTTAAAATGCAGTTAAAATATAATGTTAAATAAAATATGAAAAAGAATTTAGGATAAAAAATGGAAATAGCAATAATAATTATAATAAGTATTGGTTTATTAAATAATTTGCTTGGCTATTTATTTGTTAACTGGTAGAGCAAACAACTTATTTGCTAGAATTTATTTCATACTGTTTTAATAGCAATGTATAGCCTATATTTTAGAATTGTGTGCATCATATAAATTAAAATAAAAATGTAATTAATGCAATGTTATTCATAAATTAATATTTAAATGCATTTGTAATATGTATATTGAAAATATTTATTTTTATTTATTATTCATAATATAAGCTAAGCGCCAACTTACAGTAGAATTAACTCTTCTCTTCGAAACAGACATCAATAAATGAAAAGTATTATAAACACACATGCTTTCCACAAAATAGGATTGATCCTGCCTACGGGCGCCTGCGGGTCATAATATAATCCCAGATGCCATATTGACTCTCTCGGGTCCGTGCGTGTGTTGAGCCCCTGAATGCGTGTCAGTGACGAGATTAATCACGCATATCCAGTGCCATCCATCTCTCACCCAAAGAAGGCGTGTCGTTTCCCAGGCAGTAACATCATCCAGCGGCTCTTTGTCCCTCAGTGTGTGTGTGTGTGTGTGTCAGTACCGGGCTGAGCTGCTCGAGTCATGGCGGCTGCGCTCGCGAACCCGCGCACCGGGAGCCCGAAAGCGCAGCTGCCGCCCTGCTATTACGAGGGATTCCTGGAGAAAAGAGGAGCGAAAGAGAAGGTGAGCGGTCAATACAACATGTCAAACACTTTATTTGATCATATCATCACGAGCAGCGGCATATGAGACGCATGGCACATGAATTATTACGCGCGTATTGTGTGGATATGGGCGAGGTTTGCATGGATCAGCTGTCTAAATATTATCAGTTTGCCATATCACCACTCAAATGTTGATTCTGCGTTTTAATTTAACATAAATGGGTGAATGAGCTGACGCTGCTGCTGTGTGCCATGTGTTATGCCGCTGTCTGACAGCTCTATAAATGTCATAACTCATATTTGAGCTCTTATTTTGTCTGTTGGGTGCTTTAAATTGTCGGCAGCTGCTGTGGTAGTGGACACACCTTAATGCGGACCACATGCAGTCTAAAGTGTGTGATTTATATGATACAGCATCATTTTAATATGCATTCGTTCCCAGACACTACTCTCTCTTGGAATCAGGTTATTATAATGGAGTTCACTGTTTTCTGCTGCTGACAGCTTAATGATGTCAATTGTCATTCAATATCACCGATTATTGAACATTCCAGTCTTTCAGAGTCTTCTTCAGTGGTGCATGACTCTTACCAGTGCACATTTGTGGATTCTGTTTTCATGCAACTCTGAGACACTAAAGTTACTAATCTGGTTAATAAATACTGCAGATTAGAAATTATTTACAAGCCAACCTTATTGTCAGAGCATAATGCACGTTTTTATTAAACCCATCTCAACTTATTCTTTCAACATTCTATAAATATATCAGCATTATATTGACCATACAAATATGCTTTCTAGATGTAATTATTTTTCCATTGATCGATATTTTAATATAAGTATGCTTCATTTGTTATATTTTGATGTCTCTAAAAAAAGTTTTCATAATATAAAAATGTAGGGGTAACACTTTACAATAAGGTTCATTGGTTAACATTAGTTACCTAGTTTAGTTAACATGAACTAAGAATGAACAACACTTCTACGTTATTTATTAATCTTAGTTTAATTTAAACATTTATAATACATTATTAAAATCATATTTATTTGTTAACATTAGTTCATGCAGTGAACTAACATGGACAAACAATGAACAGCTGAATTTTTATTAATAACATTAATAAAGATGAATAAATACTGTAATAAATGTATTGATCACTGTCAATTCATGGCAATGTTAACTAATTAACCTTATTGTAAAGTGTGACCAATGAAGGTATTTACTTGGGTACTATACATATGTATACATACACAAAATTTCATATATAATACATGTATATTTGCATGTGCACTGTATATTTATATCTATGTGTGTGTGTGTGTGTGTGTGTATATATACATATATATATATATATATATATATATATATATATATATATATACATACATATACACACACACACGTGTGCGTGCGTATGTGTGTGTGTACACACAAATAAAATATTATTTCAACTAAAATATAACACATTAGTGCTAAACTACATTTACATTAATTTAATGTGAAGTAAAAAAAAAAAAAGGTGACAAAGAGGGCCACATACACCATTCGTATATTCAAGAGGGAATATTCAGTGGGGTTCAGGTGCAGTGTGTGACGGGGGTGTGTAGGGGGTGTGTCTCAGATTTAGGACAGCTGTGCTCCGGGCCGGCGTGTGTGTGTGTGTGTGTGTGTGTGTGTGTGTGTGTGTGTGTGTGTGTGTGTGTGTGTGTGTGTGTGTGTGTGTGTGTGTGTGTGTGTGTGTGTGTGTGTGTGTGTGAAACCCGTGCCCTGGGGAGCCATGAGCTGCCACTGAGATCAGGATTAGCCAGACAGAGCAGAGAATTACAGACAGAAGAGTGGTAATCTATGCAGAGATGACTGCCATTCGCTTCACTGTTAGAGCATTACCACGTCAACGTCGTGTGTTCGAGCTCTGAATAGACGTTTAACAATCCTGAGTCCGGAGAGAGATGATTTAGTGTCACTTTTGTGTCTTTATATATAGTACATAAATATTAGTACATATATATAGTACATATATATTAATATTATATAAAGTAACAATATTATGCATATTGAGTAATTGTTTTCTCTCGATGCAGGTGGCTCGTCGTTTATGGACCTGTTTATGTGGAAACACGTTATACTTCTTCAACAACTCTAAGGACACACATGTGAGTGACATATTCAGGGGTTTGCTACCCATACAATCCTCTATCAATCTGTGGAGCTTTAGGAGAGAGTGTTAGGAGGGCATTTTCTACAATTCCCCTTCGAGTCTAAAGTCCATCGTAACTTTATCATCTCCATAAGCGCTCTCAGCCGTGGGAGAGCAGATGGCAAGGAGGCAGACGAGTTTGATCAGATTTGACTTAATTGTGGATTCAGTATTGATTTTCGCTCTGAACCCATCAAGATAGCAGTTTCAACCTCTATAACCGCAGCCAGGGATGGGAAGGTTAATCGAGAGGGAAAAAAGAGAAAGTGACATGCAAAGTTTGCTGAAGAATCACACTGTGTGGGAACTTACACATGCTCATGGAATGTGATCATTAACTCATGTGTTTATTCTTTGTGTGAAGAACAGACCCAAATTTACGCCTTCATCTACTGATCACATATACTTTTGCCACTCTTTTATCCAAAGTGTTGCATTGAAGGTTCACATTTTATCAGTTCATGCTTTCCCTCGGATTCTGTTGTGTTATGTTGTGTTTTTAATTTTAAAGGGATAGTTCACCTCAAAACGAAAATGTTATTACCATTTCCTTGTTAGCTTGAATGTTACCTTCATGCCATTCCAAACGTGTATCATGCTTCTTTGAAACACAAAATGAGATGTTAGGCAGAAATGTCTGAGCTGGTGTTTTCCTGTAAACAATGACTAAGATTTGGGTCTGTTCTTCTCAGATATTCATACACTGCTGTCTTATGGCTTCAGAAGCAGGGATGTGATTTTTATGTATTTTTATCATTTTTTTTATTTATTTATAGTTCCATATTTTTCAACCTGAAAAGTGTGACCTATATGGGGGAAAACAATTGCAGCATTTTTAAAAACATTTATTTAAAATAATTTCCTCTAAAATTAAAGCGCTATAGTTTAACATTTAAAAGCAAAGAAATAAAGCAGCCATAAATATCTGTATTACAATTTACTGTTGTTCTGTTAAATAAGTTATTATTGTTTTATTATTATTATTATTGTTAAATACTATTTTTTTATTTTACAGTGAAATAGTATTATCGCAATAATATATTTATTTATTTATATATATATATATATATATATATTTGTATGTGTATGTATATATATATATATATATATATATATATATATATTATTTTTTATTTTATAATTTAAATAATAATAAAATAAAAATATTTTATTTTTAATCAGAATAAGAATATTCAACACAAAAATATTTTATTATTGTTTAAAATGATAATTAAATCATTGACGTTAGGCATTCTGCCAAAAATCATCTTTTTGTGTTTCACAGAAGTCAGTCTGGTTTGAAAAGGCATTTCTGGTTGAATTGTTCCTTTAAATGTCGGTCTGTATGTGTGTGTTTTCTAAATAGTATGTAGAGAAGTTGGATCTGAGTGGGTTTGTGTCTCTGATCGATGACCCAAGTCGTGATAGGAATCTCGAAGCAGCCAGACTGAACCTCCGCATGAAGGATGGAGAGATCAAGCTCACTGTGAGTATCAAATGTCTGTCAGTAGTAGTACACACACATCTCACTCCCCTCATGCTCGTTTTTTTTTTGTTTTTAATTGCGGAAGAGTGTTGAACTTTTTTCTCTTTTTTACTCTTTTTCTTCTGCAATTCAGAATGGCAGCAACGCCTGCTGCCATTCTGAATTGCAGAAGAAAAAGAGTAAAAAAGAGAAAAAAGTTCAACACTCTTCCGCAATTAAAAAAAACTGAATTTGCATTTCCTTCAGCATGAGGCTTATTCATTTTTACTTTTGGTGTGAAAGGGCCTTTACATTTGCCAAAAATAGAACCTTTATTGTTGTTTTTTTATTAAAAAACAAATCTGCAAGCCAAGGCCAGAATAGAAAATGTAATGCAAAAGTAACGTAAAACTTTACTTTCCATAAAAAGTAACTAATTAGTTACTTTTTAGAGAGAAACGCGATATTGTAATACATTACTTTTAAAAGTATATTTCCCCAACACCGATTATACACAAAGGGTGTGTTCACACTTGTAGTTCGGTTCTCTTGGTTCTATTGGTCCGGACCAATAAAGAAAATTAAATATTCATTCCTGATTCGCTTAGCGAATCCACACGAATCTTAACGAACCCAAAGATACGAAACAAAAAAAACCCGGCTTTTATAACATATTTTGCGTCGGAACTTACCGAACATCCAAAACAATACTGTGTGATGCGTATGATGGTATTTTTACCACCTGAGAACTCATGAAGAGCTTATAAAATGTGTGAAGTCAAAACAGTGCCAGGAATTCCTTAGTTACACACACACACACACACACCCTGAGACACGTTTCTGACACCTTTACTGAACTGTAATGGGCACCGTATGATGATGAGATAAACCAGGTATGTTGTTTGTGCATTCTTTCCATTTTAAGGTTGCATCTTGTGACAACACGCCCTGTTTTTGGTCTATTTAGATGCTTTTGGTCCGTGTTGCTATCATATTTCAATCGGCTCTCGGTCCACTTGTTCGGTGTGCACCAGGGATCGGATGGCAGCGTTCACACTTATTCGCATGAACCATATTTAATGACTCTGATGTGGTGTAACCATCAAGTAAAATATAATAAAATATTTTCCTTAAACATTGAACACATGTGTGTACATATCTTAATTATTATTATTAAAAAATGTAAATATATTTTTCAAGCTATACATTTATTTTTTTCATATTTCATAAATTATTCATTCATAAAAAATATTGTTTCTGGGGAGTTGCACCACATGACATCGTACAAGCTGAACTAATCTAGCCTTGTCATAAAAAGGTCAAAATATTTGATGTCTTCAGAGACGTTTACAAAGAAAAAATTTCGAAATTACATCAACTGATTATCTATATTTAAGTTAATTCGAGGCAGGGTCCTCTTACTCATTTTCTATGGCCTATGAAAGTGTGGAGAACTTTGTCTTCAGTAAACTCTCTGTCAACTTGTTGGACTTCAACTTTGACTCCTGGTCTTCACTGAGCATATTGGTCTCTTTATGTGGTCTAACAGAGCAATCGCTCCAGAGTTCGTTTTAATCCAACCAAAACCTGTCAAGTGTGAACACACTCTAAAATGACAAGCGCTTTCTTGAAACAATAAGCTTGGACTCTCTGAGACAGTCACGCTCCAAACGCACGTCTCAATCCCATCACACTTTCCTAAATGAGCAAATGTGTGGTTTTCACTCTTTACAAACTTCTCCATACAGAATTTACCTTTCGACACGCTATAGAGAGTTTTGGTTTCATGGACCATTATTGTATTCTTGTTTATGCTCAGCACATCTGATGCCAGTAATAACAGGCAGCTCCAGGTCATATTCTGGTCAGCTCAAGACTAAACAGCACTTACTGTACAGCGGAGGATCGCTATCAGACGGTGAATGTACTGTAGTCTTTGCTCAGGAAACTCTTGGTTTATTTTGCGTTGGGAATGAGGGTTGATCCGAAGTTTGCTACAAAGCCAATACGCAGCCCTTCCATACCTCAAAGAAATGCATGAATAAAAGTTCAGTGAAAATTGAATTTGTAGGTTTCCTCATTTGTAAGTCATCTTGGATAATCAATGAATGTAATGGAGATCTAATTGGCTGTGAGATACTATATGACTGTAATGTAGTGTAAGGAAATATTTGCATTGATTTATAGTTAATAATATATGTAATGCCAATATGTCTCTCTCTCTCTTTCTTCTTAGGCACCAAATCTCGAGGCGCGTGAGCTGTGGAAAGGATTTCTCTACTCTGTCGTAGATGTGAGTTCAATCAAATGAGTAATTGTTTTTTTATAACTGATGTTAACATATATTCTTTAGTGGGAATGCTGTCTTTACACTAGTGGATTTTCTAGTGCTATTCTGTGCATGTCAATAAACACTTACAGCTCCTCCTGCAGAACAATGAATTTTGATCAGACTTTTTTTTTTTTGCACGCAGTCTTGAATAATATTGCTGTTGATAAGCTGGATAAGATCTGAGACATTTGAACTGCAGGAGGTTTTGAGATTTATGACCAGTTTCCAAGAATGCAGCTAATACTGTTGTTTCTTTCAGTTTGGGAAGGATTTCGTTGAGCATTTTGGCTTTTTTAATGGCTGAATATCTGATATCTAGATCGTTAATTACATGTTTGGGGTTGGTGAGAATTGGTGAGAAAACAGTTATTTTAAATAGTAATATTATTACCATTATAACACAATATTACTGTTATTAATATATGTTTGATTAAAATTCTGTAAATGCAGCCTTGGTGAGCCTAAGAGATGTTCAAAAACATTTTTAAAAATTGTACCGACCTCAAACTCTTAAATGGTAGTTTATATCTAATAACAGTTCTGGAAATTGTATGGCATCAAATAAGATGTAAAAAAATTCTAATGATTGTTTACATAATGCTTATTAAGACACTAGACTGTTAGTCAGATAGTTGGACACTGTTATCACCTAATGGCTATAATCTCGAAATAGCCAAATTTTAATTGTCTTGATATAGTGTTCTTCCATCATTGTGATTTGTGTTTAATAATTACACCACTTTATTTGGACTTTAGACAATCAATAGAGTTGATGTAACAAAAGCATTTCAGGAAAATAAAAAGTAGGATTATAATGGGCTATTCTAGACTTTGATCAAATTTATATTGTTGAAGGATTGTCTTAATAGCTTAAATGTTTTTCAGAATTTCATTGAATATCATCTGTTTTATAATTAAGGGTGTTGTTCACACTTTGTCCGGATTGGTTCGATAGAAACTCTGGTGTGAATACTCTGTTAGTGTGTCGCTCATTTGAATCATTTTGAACAAGCAGACTGAGACCTCTGAAAAGGCACACAGCATTGTTTTGGATGTTCGGTAACAATTGTCGCAAAATATAGGCCTACATCAGACACGCTGTTTTTTTTTTTTTGTATCTTTAGTCTCGGTGTTAAAAATGAGAGTGTGGACGCTAAGTGAACCAGGACTAAATGTATCACTTTCTTTTTTGGACCAAAATAACCAAGAGAATTGAACTACTAGTGTGAACTCACCCTCGAACAGTTTTAGTTGGATGTTAGTCATACAATAAAGTAAATGTGCCATGATCAGGTCTCGTAAAAAGTATGTATCACCGTCAAATCCTCTGGCTTTACATCAATCCCATTTAAAACAGCACCCTGAAACACCTCCCACTCATTTCTTTAGTGATGCTGCTCACATGTTTTCATAGATAAAGGGATCAGAGTCCCCATGCACTATGGCCGGTGCATTTAACCGTGCAAATTAGAGTGACATGCTTTGCGTTTGATTCCAGCTGGCTGTGCCCACGACTCTCACCCTCCTGCCCGGGCAGCTGCACATGCTGAAGGAAGTCGTGGAGAAAGAGAAAATGCGTCGAAAGGCACGTGCGTCCTCCAGAGCCCCCTCATCCCCCCTCTCGCTCCCGCTGGTGGGGGAAATACCTGCGTGAGTTTCTGTTTATCTGAGCGAGTGTGTTTGTGGAGAGGGTCTGAGAGAGGACATTCTTCAACGTCTCTGTGTTTATCCATTGCTAAAACATCAATGTTACTATTGCCCTTATAATGTTACTTCTCTTAACGATTTTTGCCTACGTGATAAAAACCGGCAAACATTGAATAGATTCACTATTGAATCTAGCCAGCAATAAAAACTGTGACCTAGCCAGCAATAAAAACGATCTCTTCCATGTGATTTTTATTTTACATGGCATTTCTCAGAACTACAAAATGCAGCCAAACTAGAAGTTTCAGTGTTTATACAGTGTTTTATATCATTATTTGTATATTTTATGAGGTATAGCCTATGCGGTGTGGTTGATGTGTTATTCATAACTTCTCATCCATTGCCATTCTGTATTTGCTACTGCCGTTAACATGTTCTTGTTAGAAGTGACACTGATGTTACTAATGTGTCAGTTCATATTACGCATTACAAAAAATCTTTTTTATTTTTGTACTTTATTTTTAGCCTTTCTGGACATTTTTAGACTTGATGTTGACAGGAATTGGATTAAAAGCATAAACCTTTACCGAAATCTTCTACTTATTTAACCGATGTGAATAACGTCATTCTTAGTGGATACTTGAGACAAATATGTTCTTGTGTGTGTTATTTGGCAGGTGTTTCAGGCCTGTGTCTCGAACTGAAGCTGAGGTGCTGTTAGAAAGACATCCGGACTGTGGGAACATGCTACTCAGACCGGGCCGGGACGGATCTTCTCTCGCTGTCACCACACGACAAGACCTGAACGGGTAAAAACACTGAATCTCTCTCTTTTTATTTATTACTGATAGCAAATGCTTTAAACCTACAAAAATACACCTGTTCTAAGCTCTGTTCTAAAACTTAGTAAGCCTCCTTGCTGTTTACATTGGCAGCTGACTTATAAAGCAGCATCCTAAACCAGATTTACATTTACATTGGGATGGAACATCATAAGTGAATTATTAGAGATATTTATAGACCGCAGCTCTGCACACTACAAAAAGTGTAGTGTAGCGCACAGGAGACTGGACTCTTAATTCCAATGGAGCATAAAATATACAAAGCATTGTATATTTCATACCATTTCATCATAAGTGGCCAGTGTGACATCATCAGTGGATTTCATTACGACGTCCTAAATAAATGTTCCCTGTGTTTACTCATTATGACATCATCACTGAATTTCACTGGATACATTTATTTCATCATAAAGAGCCATTGTGGCAACCACTGAATTCCATTAATAACTCATAAATGGACATTATGACTGAATTTTCCCTTGGTTTATTTATTTTGATGTCATCACTGGATTTTATGACATACTGCACATACTTGATACGTCAATCTGTGCTAGTCATTTAGTGAATGCTTTTATCCCCATCAATTTACAGTACCGGTCTATTTTTACTCCAGTTTCTCTAGCTCTGTGTCTGTGTCTGTGTCTGTGTCTGTGTCTGTGTGTGTGTGTGTGTCAATCACTGGAATTCCAATGGATTCATTCACTATGACACTGGATCACTGTTACTTTAGTATAATTTATTTAATAACACAGTATTTAATACAGTAACTTATTTTAAATGTTGCTAAGGCAACATTTCTAAGTTTCTCATTTAATTATATATTTTTTTCTAGCTTTTTTTTTTCAATTAACGAAAATTTTATTTATTTGTAGTGTCCGTTAACGATCACACTGCACTATGCCATTATAAACGGCCTAATAGTATTGAAGTCGGCTCTCTAGTGTTTACAACAGAGCCGTTGTGTTGTTTTCTTTTTCAGATCAGTGTTCAGGCATTACAGGGTGACACAGAAGCAGCAGGGTGGTTACATCATCGACGTGGAAAACCCAGTATGTGAAAATGACTTTCTTAATTAAGGGAAAACATCAACCTTAGGGAAATCTCACTCCTCCTCTTATATTTTTTTTGCCTCTTCCTCCAGATCCCCTGTCCTACACTGCATGATGTCATCAATGCACTCGTGGAAAAAACAGCCGGGACTCTTCAGCCCTTCATATTAGAGGAGCCTTATGAGGAGAACATCAGTATGTCACAAACACAATGTTAAACTGGGCCATAAAATGACACTCAGTTTGCTTTGCACTGAACTCATCATCTGAATTTCCTTTTCCTGTAGCGTTTGTGTCATCCAACGATGAGAATGGAGAGCGAACCCTGCACTGTGCTCCCACTGGACCTCTCTCTCGAGCTCCATCACTGCCCCGTAAACAAGGTACACATCTCATGCTTCACACAACGACATCTGCTGCTGTTTAGGTCATAGGCCAAAGGTTCAAACCCAACGTGTTATTATCCAGTTATTTTTGGGCACTTTTATGATAAATCATTCGTTATATCAGCTTCAAAGCCCCTGCCAAACAACATGCAGGAACAGTTGCACTTGGATGCTGTAGTGAATCTTGCTGCACAAGTATGAAACAAGTCTCAATCTGTGTGTTTGAGCAATTTGTGGCTTATAGGAATTGCATTACACTGAAAAAATGCTGGCTATGTGTGAGCACTAGATGTAGGACTGCACATCCTTTATACGTCAATGTGTACTAGTAATTTAGTGAATGCTTTTATTCAGATCAATATACAGTATACCCGGTCTATTTTCACTCCAGATTCTCTTGACTAAGTGAGAGTATGTGTGTTGGTTCAGTAGGTACAGACATATGGACGCTGCGGCCACAGACGAGATCTCCCAGTCCCTCACCACGATCCTTTTCCCCTTCTGGCTCTCCGTCCAACTCCATGAGAAGACTGGTTCTGTCTCCCTCACCTCTCTCTCAGAGTAAGAGCCCAAGGCACTTTTAACCCCTCCAGTCAACTTGTTTTGGGTTCTGAATTTTATTGTATTTTTTTATAAATTGACTTAGACAGTAAAAACAGTATCAATAATATGAGATAATCGCATTAATATAATTAATTATAACTATTAGTATTATCATTTAGGTATTTTGATTTTTAAATATTTGTATAATAATTTATTTAATTACACGCTACAGTTGAAAAGTTGTTTTTCTTTTATTCAACAAGGATACATTAAATTGATCAGAAATGACATTAAAGAGATTTATTAACACAATATTTATATATATTTCAAATAAATGTCTTCTTTTGAACATTCTATTCATCAAAGAATTGTAATTTATTTGATGGTTTCCAAAAAAAAAACAGTTTTCAACATAATGACAAGAAATGTTTCTTGAGCAGCTAATCAGCATATTATAACAATTTCTGAAGACTGGAGTAATGATGCTGAAAATTCAGCTTTGATCACAGGAATAAATTATATTTGAAAACATAATGAAACAGAAAACAGTTATTTTAACAATATTACTGTTTTACTGTATTTTGATCAATAAAAATGCAGCCTCTGTGAGCTTAGACTTCTTAAAGCATTTTTAAAAAACAGACATCAAACTTTTGAACAGTAGTGTATATTTTTTACCCTATGTGTATTAGATTCTCTGAGACCCCAAACATACAGAAAGTAACAGAACATGACGGTTAAAATATGACTGGATATTTAATATATGACTAGGAAATTCTCTTCCCTTCAGGCCTCACAGACGAGCTTAAACAGAAGCTGGAGAAGAGACGGACTAGTCAAGATTGATTTCCTCCCCATTTCTGCCCACCCTTCGCCGTCTCAATCTTCCAGTGCCTTCCAATAAAGACTGATGTCCTGTTGAAGGAACAAGGACTCCCTGTAATCGACATTCTTCCCTCAGTGTGACTTAAACAATGCCACTTTATTTGACTTTATTAATAACACGAGAGCCGAAGTCCACCAGCTTGTCCTGCCTCACAATAAGGCCGTCACACAATTTCGCGTGTTCCTTTGAGATTACAGAAAATTAAAAAAGGAAAATCTGAGCCAATATATTTTATATCTCTTTCTCTCTCTCTGTTTAATAAGACCTTTACACTCAGGTTTGTAATGACAAACCATGAGTCAAGAGGACATTTCCACACATTTAAGAAAGAAGCACATCAAACTGGTCTTACAATAAAGGACTTAATATATCTGGTTTCAATCAAGCACTAACTGTGAACTGGATCTATATGCTCAGATGAATGTAAATATGGTGCTGTTCGGGGCAGGGTCCAAAATTAACACGTTCCATAAACAAGTGCACATCTAAATTGGGCAATGCATTTATGCTTTTAGCTGAGGCTTTTATACAAAGCGACTTGCATTAAGGATATAGGCCTAAATTGAATCAGTTCATGCATTCCCTGGGAATCAAACTCATTGACCTTGGCATTGCTAGCACTGTTTGAGCTTCAGTAATGGAAATAAAAACAGAAATATGATCATATTATATATAATTGTGAGTCCTTTGTCAGGATATAATGTAGTTTCCTGGCCAGTTAGATATGGCCTTAGATTTTGAGAGGAGTGGCAAAAGTTATTTTTTGACCCTGTTTCCCAGTGTCTCTGTGTAGAGTGTCATATTTTGAAATTTGAATGACGCTTTTTTTTGGACACATTTGCAGGAGAAACACCTCGTATGATGCAGATTTTTACTCAAAAATGGTAACGTTATTTGAATATAAAGGACAATTTAGCTTTCTAGCAGCGAGTAGGCCTATATGGTTTGTAACGTTAACCGTTTAGGGATAGTTTGTGAAATGGTTGCATTTGTATTCCTGATTAACGGTTTATTTTAATGAACATGCATGGTGCTACTGTGACTTTGTATATGTTTTCATGTGATGTTAAAATCATTTTTGTTATTTATAACTGTGGTATTTATGGGAATTAAAGGGAAGGTTTTATAGAATTCATCCACTGTTATAGTTTAGTTTCACATTCGACTGATCACTGATGGACTTCGTGTGCCCTTTCTCCGCGGCATTATTTTAATGGTAACGCCGGTTAGAAGAACAGCTCATTGCCGCCATCTTGCCACTGAAAACGGTACTAACAGTTTTAACAAAAAGCAGGACTTCAGCGTTCAATGGTGAGGATAAACATTTCGATGCATTACTAGAATTTCAAGAGCGTCTAGTTAACTTAAGCACGAGTACAAACATTTGCAAAAGAAAGTGTTTCTGGGATGAATGTTTTTAATGGACTACTTTTAGAGGACAGCTAACGTTACTACAACGTTACATACAAGTAAATGATAAAACTCCTTAAACTCAGATTAATATCTCATGTCCATGTATGTATGTATTTATTTATTTATTTATTTAAGACATATTTTATTTACGAAACCTGATCGCCCAGTTGGGGTTTATGACTGACCACCAGGAGGCGTCATTATAACTTTTACCCGTTTGCTTTTACCTCATCATTCGCTTCAAAGTTTATAACACACAAATGTTATTGCATTGATTCAACTGTTAGTTGTAACGTAGTTGGATGCAAAATAAAGTCTAAATTTAACACTGAACATGCCGATGCACCGCCGGCGCTTCAATGTTCAAATGGGGATTTAAATAATGTCAGTTGTTAAAAGGTTATCAAAACACTTCTAAATCAGTTTTTAAATTTAATTCAGTCATGTTGAAAAGACGTTGAAACGACATTGCAATGTCAGCGTTGATTCGATTTGCCAAATGGACACAAAATTCAACTATTCAGCTTTGATGTTTATTCAGATTCACCCGTGAATAATGTTAAACGTTGAAATGACTGCTGGATAATCGTGTAACTAGCCCTATTTGTGTGACGTTTTACTTGTGAGGTCCAGATTTTAAAATGTCCTCAAATACAGTAAAACATCCAAAGTGGTCCTTGTTTGAAATGCTTAATAAGATAAATCAAATCACGTTTTTATACCACCCCTAAAACTGACATCACCAGGTTGCAGTATGGTTTTGCAGGTATAATGACCACCATATTAAAATAATTTTGTCTGTGAGATGTTATAGTGAGATACTGAATGCAAGCTTAAAAAAAACCCTGATCGAACAGTGCCAACAGAACAAGTTCATCCGGATTGTCAAGTTATTGTGAACATTCAAATTGGAACAATTTGTCATTGAACATTAAAAACAGTTTGGATTAAAGCACAAGTTCCGATGACTCTTACAAAGATAGTGAGGTGAGACCATACGTCTTGTTTTTTGTTCAGTATGAATGAAAAATGTGTTAAGAAAATCAAAATAATGGTTTCTCTTTTGTTTACAGCAGCAAACTTGGTTTTCTTGAAAAGCATATCTAAAGCACAATATTTAAAAGCACAATACAGGTTCTCCTACAATTCTTTCTTTTTTTAACACACTCTCTCTCACACACACACACACACACTCATACTGACACTTGTAGTGACTTGTTGAGATTGAAGAGCTTCTAAAGCATGTTTTTCTCTCTTTTCTCTCCAGCAGAAGAATGTCTTTGACTCCACACTGCAGGATCTGAGCAGTTTAATGCTCCTTCACACAGAACAGCAGACACCATGAGCTCCATTCACTGCAGAGCCACGACTCGCAACACACTTTCTGCTGTCTCTGACACTTAGACCACATTGATTTGTTTTCTATGGTAGGACTGGAGCAGTGTTTGTGTGTGTGAAGAGGAGCCACTCAGGCGAGCACAGGAGAACTGAGAGACTAACAGAATTTGGTTGCATGGTGAGTTGATCCTCTCACTCATTTCTCAGCAATTTCCACACAACTTATTTTCAGAGGAACTGGGACCAAAAATGTGTTAAGTAAGGGAAACTGCTGATTTGTGTAAGAGGGAACTATATAGGCTATAGCTTTATTTAAATTAACAAAAGACATATGGCATCCGTTTTAGTTCTAGTTAACAACAATAATGTGAATAGCTCTGTACAGTACTTAAAAGAATACCATGGTATTGTCCAAAAATGGTATTTGAATGGAAATACTATGATGCAATTTGCCAGGTTTGTCTACATTCTGTTCATGAAGAAGCTTTATATGATTGTAAAGTACACACATTTTATAATATTTCAATTTAATATGCAGATTCAAATCAATTGCATTTATAGGCCAATTCCCAAAACATGTAAAAACTGTGGGTCTGTCATGCAATCAAAGCACTGCAGCATTGTCTCAACCGGTGTTAGTTTTGGGGCGAGGCGACCTTTGTTTGTTCGAACAATGGCAGAGACGGGGAAATACTTGGGGAAACCTGAAACAGGTTAGGGTTAAAAGTCCATAGATATCGCCGTCATGTTGTTAACACTAGCGGATACGATGAGGCCTTTTTCTCTGTTTGTTCATGTGACATTCGACATCAAGCTTATAGGATTTTTCCATTGGCTTTTGGATTATTTAAACTTAATTTATTACACTAAAATATAGAAGTTGGAAAGTTTGAGTTAAATAATTTGCAAGAGCATAATTATAAACACGTTAATTACTCGCCCTCGTGTCGTTACAAACTCATAAGACTTTCGTTCATATTTGGAACAGAATGAAAATCTTTTTGATGAAATCCGAGAGCTTTCTATCCCTCCATATACAGCCACGCAACTATCAGTTTGATGCTTCAAAAAGTTCATAAAGAGATCGTAAAACTAATCCTTATGAATTGAGCGGTTTTGTACAAATTTTCTCAAGGGACAATCGCTTTATATGAATTTAGGCTTTTATTCACATATAAACATTCATCAACACACACATCAGTTATGGTAAACGGAAGCTCAAGCATGTTCGCTTGATGTGCGAGAACGCAGCACGTTTGAACTTCTGCAGGAACCAATGAGGTTTATTCTCGTGTTATGCAGAACGTTTGAGCTTCAGCAAGAACCAATGAGGTTTGCACATCAAGCAGGTTCGGTTGAGCTTCTGTTTATGTTTACTGATCAATGTTTAAATGTGAATAAAAGTCTAAATTAAATCTAGGCCCGTATTCATAAAGATTATAAGAATCCTCTCAGAAAACTCTTAATTTAGCTTAAAATCTTTTACGTAGGAGTCTTAGCTTAAGAGTGATTCGGGACCGATCTGAGAGAAACTCTGAGTAAGGAAAAGACAAAAACTTTTATCTTAGTGAGGAGGCGGGGCTGACCCCGTTGCGATGTATGACACAATCTTTTGAAGACTGTGATTGGTTGGTTGTCCAAGAAGGGAAAAAAGAGTGATTTTAAGTATAGGGTCTATTCTAAGCCTTCACTTTGAAATTACATGCGTAATTTTTCCTATTTTACCATTCTCATACACACACACACTCACATTATATTTGTGTATATAAATCCTTTTTTTTATTTGCCATACTGTTAATTTCCTATAAGGTATTTGATTGGATTAGAATGATAAAAATTGTTCCAACAAACATGGAATAAAAAACAAGAAGGACAAGAAAGCTCAACTGGACAGAGGAACAGTGTTTACTGTGAGTCCAGTTTGTGGATGAACACAAGGCCATCCTTAAAGGAAATTCAGGCCGGCTGTCACAGCCCAGAAGCAGAAGTGGGAGCTTATAGCGGTTAATAATAACTAATTTACGGTTCATTCCCCCTGCTTGTGCGAAAGCCTGCTATATTCACAAATGCATTTTTTTGAGCCTGCAAGGTGGGAATGTCCAGTGGAAACTACATGA
Source organism: Siphateles boraxobius (assembly GCF_051911475.1). Taxonomy (NCBI): domain Eukaryota; kingdom Metazoa; phylum Chordata; class Actinopteri; order Cypriniformes; family Leuciscidae; genus Siphateles; species Siphateles boraxobius. The sequence continues at coordinate 6,146,172 of NW_027509215.1, forward strand.
ACTGCGACACAATAAGAGGTTCTGAAAGTGCTGTAATTGTGAGTTAGTTTTACAATCTTTTTTTGAAGCATCGAAGTGGTAGTTGCGTAGCTGTCAATGGAGGAACAGAAAGACCTAGAATTTCATTAAAAAGATCTTCATTTGTGTTCTGAAGATGAACTAAAATCGGTAACACTTTACTATAAGGTTTATAATTTAACATTATTACATGGCTTGGTTGAATTCTAATGTAGAATCCGGTCTGTTATTTCTTGATAACAGACCGCTGGTAAGTATAACACACCGTTGCCATTCAAAACAGAGCGTTGCCATGGATTCTAACTGTAGAGACGGAACAGACTATTTTTCTTTAGCGGAAGCAATACAATGGTTTTTAAATCAATAAACTCCTTTTTAAATCAATATTTTGTGTCAAATTATTGATTTATTTGGTAGGTAGCCATGTAATAAGCGGGATAATGTAGAGCGAGGCGGTTGTTATAGCGAAGACAACCCCTTCAGGCTGATTTAAGACTGTCGGGGTTGTATTCGCTATTACAACCGCCTCGCTCTACATTATCCCTTACTTAGTTAATGTATCATGAACTAACAGGAGCAATCCATTTGTTAAAGTATTTATTAATGTTTGTTAATGTTAGTTAATAAAAATACAGCTGTTCATTTTTAGTTTGTGGTAACTAAGTTAGCTAACTAATGTTAGCCTAACTGATGAACCTTATTGTAAAGTGGTACCCGAAAATCTTAAGGGTTTGGAATGAGGGTGAATAATTAATAACAGAATTTTCATTTTTGGGTGAACTATCCCTCCAATGTCACCAACAACCTCTCCAGTCCAATTTAGACTTTTATGTCCTGAAGTCAATTTTGGTTCAGACTGATTTGCTTCTCAAGAAACATTTATTATTACCAATGTTTTAAACAGTTGTGCTGATCAATTTAATGCATCCTCGATGAATAAAAGTTGTTTCTTTACAAAAAAAAAAACTATACATACCCATAATGCTTCTCTGTTCCTCTTCATGATGTTTTATGTAAGAAGCGACACTGAAGCCTGTTTGAGGTCAGGTTGAGCTAACCAGCTCACTTTCTGAAAATGTTTAGTAGCACTTCCTTATGTAGGTGTTCTTAGACAAAAAACAATTGATTCATTTAAGAAATTAAATAATGTTTGACTTCATCTGAAATTCCCCAAAAGGTGTCATTTCGGGCTTGTAGTCTGTTAGGCGGTGGTAACTATGTGGCCTATTTTAGAATCTAGTAGGGTAGGAAGTCCCCACAATGATTTAGAAGTATAAAGCATGTGTTTATATGTACATGTCGTGGTGAAATATGAGTGCTATCTGATGTGAACTGCATCAGATAGCACATGCTACAGCTCATCACTTATGAAATGCCATAATCATGCTGGCAGTCAGCGATGTAGTAAACATGCTGTTGTACCCAGATAGAAAAATGCACCAATGAGCACTTGTGTTTCCAGTTGTTGGAGGCGTCCAAAGGCTGTTTTGAGGGTGCATTCATACATTCCCCATGTTTTCACAAACAAGGCTTAAATGCATGTTTGAGCTGTCTTAACTGAAAGCAACCTGCACTGAGATATCTTAAAATATATCGTTGCCATTGTTTTGTCTCTAGATGTAATCTTTTTGTCTTTTTTTTTTTTCAAAGGCACGTTTATAAAAGCTACTTAAAGGTGCTCTAAGCGATGTCGGGTGACGTCACTTCTTGTTGACGTTTAAAGTATTGTCAAACAAAACGGAGGCTAGCTAGACCCTCCCTCCTCCTCATCCGCGCACTAACCCCCCCAATCCTCTTGACAGTTATTGGCTGGAACAGTTTGTTATGTTTCATGGTGCGGGTTAGCCCAGTTTGTTTTTATTGCTGTTTGTGGAGCCTGGGGTGTCTGCAGAGACCACGTTTTTTTACAGTGTGTTCAGGGGACAGGCAGCTAGCGGATAGTGAGGAGATGTTTGCTGTATGTGACAAAAAATGTTTTGGCCTAAAAAAAACGTGTGACATGGCTTAGAGCACCTTTAAATGCCCTAATTGAACTAAGGACTAATCCTGTCCTGTCTGTGAAACCAGGCCTTTGTGGTTTTGGTTTCATTAGGGCAGGATATGGTTTTCCTGACAGAGCTGAATGAAACCCAAAACTTGTCACGCATTTACATTTTCTCTAGCACATAACTCGCCCTGCACCTAGAGGGCAATAAAATGGAATAAAAAACCCATATATTTACAAGTCACATGTATGCTGAAAAAAAGTGGTGTAGGATTTACTTCAAAAAAGTTTTATTCAGAGATTTCTAGTTAATTTTACAAATATTTATAAAGAAACGTCAAGTAACACGCGATTTGAAATGTGAAATTTTGAAGTAGAATGACCCAGTTTGAAGTACTATTTTTTGGGGGGTAAAAACGTACCCCAATAATCTTCGGGGGGAAAAATGTCAGTGTATTCAGTGGCTATTAAGCAACTATCTAGAAACCACAGGTTACAAAATGGTTTCTGGTATGTTGATTCTTCCTGTTTCTTCATTTTTTTTATTAGTGTAATGTCTTGAACAAGACTTTTTAACTTTTCAGATCGTGCATTGGTGAGCGTGCCACTTATGAAGCTAGATATTGGGGGTTGCTTGGGGTTTCTAAGACTGTCTTTTGGTAAGCTGTTGTGGCTTTGTGTCGTTCTGTTGCACGGAAAGCAGAACCGTGTGTCTCTGTCATGGTCTTAAAGCAAAAGCTTTCATCGTCCTCATTAGCATCACTATAGCAGTGACAGAAATACTGCTGCCAGCACCCCTGCCTGTTCACACACTCTCTCTCTCTCGCTCTCAGATGGCCTCACAGCGTTCTTCGCTGCTTCTCTAAAGATCATCCTTCTTTGCAGCTAAAGTCATATATCTCAGTATGGAATAGCTCCGGACTGAAGCAGGCGAGAAGCAAGGATGAGAAAACTCTGACAGACAGTTTCGACAGAGTCAAAATCACTTTTTTTAATTTTTACTGGAACACTGAATGATGTTTCTGCTGGCTGTTCTGTGCGTGTTGTACGTCTGGAGTCCAGCAAGGCTGATCGGTGGGCAGGGGCCGACATCGAATAACATACCTCGGAAAACAGTGCCAATTAATCGTAAGTGTAATTTATGACAGTTATGTTTGGACATCAAAATACCATGTACTTTGTTACTTTGATGTAAGGTAGTCTCAGAAAATATTTGTGCATCTAAAATGTTTGAAATATGTGCATTAGATACAAAATATCAAATTAAAAGGTACCATCTGCAAGCAAATTATGTTAAAGCCATTGTATGGCATGGTACTTGATGTCCATATTCATAAGTTAGGGAGCTTTAAATAATATAATGCTATTATCACCATATTAGCACCCACATTTTTTCCCAATATATAATTTCATGGTAAAACCCATAGTAATACATGGGGTATATAAATTGAAAGTTAGCGTTTCTCTAAACATTCTTTTGATTTATGTATTTTATAAAAACTTTTGTAATTATTAGTCGTCACATTTATTTATATAGTGCTTTATACAAAACATACTTTTCAAAGCCGCTTTACATTAATAAACAAAAAAATAGTGTTAATGTTGTAAAAAATTAATCTATTATGAAATTAATTAAATTGCTGCTGTAAAGAAGCTCTACAGAAGATAATAACGTAATTATTCAGCTCAAATCAATTCAATTGTTAGTGGCATTATCCAGCTTAATTCCGTTAAAATTTTGTTCTCATTGGATAAGTGCAGCAAAATGTAGCTAGTTACAATAATACAGTCAATGTTCTGATCATATTTTTTTGCCCAAGCACATTTTTAAACCACATCAATCTTAATAATTACTAATCATTTTGTATATAATCTATAATCATCCAATGAGATGGATGACATACTATAGAAACTGTAAAATTGAGGTGTGACCTTTAGTCAAGCATTGCTCATTGCTGCAGGGTTTGCAGCAGTCTTTAGAAGAAAAGACCCATGTTAACTGCCAAGTTTCTATTGGTTTCACACTTAATTCTTCACCTTAGTCTCCTTATTCTTCTCAGTCTCCAGAGCCACCATTTTTCAGAAATGCAAACTACCTGGAGTCTCCAGAAGTACAAGGTGTCAGGTTCTCATAACTTTGCTGAAACATGACCCGCACGTAGTAAAAATCACAAGTGTTGTGAAATAGTTTTATGGACAGATAGGTTGACTCATGAGGTACCAGCACCATTTCAAGTCAGAGAATGGCACTGGCGAGGAAGTCATGGTGTGAGCTGCTACTAACAATGAGCAAGACAGACCTTTTAGGGTAGGAGATCAACTCCCAAATCATACTGCCAGATTCTGGAAGATAAATTCTTCAAACAGTGGTGCAAGAGAAAGTGGTTCTGGTCCATCAACAGTCACTCTCAACCTATCTGTCTCTAAAGCCATTCAGTCTTCATGTATTTCACAACTCTTCAGCTAGTGATTCTTATTAAGTGTGGATCTGGTTCCAGGATTCTTTACCTTAGCAAAGTTTCTGAGAACCTGATACCTTGTACTTCTGGAGACTCCAGGTAGGGTGCAGTTCTAGAAAATGGTGGGACTGGAAACTAAAGGGTTTCTGATTCACACCTAATTCTTAGTCTTTTGCAGTTAATATCTTTTCTTCACAACCTGTTTTTTGTGACCCTGCTGTTCCAAGAAGTGTTTCATGTCCAATGGTCACATCTTAATATTGCATTTCTATAGTATAACATCCTTCTCATTGGCTTTTAACAATTTCTCTTCGGTTTGAGTTAAATCTCTCTTTCTTTCTTTTTTTGGTCCATTCTACCTGTGAAAGAAAACCTGCTTAATAATTATACACATCTGAATATAAGGTGTTGTTCACTTCCAGCCCTCATTAACAATTATATATCACCTATAAAATATTATATACAATTTTTATAGTAGTTATTAAGATTGATGTGGCTTGGAAATGTGCTTGATCCGAATCCAAAAACCATGATCAGAATATCGACTTGCATAATAATTATGCACGCACCGTATTTCTGTATATTTAAACCCCAACCGAGCAAGCCAAAGGTGACAGACGAGATATAGGACTACATTTCTTTGTTTTCAAACAACATTTAGTTGTTCTGTGTGTGACTTTTCCATTTTTGCCAAAAGTTTGCAACTCCTACCCTTGACTATGGCCTTCATTTGTTGCTAGGTAATGGAGGACGTTTGTTTCACGAGGAGGGTTTTTGGAACTACACCACAATGCTTCTGCGGGAAGACCTCAACCTGCTCATCCTGGGTGCCAGGGAAGCCATTTTTGCCCTCGATCTAGATGACATTTCACTCAAGAAGGCCATGGTGAGGTCTTAAATGCATAGTTACAAAAGCTTCTTATGCTGTGATAAAGTTGTTCACCAAGTCATTCTGCAGGTTTTTTTCCCCCCTAGTATACAGGGATGATGATAAGTTGTGTTGTTTCTCCTCAGGTGAAATGGACAGTCACAAATCAGCAGCAAATAGACTGTTCCAATAAAGGAAAAGATGCTATGGTGAGTTTTCACATTAGAAATTCAGTAAAACAGGTGCATTTTGGGATCACATATATTGATATGTGCGTGTAAAATGTTTGGACAAATAATACCTTGCACCAGCTTTTATTGTGTCTTATTATTTGTCTTGCTATATATTAGCAGATATGTACACTTTGATCACCTGAAGTGTATTTATTTATTGTGAATGCAGAGTACCGGTATTTAAGTTTTAAGACATTCTTTGTCTGATATTCATCTGATAAATGTTTAAAATGTACTTAAATTATATTTTCTAAATTTAATTTATGGAATGATCTTTATTTTTTTTATAAATACATGTGTGTCATTGTATAGATGCTACATGAATTTAAATGTTATGCAAATATCAAGGTAAAAAGATGTTTAAGGATGTTTTAAGCAACATGCAAGAAAGTACAACCTGCACGTATTGATAATTCCAGCAGATATCGACCGATATAAATCAAGTGCTAAGTAAAAGCCAAAAACAACCACGTGAATGTATAAATTCTAAGAACACACAGGAAAGGGAAGCGTTTGGTTCTGCTTGGTTAGACATTGTGGGCAGAATTGAGAGTAGGTCTATATTTACACAAAGATCACATCATTATTTGTTTCCCATGGCTATATTGTTTGTTTTTTCTTTAGAATGACTGCAAAAACTATATACGAATTCTTCATAAAAATAAAGATGGCAGTATGTATGTTTGTGGAACCAAAGCATTCAACCCATCCTGTGACAATATGGTGAGTCTCATCTATTGTATTCAGTGTTAGAGACTGCAAACATAGAATGTGCAGTATACAGTGTTTTAAGCATTTTTTTCCTTCGTGTTATTCTTAGTCCTATGCAAATGGTCAGCTGAATTTAGAGAACAAGCAAGAAGATGGGAAGGGAAAATGTCCATTTGATCCTTTTCAACGATACGCGTCTGAGATGGTTGGTACGTACTGACTGTTTATTCATAATTTTGTCAGTTAAAAACAGATTAAGCACAAATAAGTGTCAGTTCTACTGACACAATCATTTGGACTCATATGCAACTATCAACAAGTGTTAATTTAGTGCCAATAGTTTCCACATCATCTTTTTTTGTTTTTTGTCTCTTGCAGATGGAGCGTTATACACCGCCACTTCATTGAACTTCCGGGGCTCAGAGCCAGTTATGATGCGCAGCACAGATGAAATCATACGGACAGAGTTTGCAAGCACCTGGCTCAATGGTGAGATAATGGGGATGTCTAAACAAACCTTCAACCGCAGTGTGCTAAAGACAGTTACAACACATTAGGAAACTCATTGCAATACCTTACAACAATCTGGCAATTGTACAACAATTGTACAACAATTGTACAGCAATCTTTTTCAGCCAAAAGACTATAATACCTTTTATTTGTGGCTATTTTTATTAGCCAAAGAGTGTTAATAAGCTTGGATATAGTTATTTGTTAGTATGCCCACTCATTTCAATTGTAGAAAGTACACATTCTGAATGCTGAAATCTTTGCTTCATGGGCATTCATTCCCTGAAATATTTTTAAGCCAATTCCTAGTTTTCAATCACGGAGAACTGGAGTGCAAAACATCCATAGAACTGCAGCATATGGTGCGTTCAAGTCCTCCTGGGAAGTTCGTACTTACGAGGTGGGAAGTCATGTTTATGACGGCATGTGCGTTCAAGTCACTTTCGTCGGGGAAAGATGGCGGTGTACTTTCTCTTAATTAATTACACAAAAATAGAGCAAGTTTCTTAAACTCTAGTTCTAGAAAATGAAGAACAAAGAAATGTGCATAAGGTGCGCTTTGGTTTTTTATGTTTTTATTTATGAAGCCACTGCAAACTTTATCGTTTCATATTACATTGTTATATTATAATGCCATCATATTCTGTGCAGGCAATTAGCTTACTTCACTGTAGATAGAAAAGTCTAGCAATATCACTGCTAAATACCTTTAAGTATTGTGGTATTCCACCATGTTTCTCAGTGACACGCACCCGACTCGTAAAGATCGTGGTTTAAAGAAAAAACCAGAGCTTACCACTGGTATTTACGACATTGTGGTGGCGTTCCTGTGCGCTCAACTCGTAAATACGATCTTTACGAGATGACTTGAACGCACCAATAGGCCTGTCAGTTTTTCCATCTGTTTCAAGCCATGAATATTTAGATCACCTGTTAAGAGAAGAAAAACAAAGAATATGTGAACAAACTGCACGTTTCGGGCACTTGCAATCAATTTACAGAACCTGTTGCAGTATTTCAATCAGAATAAACAGCAAAACCTTCATGTGAAAAACACTTAACACTAAGGCATGGTTATAAAAGCTACTTAAATGTCCGAATTGAATTAAGGCCTAAACCAAGCTTAAAATAAAACCCTGTCTGTGAAACCAGGCCTTAAAGTGGCTAATGTAGTAAGACTGTGATATTAATAATCAAATTAACTATACAGCTTATTGATTATGCATACTATATAAAAGCAAGCAAGAACAATAAATGAGTGCAGTGTAAATGCATAACATGAAACTTTATGCATTGCGTTCAAATTCTGGGTTCAGCTGCTTGTGAATAGTATGTTTTATTAATAAGGGTTAGGCTCTTAATGCATTAAGCCACATTAAGTATTTTCTTTATAATGGTTTTCTATGGAAAAACGCTTAATGTGCAAACTACGTTCATATTCTGGGCTCACCTGCTTGCCTATTTATTGTGTGCATCATCAATAACCTTATACTGAATTTGATCTTTTAATATCATTGTCTTAGTACACTAGTACTAATTTAATTACTGGCAGTCATCAGAGGAAAGCCTGTTTTGCCCGCCAGGTGTGCATTACTGTAAGGGTGTGACATCACATGAAAATTATGAATTACTATGCAATTTATTATGCGTTGCTTGCAAAATAAAAAAAAAGATTTTGCTTTCTACTTTTCAATGGCAAGCAATAAAGAAACATGCTTTTTCCTATGTAATAGTGTTATCTTATCTACTATCGGGGGTTAACCGTAGAAAAAACAATTGCTAATGCAAAAATCTAACCAGCCAATCATGTGACAGCAACCAAATGTATACAAGTGTGCAGACATGGTTAGTGGTTCAGTTGTCTTTAAAAATAAGCATAAACTAAGGTGTCTTTTACCATAGAGTGATTGTTGGTGCCAGGCAACGTGGTTTGAGTGTCTGCTGATCACAGTCATTTCAAGAAAATGGTGTGAAAACACAGTTCTGTGGGTGAAAAATCATTGAAGTTGACAGGAAGGTCATAGTAACTGAAATATGTTATTTATCTGCCATTTAAGAACCAAATTTTGTCTACATGGCCCACATCCCGGAGGGAGAATCGAACCCAGAGGGGGACGACGACAAGATCTATCTGTTCTTCAGTGAGACCGCAGTGGAATATGACTCGTACACCAAGGTGGACGTCTCTCGGGTGGCTCGCGTCTGCAAGGTAAACCTCCTTTGAGTCATTTCGATATGATTAACCCATGGTAAGAAACATTGCAGCATTTCCCATCTATACCACATACAACATCTTTGCAAAATGATATCATTTTTTTCCACGCAGGGGGACTTGGGTGGGCAGAGGACATTGCAAAAGAAGTGGACATCATTTCTAAAAGCGAGGCTTGACTGTCCCGTTCCAAACATTAACCTGCCTCTTCTGGTCCAGGACATGTTCCACTTGTGCCAAGATAACTCGACCGCCTGCGTCTTTTATGGTGTTTTTACTCTACAATTGTAAGTTTGAGCTCTGTGATTTTGTTTAAAGCATATCTTAATTACTTGCACTCTCAAATGAAACTTTCAAAGATTCGATGCTACAAACCATTGAAACTGATGTGTCGTGTCTGATCGGCAGAGACTCCTCTCAATGCTCTGCAGTATGTGCATACAAAATTGAAGACATCAAGACGGTGTTCTCAAAGAGCAAGTTTAAGGCTCCTTATACCGTCGAGACGTCGTTTGTGAAGTGGGCAATGTACTCGGCCGAACTACCTGACCCTCGACCTGGAGCAGTGAGTCTTCTGTTCAATAATTCTGTTTGGCATTTGTTCAATAATACTGGATACCAAAGTTCAGTAACTTTCCCTTTGCTTCTCACTAAAGTGCATTGATAATCATGCCAGAGAAAAGGGCTTCACCAAAACCCTGGATCTGCCGGACAAAACGTTGCAGTTCGTTAAAGAAAAGCCTCTGATGGACCAGGCCGTCTCGGCCATTGGAAATCGAGCCCTGCTGGTGAAGAGAGGCACTGCTTTCACTAGAATTGTGGTGGCAACAGCGACTTCCTTGAACGGGAGCAGCCATCACGTCATGCTCATTGGCACAAGTAAAGATGCCTAATGTTAATCTATAGTTTATTTTTATTAGTAAACCCTTAAAAGAAATTTAATACAAAATGTGTTTAATTGTCAGAAAAATTTATTCTTTATGCAAAATTATTCTTAATTAATCATTTTTCTATCTACACCATTACTAATACAGATAATATAATTAATATGATATGATATAATTTAATATATTCAAGCCATTTAATGGCATCTTCAGTTGTGTAAGTGCGTTTAAATGAGATTGTTGTCTTGTCTTCCACGTTGTGTTCGGTTCTGTTATGTATCAGAGAGCGGTTCAGTGCTGAAAGCTGTGAATTATGAGGGAGAGATGGTTATTATGGAAGAGATTCAGGTATTTGAGCCCTCAGAGCCCGTCAAGATACTGCGACTTTCAAACACCAAGGTAAAAAAGCTGATCAATGTGTTTATTTATCACTTAGCAACATCATGAGCTGTGTTTGTCGTGCAATTTTATACTCCCTGTTTCTGTCAGCAAAGCTAATTTTAATCCTTTAACTCATTTGGTAAAGCAACAATGCCAAAGCCATGGGTTGAATGGCATTCAAATCTTACATGGCAGTTAACAATTATTTTCTGTGTACACCAATGTACAAAAGGTCTGTAAAATATTTTTTTGAGAGAGGTCACTAATGCTCACCAAGGCTGCATTTATTTTAGTAGAAATACAGTAAAATTATTAAATATAATAATATTATATAACAGTAATATTATGAAATATTATTACAAACAAAAATAACTGTTTCCTATTTGAATATATTGTAAAATGTAATTTATACCAGTCATGCAAAGCAGAATTTTCAGCATCATTACTTCAATCTTCAGTGTCACATGATCCTTCAGAAATCATTCTAATATGCTGATTTGCTGCTCAAATAACATTTATTATTATTATCAATGTTGAAAACAGTGGTGCTTCATATTTTTGTGAAAACTGTGATACATTATTTGATGGACAGAACATTCAAAATAACAATTAACAAAAATAAAACAAAATAACAAAATCAATTTACTGCATCCTTGTTTAATAAAAATTAATTTCTTTAAAAATATATATTACTGACCTTAAACTTTTAAATGGTGCTGTGTAGGACATGTGTTGTTCTAAAGGATTATTTTGGGCTATGTATGTTCAGCGGGGACAAATCAAAATAATTGAAATCTCTATTATTGTCTATAAAGATGTTGAGTTATGTGTGATGTCATCCCAACAACAGCTGTACGTGGGTTCGGAGGTGGGCGTGGTGCAGTTGTCCGTTTGTGAATGTGGGCGGTACCACACGTGTCTGGACTGCGTTCTGGCCAGAGATCCGTTCTGTGGCTGGGACCTCAACACCAACCGCTGCTCTACCATAGACAGCACACACAGAACCAGAACCAGGTCAAAAGACTAATATAATATATACATTATGGTGATGGAAGTTTTACAGGAAAATGTTTAATTGTCAGAAAAATGAATGCATAATCTACTATCGCACACCATTACAAATATTGATATTGGCATATTTCTGATTGCTGTAATATTTTTTCTTCCACAGCACCGTGATTCAGAGTTTGAGTGACGGTGACGCCAGTCAGTGTCCACTAACTGGTAATTGTAATACAGAATATCCCAAAATCTTTATACTGTATGTTTTAGTATAATCTACATCTAGACCTTGTATTGCAGGTGGCAGTAAGCCAGTCAACATCTCGTTTTTCCATGGCAATACCGTGAAGCTGTTGTGCCAGCCTTATTCCAACCTGGCAAAGGTTCACTGGCAGCTGAATGGACAGCCGATCAGACCTTCAAACACCTTCCAGATCCTCTCGGACAGCCTGATGATCTTCAACGCCTCCGCAGAAGCCAGCGGCCACTACAACTGCAGTTCTGTCGAGGGGAAACACAAGGCCCAGCATGTAGTATATGATCTAAAAATGTGGTCAGGACCTGGGACTACAGCATCCCTCCGTGACATTAAGGAAAAAGAGAACACCCTAGTGGCAATGGTGGTGATATTGTCGTTAATTCTAGCTATGCTAGTAATTTGGAACCTGTACAAAGGGCATTTGCCTTTGCCATGTTGCCACAGTAGGGTAAAGGACACGCCGAACAGGTGCAGAGACGAGAGGTTCTCTGCAAACCAGGCTCAACAACATAAAGTAGCATCATCAATAGTGAACATGAACAGCAACAACAACTATGCAAACATCCAGAGGTGTTCCAGAGAAACAGAAAGACTCTCAACCACGGTTGGTTCCTCAGGTCAGATCTCATTGAGATATATAGATGATGAATCAGAGATCTGAGATCGTTTTAATGCACAGACTTGTTAATGCGGCTAATGAGATAGTTCATCAATTAATGCAGATCAAGCCCATGGGTGCTGGTTCCTCTTTTGCACCTGCTAACTCTTGACTAAACTGCTGTTTTGACCCACTTTGTGTCCTTGCCTTTCATTCTAAGTTCATCCACCAAATGCCAAATGTCCAATGGACAAAAAGACACTGAACCAAACTTTTTAGAATAAAGCCTGTCCACATTGCAGCTTATACTGGCAAAGAACTGCCAAAGTCATCACTTGGTGGTAGGGCTGCACAATTAATCGAATTTCTAATCGCGATTACGATTACGGATGCCAAGATTACGTAATCGTTCAAAACCGCGATTACAAAAGAAAATCCACTCTACGTGTGTGTGTTTAGAGCATAATTATGTTATGAGAGGCGAATCACGGCTACTTCAGAAAACCCAGCACAATATGACATACCAGGCAGTGACGTAAGTGTACGCTGAAATAAAAAGTCTTTCACCTCAGAAAAACGGACTTTACTGTCTTGTTAGCCGTTATACTGTGCTCGTAGCGCGCACTCTTCAATTGCACGCGCAAATGCGGCGGCGCGCGCTGTGTATCGCTTCACTGTATAAAGTGCAAAAGAAACTACGAGCATGCAACGTCGTTACAATGTAAATTACTAAGTCACGAAATAAAAGTAAAATACCAACAAACCACGTGTTAGCTGAGAAGGATTTGCACGCAGGTATGATTTTCATTCTATTCACCAGGATCTTCATTAACAGTTCTTGTTAGTATTGTGTATTTACCATCGTAACTGTCGTTTCCATAACCCCGAAATGCCCCTTTGTTTTCACTTTGTGTTATTTTTTATATTTTTAAATGACTGCGGTGGCTCATATCAACATTGTATCAACAAAAACTAGTTTGGGACTGCTATTTAATTGTTTTAGCAGCATAGTCCTAATGTTTATCTATTAGTAGGCTAGTCTTTACTATTAGTCATTCTTACAATTGATGTGTATGTTAAGTAAAGGGGGACAGTACTTGTGTGTGTGTTAACAATTTTTGTGTCAACATGTATTATAATACGCCTATATACAGGTCCTTCTCAAAAAATTAGCATATTGTGATAAAGTTAATTATTTTCCATAATGTAATGATAAAAATTAAACTTTCATATATTTTAGATTCATTGCACACCAACTGAAATATTTCAGGTCTTTTATTGTTTTAATACTGATGATTTTGGCATACAGCTCATGAAAACACAAAATTCCTGTCTCAAAAAATTAGCATATCATGAAAAGGGTCTCTAAACAAGCTATTAACCTAATCATCTGAATCAACTAATTAATTATAAACACCTGCAAAAGATTCCTGAGGCTTTTAAAAACTCCCAGCCTGTTTCATTACTTAAAACCGCAATCATGGGTAAGACTGCCGACCTGACTGCTGTCCAGAAGGCCATCATTGACACCCTCAAGCAAGAGGGTAAGACAAAGAAATTTCTGAACAAATAGGCTGTTCCCAGAGTGCTGTATCAAGGCACCTCAGTGGGAAGTCTGTGGGAAGGAAAAAGTATGGCAAAAAACGCTGCACAATGAGAAGAGGTGACCGGACCCTGAGGAAGATTGTGGAGAAGGACCGATTCCAGACCTTGGGGGACCAGCGGAAGCAGTGGACTGAGTCTGGAGTAGAAACATCCAGAGCCACCGTGCACAGGCGTGTGGAGGAAATGGGCTACAGGTGCCGCATTCCCCAGGTCAAGCCACTTTTGAACCAGAAACAGCGGCAGAAGCGCCTGACCTGGGCTACAGAGAGGCAGCACTGGACTGTTGCTCAGTTTTGCATGTCATTCGGAAATCAAGGTGCCAGAGTCTGGAGGAAGACTGGGGAGAAGGAAATGCCAAAATGCCCGAAGTCCAGTGTCAAGTACCCACAGTCAGTGGTGGTCTGGGGTGCCATGTCAGCCGGATGTGTTAGTGCACTGTGTTTTATCAAGGGCAGGGCCAATGCAGCTAGCTATCAGGAGATTTTGGAGCACTTCATGCTTCCATCTGCTGAAAAGCTTTTTGGAGATGAAGATTTCATTTTTCAGCACGACCTGGCACCTGCTCACAGTGCCAAAACCACTGGTAAATGGTTTACTGACCATGGTATTACTGTGCTCAATTGGCCTGCCAACTCTCCTGACCTGAACGCCATAGAGAATCTGTGGGATATTGTGAAGAGAAAGTTGAGAGACGCAAGACCCAACACTCTGGATGAGCTTAAGGCCGCTATCGAAGCATCCTGGGCCTCCATAACACCTCAGCAGTGCCACAGGCTGATTGCCTCCATGCCACGCAGTATTGAAGCAGTCATTTCTGCAAAAGGATTCCCGACCAAGTATTGACTATTGTGTGCATAACTGAACATAATTATTTGAAGGTTGACTTTTTTTTTTGTATTAAAAACACTTCTTTTATTGGTCGGATGAAATATGCAAATTTTTTGAGACAGGAATTTTGGGTTTTCATGAGCTGTATGCCAAAATCATCAGTATTAAAACAATAAAAGACCTGAAATATTTCAGTTGGTGCGCAATGAATCTAAAATATATGAAAGTTTAATTTTTATCATTACATTATGGAAAATAATGAACTTTATCACAATATGCTAATTTTTTGAGAAGGACCTGTATATTCAATGAAAATTGTGATAATCGTAATTAACAATCGCAATTACAATTTCAAGGGAATAACCGGCAATTGTGATTTTTGTGATAATCGTGCAGCTCTACTTGGTGGCTATATTTGTAACGCCACTGGGCAGCTATTTCAATCATGCAAAACCAGAACACTGCTTTGCAATATTTCAAATCATATTTGAGCTGCCTCATGAATGTTGCTGCTTGCGTTTAAAATAGCTTTTAAAAAAGCGGATTGTTTTTGGTTTAATAGCTAGCCTAAAAGTATTTAGTTTTGGACTTTTTCGTCGAAAGATAGCGCGCCAATCATTGATGCTCATGTGGTCATGGCTTGCATCATGAAAGAGGAAATACAAGCTGAGCCAAGTATCTTACAAGCACCTCCCGAGCTCCTGAACACATCGAAAACATTTGTGGAGTCGGTTTATAGGCTCTCCCCTATTCCTAAATCATACACAACTACATCACATATGCTACTAGCAGCCATACAGCCATAAATGTACATATACGTACACTCTCTAGTGCTTTTTGTTGAGCCGAATACATAATACATAATTTCCAGACAGGAAATGATCATCTTATCACGTACCTACACAAGCGACCAACCACATGTGTGGTTTATAAAATAGATTATACCACAATGTGAAAAATAGCACAGAAGGAGCATGCACAAACAGTTTCTCAGAAATCAGTAAAACCATGTAAAGAGTTAAGGGGTTGGTTACACAGAACGCATTTAGCATTACACCGCACTTTAAAAAAAAAAAAATTGTTAACATGCACTAGAAGGATGCCTTTGAACGTAGCGCTAACATCTTTTGCTGCGTCTTGCGCATGACAAATGCAGTACTCAAAAACACATTCTGTGTGAATGGCCTCTCAGTGATAAGAATTGCATTATGTCCAAAATTAATAAATACTGATTATTTCACAGGCCTAAAGGGCCATTCACACAGAATGCATTTTTGCAGTGGAATAATAATACATTTTAAAAAACGCAAGCGCAATGGTCAAACACATCAGTTTAGGTTTAAGCACAAGTTTAAATAGAAAAACAATAGAAAAGGAGTGCAGTGGAATAAAAAGTATTTTGTGTGAACGGCCCCTAACAAGGCCAAAAATACTGTTCTGCTAATAAATATATGTACTTTACTTGCTAGTAAGTGCTACAAACAAACTGAATCAAATCCAGTGATTAGTTCTCCCTCAGAAGTGATCATTTATTAACTCATAATCTTGTAAACATGATTTATTCCCCCAGGTCGGCTGATAAAAAAAATGAGCCCTAAAGTCTGAGGCAAGAGACTATTTTGATTCTATTTCAGGACAATTTTATTGGTTGTTTTCCTGTTTTAGCAGCACCCTTCGGAGTTAAAAAAATGATGTCTTGTTAAAACCTGCTGTGGGTGTTGCAACAAACCCATGTATGTTGCCTTTAAAGGAAATTCAACATGGACAAGAATGAACTTCCTGTATCTTCAGAATGCCAAGACAAGTGTCAAATGACTGCATCTTAGTCTGAAGTTTAATGCGGCTCATGTTACATGTTTATGTATGTATATATATATATATATATATGTATAGAATGTATAGCAGAAACTTGTTTTAGATGCTAACAATATTTTTAACTTAAATGCAATTTTTGTACCTTGAATGCTGTAAAATGCCTTTTGCCAATGAAAAACAAAAATAGAAAATGAGCACAAAAAAAGAGTTAGCAAACAACCTTTAATGTATCATCTCAAAGACAAATAGAAAAATAATAACAATTTTAAGGTACAAACAACTAACGTAGTTTAAAAAGGAATCAAATTCAAGCAAAGTGCCTGCAAAACAGAAAATGTCAAGGTCAAGTACATGCATTTAGGTCCTACCCCTTTGAAAAACAGTTGTTCCACTAACAGGGGATGTGTGTAGCATCAATAAACAGAGTTTGTACTTGTATTTTTAGATTTACACCAATTTTACAGCATTTGAAAAGAAACGTTCAGTGTTCTCTATAATCAACACTTGGCTTATTTAAATCAAACGCCATCAAATCACCTCTTCAGCGTCTGTAGCGGTACCTCTTAAAGTGGAACCACAGCTGAAAGATTCCATTGGCGAACTGGCAGCGGAAGCCATGCCGATGGGAATACTCCCATTCACGGTTGACGATCTTGAAGGCGATGTCCTCGTACGGCGGTCCGGCGTGGAAGCGCAGAATTCCAAAGTCTTTGTTGTCGGGACAGGGCTCGAGGAAGTACTGTGGAGTTGAGCGTTTGTCGATGAGATCGGGGTAGAAGATGTTGAACTTGTAGCCCTGGACGATCTTGGGCGGCGGGTTGTCGAAGTCGTAATGCGTCTGGTTGTATTTGTTCCACTCGAAGCCGGTGTGAACGCGGTTGAAGAAGCGGGGCTTGCGCGGGCGGTATTTGTCGGCCCACAGGTACATTTTTCCAGTCAAAGGCATTTCGACACTAAACTGGGCCTCGTCGCCGCTCATTCCCTCTTTAGCGCGACGCACAAATGCATCCTCCGCACTTTCATTTGCATCACCTGCTCAAGAAAAAGACAAAAGATTTAGCATGAGTAAACCTTAACAGGAGGCAAATGTGAACTTTTAATAAGCTAGTTTTATTTTCCTATCAGTTAAGAATCTTTAGTCACTTATTCTACAAGATTGTGGAATTCTTAATTCCAGTTGGCTGACACATGAAGTTGATTCATTTTCTGTAATTACAGTTATACAAAATAACTTTTTTTTAGATTGAATTTAGTCTTTTATTCACATTTAAACACTGATCAGCTAACATAAACAAGCTCAATCGAACCTGCTTGACGAGTGAACAAACCTTTTTGGTTCTTGCTAAAGCTCAAACGTGCGCCTGCGTAACATTTTCTCTTCAGAAAATTTGGACTAAACCGCTCAATTCATATAGATTAGTTTTACGATCTCTCTATGAACTTTTTGAACTGTCAAAGTGTCAGTTGTGTAGCTGTCAACGGAGGGACAGAAATCTCTCAGATTTAATCAAAAAGATCTGTATTTGTGTTTCGAAGATGAACGAAAGTCTTACGGGTTTGGAATGACATGACGGTGAGTAATTAATGACAGAATAAAATTACTTGGTGAACTATCCCTTTAAAGGAACATCAAAGAGCATGATACTTTGGTATGACAACTGGAAGATATCAAGTAAAACATGTTCTGTAACCATCAGCTCATTAGTGAAGCTCATTAAGTGCCTCCCTGAGTCTATTTCCTGCTTTTCTACTGTTTGTAACAGCCAAATAAAATGTAAACAATGTTTACAAATCTTTCTACATATTTTTTTCCACCCTCACAAATTCAAAGTGGCCTGTACAGAGGCGGGGTGGGGTGGGACATTATGCGCCTCCCTGTGGCAGAAGTTGAAATTACATGCAATTTCATGTTGCCTTTTCTAAGCACCCAGTGTGCAGGAAATGTTTTTGTTTGTTTTTGCCCTTTTTTGTTGGAAAAAGCAACAAAACAAATAAAAAAAAGAGCGGGATGATAGAATAGGAAGCCAATTAAAAAAAAAAGTAATAACGTTCTATACACTGGCCATAAATTCTTTCAAACAAAGAAAGTGCATGCTTATTTTCAACTTTAAACGTTCACATTTGACTTTCTTTTCCTGATACAATTCCGGTAGTGAAACGTTAAAGCATGTGGTGTGTGTAATGTCGCTGTGGTCTATGATGCGATACGCACCTGTCACCTGCAGCTGTCTCCGGGCCAGCAGGAGTCTCTGCAAGTCCTCCTCCACCTTCAGGATGTGCGTGTCCAGCGGTAACTCTGAGGGCTGGAGGAGTGTGGGACTGTAGCGGCCCGAGTCGTACTCAGCCTGACTCTGCTGGATCAAATCCTCCTCTGTTAACACAGACTCCGTGGCTTCATCTTTCTCTCCCTCCTCTCCATCTCCCTTCTTCTCCTCAGGACTGCTTCTTCCTGAACGCTCACCCTCTTCTCCATCCTTCCTCTTGGTCCGTCTACTCTCTTCTTTCTCCAAGTTGGCACCTTGCTGAGAGCTGCCCGCTTCTTCATCTGCAGACTCTGCCTCTCTAGGGCTTCTGGGTAACAGAATGGACAAGCAAACGTTGGGGGTACGTGTTGAATGCAGTTTCTATTATTTGTGATTAGATCATTATATATATACATACTGTATACACATATTATATATATATATATAAACATTTTATAGTGCAATTTCAGGTTTTGACATATTTTAGAGCTATCCTAGAACTAGAATTGTAAGTTATTTAGAGCTGATTAACTAGATAATTGTATCCATGATATTTTCAGGCCCAAATTTAACAATTATAATACAAATTCCCTGATATTACAAGGTTTTCTATCATCATGGAAACCCAGGAATATTAGCATACTGCTAGTAAGTAGTACATAATGTATAATGCATACTATTTAAAAAATAAATAAATAAATGAAGCAGTATTCAGACTGCAACAATAATCATTTAAAATTGTAGTAAACTACTTAGTTATGTGACCTCACAAAGTTGCATGTTTAATTCAGCAGAATGAGTCCAGTTTATTTCCATCTTAAAAAATCGTACTTGTCAAAGGTTTATCATTGTCATTTAGGATAAGAGATCGTGATCCTTTCACAACTAATCATGCAGCTCTAGTATATACTGTATAATGCATTTTTTTCTTCATTATTATTATATGTGAAACAGTATGCAGAATGACAACGTAGCATACTACATAGTAACATGGCCTATCTGTTGCATATTTAATTCAGCAGGTTCCAATTTATTTAATTTTTCCATCTTGAAAGCATAGCTATTTTGAATTTTCAACCCAAATGTCTCTTTAAAAAAATAGGACTTCTAAGTCTGAACGTTCAGGTAGAAATGAAGTCACTCACAAGGGCCGCTCGTTCTCTGGCTCCTCTTTGATGATTGGGAAAAGCGGTTCACTCTCCACACCCTGTTCCTGCTTGAGTTTATACAGCTTCTGCCGCAGGACGTCCTGATGGCGCTCTCTCAGCCTTCACAAACACACACAGGCCCTTATTTGAAGACATTGCTGAATGCTAAAAACGGCCAAAATCCCCATGACGGTTCTGCTGGGATACGCACCTGGCCCGTGCCATGTAGACCCGCACCTGCTGCAGGAGACTCTCCCAGTAGCCGATGTCCAGGTTGGAGCCTCCGCCCTGGATCTTACTCTCGATGTTCATATAAAGAGCCTGAAGCTGACTGTAAGTCTTCCCTTTAAACACACTCTGCACGTCTGTGCTGACAGATGTGTTTATGCCCTCACGCCGGTCACCTGAATCAAAAAACAAAATCAGAGATGGATGACTTTCATTACTAAATGTACTAAATTATGAGAAGTGTTGTAGAAAAATATATAACCTCACAGATTTCATATGACATATTTCATTTGCACTGTTATGAGAATTTGTAGATTTCAAATGAGTTCACTGCAGTTATTTAGAGAGAACTGTAGCTAGTGGCCAGAAGTGATGGCTGATCTTCACACTTCATTCAAATATTATTCAAAAAGTGTTCAAGATTTTGTAAGCATATTGCTTAGTTGGGCTTGGAGTCAATTATTTTATTTGTGAAATGAAACGTGAAAATTTTTGGCCAGGCTGACATACAAAGAAATTATGAACACATGCAAAAGCAAGCGAGAACCAATGAATATTACAAACTGATTGTTGTAGTCAACATATGCTTTTTCCTGTGAGCTTTTTGTTTTTGCATAGTAAAATAAAACCTGTAGTTGTAGTTAACCCCTTTTTTTCCAAATAATTTTTGTCAGATAAATACCTTAACCAGTTTAGTGTTAAATAATTAAATTAAAATATTGTATTAAAATAATTAAAAATATAAAATATTGTCCATGTATTTTGATGGTTTAATCAAACTTGCAGGGTAATTTAATATATTTGTCCACTACTGTATGAAAACTGATAATAATAATAACAAATAAATAATGAATAAACTATAATACAATAAAAAAAAATATACACTACAATTCAAAAGTTTGGGATTCCTATGTTGTTGTTTTTTAAATAAGTCTCTTGCTCACCAAGGCTGCATTTATTTGATCAAAAATACTGTAATGTTGTTAAATATTATTATCATTTAAAATACCTTTGCTATTTGAATAGAAAATGTAATTTATTCCTGTGATCAAAGCTGATTTTCAGCATCATTACTCCAGTCTTCAGTGTCACATGATCCTTCAGAAATCATTCTAATATGCTGATTTGCTGCTCAAGAAATATTTCTGATTATTATCAATGTTTAAAACAGTTGTGCTGCTTAATATTTTTGGGAAAAGTTAACCTTGATACTTTTTCCTTCAGGATTCTTTGATGAATAGAAAGGTCAAAAGAACAGCATTTTTATTTGAAATAGAAATCTTTAGTAACATTATAAATGCCTTTATTGCTTCTGTTGATCAATTTAATGCATCTTTGCTAACTCCTTAAAAAAAGACCCCAAACTTTTGAACAGTAGTGTAAATACAATCTTGAAAAAAAATACACACATTTATTGATAGCGTAAATTAAAGTTACTAACATTTAGGGAACATTTATTTTATACAATATTTACTCTGAAATGAATCAACTGTAAAGTAAACCGGATGTAGATCTGATAGGTCATCACATCACCTGGCCCTTTCCCTGACGTCTCCATTTTGCGCAGTTTGCTGATTTCGTCTTCAGTAATGGTGGTCATGTCCCTCCAGAAATCCACGTTCTTGCCCTGTTCCAGCTCCATGTACACCTGCAGCCAGTAACACAGCGGGTAAAACTACGACTATGACCAAAACCACCATGGAAGTTATGCAAGAAGTACGGTTACTGTGTTAAACGATTGTTTCTCTCTCTCACACACACCTTGATGTCCTCCAGCAGGTCCTCCATGTCTGTGGCTGTCAGTCCGTTGAGGAAGGTGTACGGCTCATGCATCTCCACCGACAGATCATCATCTTCAGCGCTGATGTATTTAGCCAACAGGTCGATGGGTTTCGCTCGGCCGTCACGGATACGAATCTTAGACCTGCATCGCATCACAGAAAAACGTTACAAATGATCCAATCACATGTACGCATGTATAAAAAGATGAGCCATCTGAAGAGCGTGACCTCAGTTTGGCCTGGTGCAGATGAAAGTTGTCTTCCTGTTCCGCCCATGTTTTGAAATGTTCCGCCTCTTTCTCCCTCTGGAGCATCTCCAGCTCCTGTTCCCGCATGGATTTCTCCCGCTCTCGCTCCAGGCGCAGCTGCTTCACCTGAACACACAAGTCTCACACATTTACTTCAGTTATCATCTCATTTTAGCAATCTGGATGCACATTTAACAAAAAAGTAGTACAAAAATACATAATTTATTATGAGAGAATGGTTAAGGGTTATTATAGTCAACTAAAACTCAAACAGTAGAAAAAAACTTCAGTTACTTGAAATAAAATAAACTTTAAAAATTAAACGTATTGTATTTTAGCTAGTTGCCAAAACAACATTTCTAATTTCCATTCAGTTTAACTTGATAGACTAAAATAATTAAAACTGAAATAAAAATAAATAGAAACTATTTGAAACTATTTAGACATATTTAAAAAAACAACAGCAAAATACTAAACTACTTTTTAAAGAAAATGTAAAAATAAAAAATAATAAAAAATATGAATTAAAAAATACACTGATATTTTGTCACATTATATATGAAAATTAAAAAACTAGTGATCTGTTGAACATTTTATATTTGATTCTGACTAATTATACTATTTTAAAATATTATCACATTTACTTATGGTGCCTCCAGTCATGTTACGTAAAAATACTTTTTCATGAGTATATACATTTTTCTAAATTCTGTAGTTTTTCTTAATTCAATTTAGAAATCAAAATCCCCTATAAAATTGCCAATTCTATAGCATGTCAGTGTTCAGACGTGTTTGGCACCTTCTGTAGTTCCCTGCGGTTTTCCTCCTGGATGTGTTTATTTCTCTCCTTCAGATTCTTTTCTGACAAGTGCCCGATGCCTTTCTTCTCCAAAGCCTGAAAACACACACACACACAGCAGAAGAATTAACTTTATTTCTTTAGTCCTAACCAGACTTTCTCAAGCAACATCACTGCAATATCAAGATGCATTTAGGGGTGTAACGGCACATCGATATCAATATATGCTCCAATCAAATGACTAACAATATTATGTATCAATCAATATACATGTGAGACTGTCTTAATTGTTTTTATTACACAAGTCAATGATGAGCTGTCATCAACAGATGACTGATAAACTCATTAGTAATTTGATTTTTTCTATAATTATTCTACATATATATATTTTTTAAGTGTATTTTTTGTTGTAGATGTCCCAATTGGATACAAGATTTGCAGGATTTTCAGAGAGGAGCTCAAATAGGCAGTAAAATAGGCACAGAACAGGGCTGGATGTATATTATAAAAAATAAAAAAAATTGAATAAAAAAAAAAATGTGATTCTCATTTTTATTAACTGGTTTTAATCCTTAAATCCCAAGAATCAATCTTTTATTCAATCCTGTTTTCAGTTGATGAATGAACAGAACATTGTAGCTCGCCTCCCATCCAATAACTCGCAATAAGCTTTTTAAATTTGATATGAAACAAAGTCTCACGCCCGTTTCACACATACTCTGTTTGCAGTGCGTATGCGGTGCGTATTTTTTTCACGCACCCATGTTAACCGGTTAGAGCGTTCACACTGCACGCGTTTCTTAAAGTGGCAGCGCATTGTTCACATTAAAATAGACATAGATTGACAACGAACTGTATTAATTTCATCATATACGCATAATTACAGTTAATGTGTTCTACAGTTACTAAATTGCAGGGTCAAGAAAAACAAAAAAGTATGATTATTGTCTCAAAAATTGCAAAATGCCATCATATATGATTTTTTCCCCCTCATTCAATACATGATATATATTTTGGGGAGGGGGTGGGGGGAAACTACATGTAAAACAAAGAATCACAATGATTAAAATTAATTTTCATACTGTTTCAATGTCTTAAACAATGTCAAAGTTAACGTTTGGATTTAAAATCAAAATACTTAGCCATTTTTGATTTTGTGGCACACAGAAACTGCGGATCAGTAGCGCACTACAAACGCAGCATATGTGAAAGCACTATAGCGCGTGCTGCTCCTGTACCGTATACGCACTGCACACGGAGTATGTGTGAAACCGGCGTCAGATTTCAAATTCTGTCAATTTTATGTAAGAATTCTTACATTACCGTGTTTGGTACTCTTTAATGTGGCGTAACAGATCGCTGTTGCCTCCTCAGATCAAGCAAATAGTTATGACAATCACCATTTAAAAGTTTATATTTAAAAAAAAAAATTGGAGTAAAATTGTAATTGTGTAACTATTAAGTTAGTATTATAACTTTATTATACAAAAAAATCCTTCTTTTAAGTGTTTGTACACAAATCAGTCAATTTTAACTTTCATTATTATAGTAATGTAGTACCAACTAGTTCACAGCAGTCTTTTTCTTTTAAGAAAATTTGCTATCTATGTAATGTACCTTATATATCCAAAATAATCGATATCGAATCACAAGCTTGTGAATCGGAATCGAATCAAAATGTGAAATTTCTGTCAATAACCAGTCTTAGCACATAATATCATAATTGATATATCTATCACAGGCTCCTGAATCATAACATGACATGTTTTGAGGTAAACATTGTTTTGTTTCAATGTCAGAACGTAACGTGATCAAAAGGACACATCTGACCTCTGCTATCAAGCATCTCTCTCACCTTCTGCCATTTGAACGTGCCGAGCAGGTTGTTGTCTCCAAACGGATTGTCGGCGTTGGTGTAGCCCATGTATTCTTCACTCCAGCCCATCTTCTCTCTCTTCTTCCTCTCTTTGGCCTCTTTCTTGGCCAGACGCCTGGTTCTCTTCTCCTCTGGGGTCTCCAGCGCTTTCATCATCTCCTTCTTTTTCTTCGTCTCTTCTTTGGCAGTGGAGGGACCCTGTGCCGTCTTTCCCCCCTGATCGGAGTCGACGGAGGAGCAAGAGGAACTCGAGGATCTGGATTCTGAGCGTCCACGTCTGTCTCGCTCCCTCTCTTTACTCGTTCTCCTCCCTCTCTCCCGGCTGGGACTCCTGCTCTGTCGTCTCCTCCTCTCTCGTTCACGCTCCACGCTGGAGTCTGTGCTGGAGCGGGACGAGCTTCTACTCCTCCTCCTCCTGCTGCCCTTTTCATCCTTGTGTTTCATCTTCATCTTATGTTTCTTATGATCATTGTGATTATCACCTGAAGAGCTAAAACAATAAAGAATAATAAAGAACAGCTAGAACACTTAGTTGCAATCGCAATCAGGAGTTTTCAGTTTTTTGAATATGATCATCCTTGTATGAAGGACCCCCATTATAAAGACGCCATGAAATCAAAATTGACAAATCTTGTTTTTTATGGAATATTGCACTATTTGTTATAAATAATTTCTCAGTGCACACTGCACATCATTATTTGTTTTATAATTCATCTGGCCTCATCAAAGTCAATCGACATCTCTTCACTGATGATGTTTATTGGCACGAGGACGGGGCAACTTGTCACTCATGAAATCCAATTATCCACCAATAGCAAACCACAACCATCCAATCAACCGATAGACTAAATCAAGTACCACCGTAAATTTTTACTTGTTCAATAAGCCATTTCACTCAGATATAGATCACAATGAAAAATAACAGTATATTAAAACTTCCGTTTCATGCCTATTTTGACATTTAAAAGGTGTATACCTGGTTTATTGTATAAAGACTCAATTTTCACTGTTAGATTTTACTATAAATGTCTAAAATATTATTTGGAAAATATTTAGTTTCTATTATCCCTCACATTCCTTTAAAGTATACCATTTTAACTAATTTATTATTTTCTTAAAGCGTATTACTTTATAGCTATTGTATTTTTTAGTAACCTTTAGTAGCCTTTGTATTATTACTTTTTCCTTTTAAAAGCACTTGAATTATCACGATGAACAAAATGTGCTATATACACGCCTTGGCTTGAATATTAAGTTACATTATTATTACGTCTTTCCACTCGTTATAATACTATACTGTTTGATGTCATTTCACCTTTTATTGTATATATTGATATGTTTGTTTTTTCTAAAATTTTCCACGCACCCCCTCCTAACGTACAAACTGAAATTCCAACAGAATAGTTATTATTATTTGTGTCAATGTTTTTAAGTAAGTTACCTGTCTCTGTCTCTTGATCTTCCGTATGATCGTGCTCTTCTGTCTCTCAGATCGCGGTCAGACTCGCTGGAGTGGCCGGACTCCCTGCCTCTGTGTCGGCTCGGGCCTGCGGAACCTCCGCTGCTCCTGGAGCCGCCGCTGTCAGACCGCCCTCGTCTGCGAGAACTCTTCACAGGAGAGCGGTTCCGACTTTGTCTGTCCTCTGGCGAGCGGACATGTCTGCGTGATCTTTCTTGAGAGCAAGACCGCGATCGGCTCCTTCGATGCTTCTTCGATCCCATGTTTTTAGGTCCTGACCGCGCCGCGTCGCGTAAATAGGTAATGTTAGATCGCTAATGCTGGTAATACTTATATATCTCAAATCGATCCTGTGATAATCGTTCAGATTAAATAACACATCTTATTTATATATATATTGGGAAATATGCATTTTTATTATTGTTCAAGCTTTATACAAATATTCGTATAATTTCAAACAGGCGATATATAGAGCTCCTCATCTGAGGTCCTGTTTAAAGCGGAATGTTGACGGCCCGCTCTTTCTTCGTCATTTTAATTTGAACTTTCGTTAAAAAAAATACACTATTCAGACTCCCCCATTACCTTAAAAGAAATAGAGGAAGCAATTAAATCTCTAAAAACAAATAAATCCCCTGGTACAGACGGTCTAACGTCAGAATTCTATCATGTATTCAGTGAAAATATAGCTCCTTTTTATTAAATGTCTTTAAGGAGAGCATAAACAATTCGTCTCTCCCTCCTACTTTGTGCCAAGGGTTGATCACTTTAATTCCCAAATCAAATAAAAATATTACTTTCATAGATAATTGGCGTCCAATTACATTATTAAACAATGATTATAAAATAATTGCTTTAGTATTAGCCAAAAGATTAAAAGGAGTATTACATTCAATTATTGATGAAACTCAATCTGGCTTTATGCAAAATAGACACATATCTAACAACATAAGGTTAATATTGGACATTTTAGATTACTCTGATATAATTAATAACAATAGCTTCATTCTTTTCTTAGACTATTACAAAGCGTTTGATACTTTAGAACACAATTTTCTATTTCAAGCACTTAAAAAAATAGGATTTGGTGACTCATTTTGTAAGATGGTGAAAATGTTGTATATAAATGGAAATAGTTCTATTAAACTAAAAAGCGGTACTTCTCCCAGATTTTTCCTTGATCGTGGTGTTCGACAGGGATGTCCAGTGTCTCCTTATTTATTTTTAATTGCAGTACAATTTCTTAATTTGCATATCAGAAGGAGCAATCTAAAAGGCATAACTGTTGGAACTACAAATTTAATCATTAGTCAGTTAGCTGATGACACAGCGCTGTTTTTAGAAGATTCTTCTCAAATCCCTATAGCCCTAAATATCCTTGAGTCATTTTCTAAAGCCTCCGGTCTAAGTCTGAATACAGATAAATGTGAATTATTTCCCATAAAAAATTGTAGTGTTTCCGCAATAAACGGCATAGCTGTTAAAAGCTCTGTTAAATATCTTGGTATAGAAATAACTAAAGATAAAAATAGATGTGCAACAAATTTTACTCCGATTATTGATAAAACAAAGAAAAAACTGAACTGCTGGCTTCAAAGAGATCTATCTATTAAAGGAAGAATTTTGCTCACCAAGGCTGAGGGGCTTTCACGTCTCTCTTATGCTGCCCAATCTCTGTATGTTGATAAGACCACAGCTAAAGTGATTGATAGAGTTCTGACTGATTTCGTCTGGAAAAATAAAATCCACTATATGAAGAAATCGGTGATCCTAAACTATTATAACAAAGGTGGATTAAATTTGATTGATTTTAACTCTTTAAATTATACTTTCAAAATAAATTGGCTTAATCGGTATTTGAAAAATCAAGACTCCATCTGGAATATCTTCCCACAACAAGTGTTTTCATATATTGGGGGGTTGAGATTTTTATTGATGTGCAATTACAACATATCAAAAATTCCTATCAAACTTTCAAATTTCCATCAACAGGTTCTTTTAGCATGGGCTTTAATATATAAACACAATTTTTCCCCACATAATTTTCTTATTTGGAATAATCAATATATTTTATATAAAAATAGATCTTTATTTTATAATAATTGGTTTATTAATGGTTTATTTTTAGTCCGTCAGCTTTTTAACAAACAAGGTTTCTTAATGACATACACAGAGTTTCTTTCAGAATACAATATACCAGTTACTCCCAAAGAATTTGCTATAGTTATGGGAGCTATACCAACAGGGATCTGTATCCTCTTTAAAAATTGTCCTTACTCTCCTACAATAATTAGTACTCTTCCTGAGCCAGATAAAACTCCAATTGGTAAAATATGTTTTTCAGGAAAAAAAGATAGAAATAATAAAGTTAGATCCCTCTTTCTTGTAGATATAGTTTCTGTTTCTCCTGTAATTTCATACTGGAGTAGATTATTTAAAAATTTAAATTGGGAAAAGATTTGATCCTTACCACAAAAATATTTTTTAACAAATAAAGTAAAAGAATTATCCTTCAAAATATTAAATAAATTTTACCCTGCTAAATATTTCATGATTAAATATAAAAGTAATATTGATACAAGATGCTCATTTTGCCAAGTTCATACAGAAACTGTTTATCATTTATTTTGGTCATGTTTCTATACTAAACAACTATGGGAAAGTATTGGCAAGTTTATTAAAGATAATATATATATCAGTAACCTTTAAAGACATTATTTTTGGATACTTTGACTCTGATCCCGTTTTAAAAAAAGCCTGCTTTGTAACCAATTTAATTTATTGTATTGGGAAATTCTATATCCATAAATGTAAATTCTCCAACAACAAACCAATTTTTATAGTTTTTTTGAAAGAATTTGAAATGTACCTTAACACCATCTCATCCTCAGTAAATAAGAAAGCAATAAAAACACTTTTATTTTGTAATGACTTTAATTTGGTTAGACCTACTCTAAATTTTGTATAGAATATCTTGCCCTCTTGACCCTCATTTCATTTTTTTTTTTTGTGTTTTTTTTTTTATTTTATTTTTTTAGATAGTTACACACTTGTGTTAAGATGACTCTGTACATATTGTTGTCATATTTTGTACAGATATGTTTGCAATTTTGTAACATAATTGTATGCTATGATTGTCATCTTTGTTTGTTTGTAAGCATAATAAAAAAATTTTTTTTTTAAAAATACACTATTCATTTAAATTAATACATTATTAATTTAAATTAATACATTATTCATTTAAATGCCACACGATACTACACTACACTATAATAACTTGACGAACACAACACTATACTATCACAAAGAACGAAAACTGTTTATTTAAAAAGAAAAATAATTTTTAAAAAGAAGAATAATTTTTAAATAAAAAATAACCCTAAAATTTAAAAGTGTTTTCTATGATTTCCAATTATGATTATCCTGTATATTAGTGTTTGATTTCAGAAAATTATAACTTTTAATAAATAATAATCTAATTCGATTACTTTAATTCTAGTCTTTCGTCACAAGGTCAACTTTTAAAATAAGAGTGTATTTCCTTCCATTTATTCATTGAACTGGATGTGATGCTGTTTCTTATGTTTTGTCTGTCTAGTCTTAGTACAATCTAGATCCCAGCTAACAGTGAAAATGAAGCAGTGGAAGAAGAAATGGTAGAAATTGAATTGACAAGATAAAGAAAAATGCTACTAAAATGGCAACAGTTATTGGAGTAATGAAATCAAAGGGAGACATTTATTGTCATTACAAGGAAAAGTTGGGGGAGGTATTGAGTATCTCAAGATTAAGATTGGAGCATTCTAAATAAAATGATTCATCTAATATCTAAACATCCAAGGGTTGTGTGAAGTATGTGGACAGAGTGAAACTGAACATGTGATTATTAATTGTAAGAATTTTGATGAAGAGAGAGAAATATTATGAGAGGACAAAAATTATGAACAAACATTCTTCTAGTAGCCTAATGTTAATAACTGTTTGCTTAGAGTTATCTGGTCTTTAATAATGTTCTCAAAACGTTAGCACAAAAACGCTATCTAGCTCTATAGCTTTTTCTGAATCATTTTAGTTGGAGGTTCGTATTTTTAAACCATATTTAAATGCTACTTCTTGTTTCAGAATGTTCTGAGAACATTCAAATGTAACATTCCCATAATGTTTGCAAAAAATTTAAATAATAATAATAATTGAATGTTCCCTTAACATTCACATAGCCGAGAAAAAAACTATTTTTAAACATTTGGAAAAACTGGACATTTTTAACGTTCAGAGAACATTAAAAATTGTGTATTCATAACTTAATGGGAACATTAGCAAAGCGTTCTTGGAACATATTTGTGCTAGCTGGGATAGTATTATGGCAAGCATATACTTCGATATATCACATCTACTATGAGAAGGTGGTAACCCATACTTGGAATTTGTTCTCTGCATGTTAATCATCCAAGTTAGAGCACACACACTGGGAGTGTTAATGTAATGTAACATTATTTCTTAATGTTAATGTAGGGTGTGCATTAACAGTGATTGCTCATGTAGTAGTAGTATAACCAAAGCTATTCACAACATGCTTGTATGTGTTTTTTTCCTTATAGTCTGTTTTCTGTGGCTGGTTCAAGTTTCATCATTTCTAGTCTCATCAATATGGAGGGAAAAGCTGTTTCTCAGAGATCAGTGAGAACCAGTGGTTATCCTCATCTGACAGAGAGAGTTATAAAGAGGCTACATGAGTGTCATTTCAACATATTCAACTTCCTGTTTTAAATACAACTTCAGCCATCTTGACGTTTGTTACAATGGCAGTAGATCGTCTGCTTGCGTCCTTCATTCTTCTCATCATCTGTAAAACAGGTAATACACTCAGTTATTAAATGTGTATAAATAACTAAAATGTCTTGTTTTTAAGGGCTTTATCTAATGTCGCTTGTAAAAAGCATCATGTTCAGTCTGCTATAGTTCTGCATCTGATGAACAGGATCTGCTGATGAAGCACTAGAGAGCAAGAGTGACTCGTCTCTATTACTAACACTAGACTGTTAAAGAATAATTTCATTAGGCTACATTAGGGATTGAAAAACAGACATCAGATTTGTATTTATTGGAGATATTTTGATTATATTTCATGAACCATGTTTTAACACAGTTAGTTGTTGTGGGAAGGAGGTGGAAACCAGCGAACTTTTAAGTTCAAAGACTTTTAATAATAAAATAAACAAATTCAAAACGAAATTAAAGGCAGCAGCCCCTCATGGACGACTGCTGCCACATAATAAAACAGATAAAGATTAAAAAACGGACTCTCTTGTTATATCTCATATATTTATTAATACCATGTCCACACAGACGCGTTTCAGCCTAAGCCATCATCAGTGTGTGCTGTGAAACAACAAAGGGATTGCTTTTAAACATCACAGGTGAACCCCATTAACGTCATCAAATCACCTGCACCGTCAAAATTGTTGACACACTAAAAATAATACTACAAAACAGGCCATAGATAATGCTCACATGTAACCCTTATGAACAATTACCAAAAAAGTAAAAAAAGAAAAACAAGAATAAGAAAATAATAATAAAATGAAAATAAACACAAATGAAATGGATTAAATTAATTTAAGATCAAAATAGTTTCACAAGAAACAATTTAAAGCCAATTCTTCATTTAAACTATTGGGGTATACCGTTTGAAGCGTATAAATCCAAAATGCCTCTCGTTGAAGGAGATAGCGCTCCCTATCTCCAGAGACTAACTAGCTCGATGCCTTGAAATTTCAAAGTACAAATATCATACCCAAATTCATTAAAATGTCTAGCCACGTAAGCTATAAAACGTAAAGTCCAGGCCTATCCGTCACTGTCGTTGCAACTCGCTCATAGTTTGTTTTGTTATTTGAGTGTTTTCAATGTTCATCAAACTCATCTAACCTGTAATTTAACTTTGCCGCCTAATATGCATAATGTAAGGACTAAAATATCTGCAAAACTGAAACTCCAGAATGGAAACAGTAGTTTTGATCAACTCTGGTACTTCAACACAGAGCATGAGATGCTCAACAAAACAGTGTGTTTCTCTCTCCTCAGGGTTCAGTGCTGAGATCTCTGTGTTTGTGCAGACGGGAGATTCTGTTCAACTGGATATACAGACACAGAAACTACCAGAGTTTGATCTTTTATCCTGGAGAAATGATAAATCAGAGGTTATAGTTAAATATATAAGTGGAACTAAAGAAGTAAAACGTCACTCTTCCTACAAGGACAGAGTGGATTTCAATGACGAAACCTTCTCTCTCACACTGAAGAACATGCAGAAGACAGACAGTGGACTCTATACAGCGAAGACAAGTGGAGAATCAGAGATAAATATTGTAACACACAGAGTATCTGTTATAGGTGAGTCTCATTTCATTGTGTTCCTGCATAAAAGACAATTCATAAGAGTAATATATGTTTAATTTCTCTCTTTTATATAGTGTGCACATTTAAGCTTGTGGCACTTCTTCTTATTCATCAGTTTATTAATTTTATTTTTACTCTGACGTTTTAAATAAAGAACACAGATAAATGTGGTTAAAGAAATATTGTTGGGTCGTGTTTATTCTTTATGTTGTCTTTAGACTCGAATGTATACTGCATCTCTGCTGTGATATTTATACAACATGAATTAATGTTTAAACTTTTTTTTTAATCAATGGGCTGTTAAATTGTGAGTGTGATTCTGATATTGGAGTGAATGTGTTTCAGACGCTGTGGAGGATCCTGTTCTGACCGTAAACTCAAACTCCAGCAGTGACTCCTGTACTGTGACCTTCACATGCAGAGCTCATGACCTCATGATAAACTCTAGCTATCAGAACAACAGCTGCTTTCCAGGGGAAGTGACATCACAAATCAACACTCTAATCCTGCACTGCAGTGAGGAATCCATCATCTGTAACCATAGCAACCCAGTTAGCTGGAAAAAAGACAGAATAAACATTACAAAGCTCTGTGTCAAAGGTACATACACACACACACACACACCATTTAGTAATCACTCTGTGGAGGTAAATATCATATTAAATACATGTGTGTGTACAGTGAGCATTATCTACTTGTCTTTATTCTCACTTTTGGTTTACAAACTGTAAGAGGCATGTTATTAAATATTAATACTTGTGTTAAATA
Organism: Siphateles boraxobius; assembly: GCF_051911475.1. NCBI lineage: Eukaryota > Metazoa > Chordata > Actinopteri > Cypriniformes > Leuciscidae > Siphateles > Siphateles boraxobius. Next base: position 6,179,488 of record NW_027509215.1, read on the forward strand.
TTACATATAATTAAGTGACTATAGTTTACTATAGGCTGATTGATGCTATTCTTCATCTTTTGCTTTTTAGAGAATGAAAGAAGACCAATCAGGCATAGTTCACCATTTGGTCATATTTTGATAATTACAGTGATTGTTTTAGGAGTAATAGTGATTTCTGGTTTGGTCCTTCGCTGTTGCTGCAAGAATAATAAAGGTATGTACATCACAGAAATACTGAAAAACTGATCTCACATTTATAACTGAAATAGTTTCTTTGTTACTGAAACAAAGGTTTAAGAGCAACAATACATGCTTGATTATTACAAAGCCAAAAATTAATTCACCAATAATATTTGGCATTACTTTCACAACTCACAGGGTATCCCTTCATTTTTTGATGTGCAGATTCCTCCATTGCTTCAGTTGTTTTTCATTTGTATATATCAGATCAAGATACATTTAATTCATTGCATGTATTTGTAAAAGTAGAAATTATTATAACAATTATATAACTCTAAACCTAACCACTTTTCAACAATATAAAACACTTAACAGGAAAATAAAGGTACAGTCACAGGTATTTATTGCAAAACCATGTCTATCGTGTCTGTGTATTGACATTGAAGGTTTCTTACTGAAAGCATACCCTGAATGTTGAAAAACTGCACTAAAGGGGAACCTGTACCTTAAAAAGTGACTCCAAGGTTTCCTGACTAAGTTTCCAAATGTGACGAGGGGGAATGAGAATGTGAATTAGGCTGTCAGTCTGATAGATGAGAGAAATCAAACTTCTGACAGCAATCAAATGCAAAGAAACATGTTTCCACACAAACCTGTAATCTGTGCAGTAAATTTCCATATTCTGACCTCTCAGGTGCCAAACAGAGCGATGATACAGAATACGATGATGTTGAGGTGAGATTCAAATTACTGCATATCTATTCCTGCAGACGTCACAGATAATAAATGTCATGTGACCCAATGAATATTAACTGTATTTCACATGATCTGTGGTGGTTCGATTCATTTTTGTTCCGACTCTGATGCAGAAGATGACAGGAGATACCTGGACCACCATCACCTACCGTACAGTAGGACACCAAACACCTTCATCTACTCATGAATGTTAAAGCATAAAAATACTTTTTTGATTCACTGGACTCACAAACAGAGCTTAAAGTCTTGATTTGACTACCAGATTTCATGACTCTTGTGGAAGTGTACAGAATATCCAGAAGTCCAATGAACTTCAGATATTATGAATGAGTGCTTCTTTGCTTCCCTCATGACACTTTAACATATTTCATGTACTGTAATCATACTGTTAATTGCTTTTTTTTGTATGCTGTTTGAATTTCTGCTATTTTTACAATGATATTTTGAATGGCTGTCATTGGTGGTGAAAATGATTTTTGCAGTCAGATTGGTGTAGTTATAACTTCTACCAGCAGAGGCTAACAGGGCCATATTAACCAGATAAACTGGGCCAATGTTCTAGTTGGACTTTACAAATGTCAAAGTCACTCTCATTTCTATGTAAACCTGTGTCTGGCTTGTATTATGAATGGGGTTTAGAATTTATATACAGTTACTCATTTAGATTAGTTTATTGTTGGATGCTGTAATGTTTTCTGTGACTGGTCCAAACCAATGTTTGTTTTCATTTTTCATACTCTAATCTCATATGCATGTTATTAAAATGCTGTTACTTTCATAAATTGTCCTGTATCTTTCTTAAACATCTCTAACTTTATTTTTTAGTTTTAGAAGCATTAACATTTAATCTAACTGATATAACTAAACTAATAATTGTCCAGCCGAGGATCATGACAAAAACTGAGCTGGTGAGAGAGTTATAACATGAGCGTCACTTCACACATATTCAACTTCCTGTTTTAAATACAACTTCAGCCATCTTGACGTTTGTTACAATGGCAGTAGATCGTCTGCTTGCATCCTTCATTCTTCTCCTCATCTGTAACACAGGTAATACACTCAGTTATTAAATGTGTGTAAATAACTGAAATGTCTTGTTCTCTAGTGCTTTATCTATAATGTCGCTTATATAAAGCATTATGTTTAGTCTGCTATAGTTCTGCATCTGATGAACAGGATCTGCTCCTGATGAGAAACTAAAGCACTAACTAGAGTGACTCGTCTCTAACTTTACTAACACTAGTGTAAAAGAATCATTTCTGTTACATTAGGGATTGAAAAACAAATCTATATCTGTTTACATACACCAGTTTTTCAGGGGTTAAAACACAAAGTGATGCTGATGCTTTAAAGCCCCTAAAGTTATACAGTTACTTAGAAATATTTTAGTTATATTTCATGAACCATGCATCATAGAAACAAGTATTTTATGTTCATGGATTGAGCCTCACTCTGAAATGCTTAATGAAATTCAGTCAGCTGATGATGATGTAAGAATAATAAAACATACAGTATATGACAGTTGGTCCATGTCCTTGACCAAGCCAGGTCTTAATGCTGCATTACAGTAATCAGACTTCTGTCTGGTGTCTTTATACCACATTTATATTACTGTGAGCACAGCCCTAACAAATTACTGAACCAATCAGCCTTATGATTTATTTATTTATCTAAAATACAGGAAGTGAGAGTTGATGATGGAGTAAGATGGAGGTGTAAAATGGGTCCAAATGTGTGTTTCTCTCTCCTCAGGGTTCAGTGCTGAGATCTCTGTGTTTGTGCAGACGGGAGATTCTGTTCAACTGGATATACAGACACAGAAACTACCAGAGTTTGATCTTTTATCCTGGAGAAATGATAAATCAGAGAATATAGTTAAATATATAAGTGGAACTAAAGAAGTAAAACTTCACTCTTCCTACAAGGACAGAGTGGATTTCAATGATGAAACCTTCTCTCTCACACTGAAGAACATGCAGAAGACAGACAGTGGACTCTATACAGCGAAGACAAATGGAGATAGATTTAAACAAGGATATTGTTACATACAGAGTTTCTGTTATAGGTGAGTCTCATTTCATTGTGTTCCTGCATAAAAGACAATTCGAGTAATATATGTTTAATTTCTCTCTTTTATATAGTGTGCACATTTAAGCTTGTGGCACTTCTTCTTATTCATCAGTTTATTAATTTTATTTTTACTCTGACGTTTTAAATAAAGAACACAGATAAATGTGGTTAAAGAAATATTGTTGGGTCGTGTTTATTCTTTATGTTGTCTTTAGATTTGAATGTACATTTATACTGCATCTTTGCTGTGATATTTATACAACATGAATTAATGTTTAAACTTTTTTCTTCTGTTAAATTGTGAGTGTGATTCTGATCTTGGAGTAAATGTGTTTCAGACGCTGTGGAGGATCCTGTTCTGACCGTAAACTCAAACTCCAGCAGTGACTCCTGTACTGTGACCTTCACATGCAGAGCGCATGACCTCATGATAAACTCTAGCTTTTTAACTAACAGTTGCTCTGCACAGGAAGTGACATCACAAATCAACACTCTAACCCTGCACTGCAGTGAGGAATCCATCATCTGTAATCATAGCAACTCAGTTAGCAGCAAAAAAGACATTATTAACATCAAACAGCTCTGTGGAGGTAAATATCATATTAAATACATGTGTGTGTACATACAGTGAGCAGAGAGAGAGTTATAAGGGCACAATGTGTCACTTTAGATTGATTTATTGCCCCCCATAAAGCCCCTCCCCTCTCCGTTTATGACACCGTGGGAATTTCCCACGCTAGACCACGCCCCTTCCAGATTGGTCACGTGACCATGGGAATTCCCCAAAGGTATCAACCCTCCCCTCCCTCCCACTTCCGGTCTGTACACCTGTGCATGGAATTTCTCCCCACGCTAACTCCTCCTCTTCCACCCCGTTTGGTCTGAACAGATTAAGCGTGGAAAATCACCGACGATCACTAGGGCTCAATGTAAAAATGTTCAAAATGATGAAAAAACATTAAAAACAATATATTTTCATTTTTTAAAGAAAATGTATAATAAAAGCCATAATCAGAGGTGAGATCAGTGTGTTTTATTTGAAAAGAGGTCTTTCACATTTACATTTGAAGTTGTACTTTTCACAATCACATATAAAAATACATTAAAACAATGTGTATCATTAAAACACATACATTTTAAAAGCATGAGCTTCATACATGTTCTAGAATTAAAATTATATCACGCAAATAGTTTATTTTCTAACATACTTTCACAATTACCTAGTGTTTAAAGGTATTAAAAAAAGTTGTACAAAGTTAAAAAACACCTCTTTAGCGCTCATACATTTGTAAAATGTTCAAAACGTTAAAACATCAATTAAAAAGTTTAAATTGCATTTTCTTAAAGTTATCAAAATGTGTTAGTATTAAAACATAGAAAACAACATTTTAAAAATGATAATTACAAAAGATACATTAAAAAAAAGTTGATCCATAAATCTTTTACCTTCACACAGTATTTGTAAAACTATTACATTTTACATAAAACATATTTTTTAAAAACTGTTTCAAACACATCATATTTAAACTACATGTTTAAAATAGTATTTAAAAAGGCCTTTACGCGTTTACAATTCCGCTTGTTGAAAGAGAACCAAAACTCTTATTATACAGCTCCGCATTTCATGCATTTGTAATACGTTAAAACATCATTGAATAAAAGTTTAAATTGCATTTTCTTAAAGTTATCAAAATGTGTTAGTATTAAAACAGAGAAAACAACATTTTAAAAATGTTAATTACAGAAAGATATATTTCATTAACTTTCGTACATTATTTGTAAAATGTTACATTTTAGATAAAACATATATATATTTTTTTAAAACATTAAAACAGGCTTACGTTTCTCCAAAGACCGTGTAAGGCAATCTCCGGGGAGCACAATGAAATGGCTACAGGAGGGTCTGCACAGTAGCCACACGCAGACTCCTCCCGCGACACACCTCCGCACCTGGAGCGTGGGAAATAGAACACAGAGTTCCCACGTACGACACACCTCCACACGTCCACAGATGGAGCGTGGGGAAAAGTGCATACAGCACCCATGCGTGCACACACCCACGTTCTTATGTCTCATGGGACAGCTGCGACTGACGCTTACGATGACGATTAGTATAAACTTTATTGCAGACACAAGTCAATATAACACAGCATAGAAAGGAGATACAAAAATACATTAAAAATTCTATAGGAGATACAGGCTATTGCACCAATGTCGTCTTAACCTCGAAATATATGTCTATAACAGCTTTTAAGAGGATTGACTAGGGCCTCAATTATACTATTTACTGAATTGTCCAGACGACCCGGAAAACCAAACATCAGTTGTCTCAAGAGCGCCTCCCAAGTATGCACTCTATTAGACACGAACAAATGACTGACACTATGCCACCTAGGGACATGATGCAGCAATCTCATCGCATCATTGTATTCTACCTTGAGCCTCTGCATACTCTTTTTCTTATAATTAGACCACAATTGAGCAGTATATAGCGGTGTGATGTAGGTTCTAAACAAAGAGCACTTCACATTATCAGAGCACATTGAAAACCTCCTTATAAGCATGTTAGCTTGACAATAAATTTTACAGCGTTGACGGTATAGATCTTTGTCATCCGTCCAGTCATTGGATATAACATGACCTAAATATGTAGCTTCCTCACACACAGAAAGAGGGTTGTCTGACAGATAAAAAGTCGGAAAAGTTGATTTCTTGTCCTTATCACTTCTAACTACCATTATGTGGCTTTTTTTAGCGTTATACTTTATATCATAATCAAGGCCATACTGAGAGCACACCTTCAGCAACTGCTGCAGCCCAGCACTATATGGACAGAGCAGGACCAAGTCATCTGCATACATAAGATGATCCACAAGACAGCCAGTTTTTAGCCTATTTAACTGGTTTGATAATTCATCCATATAGACATTGAATAAAATAGGAGAAATAATACCACTTTGTCTCACTCCATTGCTAACATGAAAAGGAGCAGATACAACATTGTCCCATTTAACCTGAAACATTTGATGGGCATATCAAAACACTAAAATTCTCACTAAAAATTTAGGGGCACCTCTATCTAACAGTTTTAAAAACAATCGTTCATGATTGATTCTATCAAATGCCTTTGACGCATCAATAAAACATAAAAACATAGATGAATTCAGGCTCGTGTACCTGGACACAATCTCTTTAAGAGCATAGATACACAAATCAGTTCCATGCCTTCTCTTAAACCCAAACTGATTGTCAGAAGTAAGGACATACATTTCTAGCTTTGTTAGCAGTATTCTCTCCAGTACCTTAGACAAGATATTGGCCAATGCAATTGGTCGATAGTTGTCAATACTGTTGAGCTTACCAGCCTTATCTTTAAGCACAGGCAATAACATTACAGACATAAAAGTATTAGGCAGGACACCATGAACCAGACAATCATTAAAGCACATAGACAACAATGGGCAGAGCCTATGTCTGGCATATTTTAGATGTTCTGCAGTAATGCAATCCATACCACAGGCTTTGTTGTTCTCCAACATATTGATGGCATCATAAATATCTGCTGCCCTAATTATCATATCTGCCGAGAAATCAATATGTTCATGATTGAGTCTAACTGTGTTACTTTTAACACAATTAAACAATTCAAAGTAGTGCTCTCGCCAAAGCTCAGCTATTTTTTCTGGGCTACTAATACCTTCAATATCAGCCGGTAAGGAAGTCTTATTGTTATTCATTACTTTGACCTCTTGCCAAAAGTCAGTGAGGTTGTTGTTCTGTAACTTTCTGGCCAGCGAGTCTGCTCTCATTGTATTTTCATTTTTCTTAATAAAACGAAGTCCATACTTAACTCTAGCATTTGTCTGTTTTTACATATCAAGCAGTACCCCATGTCTAGGCTTACCTGCCTCTGACCAGAGTCTAAAGGCCTCTCTTGCCTCATCATAATACCCAGCCACAAACTCATTCCACCCAGGTCTGATGTTAAGTACCTTACATTTCGTTTTACAAAAGGGTTCACTGGCAGCATTTAAACATTTCGCAATACTATCATACATGGCACAGAGTTTTTCAACATGTTGCACATCCTTACAATTGACATCTGAGCACATTAGGGCCTCATGGGAGATGGTTCTCACTGCGGAACATGAAATCCACGGGGAGGAGTCGGATCCAGATCCAACTCCTCCCACCTTACATACACCTAAACCTAGCCAACTCCGCCCCCTGATCCCTAAACACACCCCTCATCCCTAAACCCAACCCTAATCCTACCCATCTCCACCCCTTGGATCTTGATCCGACTCCTCCCCGTGGATCTCATGTACTGCATTGAGGTGCTACTGGCTCATGGGGCATAGCGATATTATTTAAAAAACGTTCAGTTCGCAATGAATATTCAGCCACCTCCTCTTTACTCAGCTTTGCCCAGCACAGTTTACTTGAGGAAGCTACATTATTATTTCTGGACAACAGAGGAACATTCTCAACATCTAACAGAGCAGCAATTGGTATGTGATCCGAGGTGGCAAGTTCATAGCAAATCTCCAAATTTACCAGTGAAGCATGAATCATAAAGCATGAATGATTACCCTGCAGCGGCCTGTTTAAAAAGCCACAAACTCCACGTGCACTCACTTGTGATTTTAGCTAGCAGATAACTATTCAGCTACAACTGCTACTTCTATGGAAGGATTTGATTCTAGCTCCGCGAAAAATACATGGAGTTTCTTCACGAACCTACGGAACATGTGGAATATGGTTTTCATTTGATTGATCAATGTGGATAACGATGAAAGATAACATGGAATACAACAGAGGACCCCCGATTTGGCTTTCACAGAGCTTCTCTTTTCATATAAACACATGGATTAACAAGCGGATTAACAAATGGGGATACAGACTGCTCGCGTACCACGTTAATAACGTTACCCAGAGGATTATAATACATCGTGCAGTGAAGCCGAGAGGGTGAAAAGTAGATGACTATGCCGAAACATTATATTGTTTTAACCGAACGTCCTGTAACTTATCCATTCACTTACTCCCGAGGCAGAAAAGTTAAAAATGGCCTTTCGAAACGGACAAACATGCCCGTACATGTTCCATGATACACGGTCGAAGTCTACACGACATAACATTACATACTGTAACCTACAGATAAATAACACGGGAGGATCATGTGACATCTAAGTAATAACATGGTGTAAACATTTAGGCGGAATGCCTCGATAGCGATCTTCGTTCTAATCGAATTATACAATAAAATATGCAAATGTGTTTACAATTAGTTGCACGCACACACATTCTCCTCAAAATCCTTAGTTGACAACACTTGATTTTAACTTACATTGAACCAGCACATCTGCACATTCTCTCTCCATTAGATGTTCCCTTATCGAGTCGGTCTCTCGACATTACGTATGGGAAATCCATTTTCCTCGAATCATGAAGTCTGATAGAATAACTCTTTTGCTTGCAAATAGCCAATGGCGGTCCCGCCATCACCTGATTGGCTGACACTGCTCAATATAGGTGACGGCGGGCGCCAGAAACCTCTGAATCTTTTTTCTTCACTCGAGTCTGTTTTCACCGTTGATGTACGCATTCAGAGCGGAGTATATTAAGGAGTTTTAATTCCCCTCTCGCGTTCCGGTGGATTATATTATGTCTCTTTGTCGCCCGTGTGGTGGACCCATTGAATCCCCGGACGCACACAACTTGTGTGCTGTGCCTGGGTCGGGACCACGCAGAGGCGGCACTCGAGGGATCGGGATGTCCCGCCTGTGAGGAGCTTCCCATCAGATCCTTCGTGCAAGGCTGGCCGTTACACGTAGCGACGACCTAGTGTCTCCTGCCTCTCCCCAGTCTGCCGCCGTCGAGCCGCGGACCGGGAGACGGCAGAGATCTCCATTCGCGGGTTCTGTTGAGGCGCTGACGTCGGCCCAAGGTCCACGCCATCCTCACGTGGCAGAGCCCGTGAGTTACTCCTGAGGCCATTTACCGCCCTCTTGAGAAAGCACGGGAATTATCTCGTTCGGTTACGACGATGACGACGCCAATAGTCCGAGTCTCCGTCTGAAGGCGCCCTCGCCTCTTTGGATGCGGAGCTTATGGCCATTCTCACTGAGGCGGTGGCAGATATGGTGCTGGAGTGGACAGCGCTCAAGGAGCTGCCGTCGGAAAGGTGGCCTCGGCGCGGGCCGTAAAGCTGAAGCGAGAGGCAGTTCAGGAAGTCGATAAAAAAAATAAAAATAAAAAAAAACAGCGCTCCTGGTGTGCGTGTCAGGGAGGAAAGAGCGCGGGACGTGTTCGTTGGACCGGTGCGAAGAGGGCGTGTTCCCGCCCAGAGTTCGACGAGAATGTGTTGTTTCTGAAACCGCTGTGTTCTGTTTCAATAACAAGGTACATTACATGTCTCAGCAAAAGAGCTTCTCTCCCCAACATTATTACCCGCCTCATAGACGGGAGACGCATCGCAGAGCGGAAGCTCGGGGAAACCCGAGGAGATGGCTATCTATGTCCCCGTGCATGATGCCGCGGACGAGCTATACCATTTCATATAGCAGTCAATGCTTTCCCGGTGGCTGGCGCCCAGCCCCCGCCGCAGCATTCATTGCCCTGTATTGCGATTCTGATTACTACACAGTGTGTATTCACAGTTGTTGCGCGATGCAACTGACGCTGTGTTACGTACACACCACACTGTTATGTGTAAGGATTTATGCCATTATATATTGCCCTGTGTCCTTCAGTGCAATGGCTATTCTGTTTACTGCAAGTACGTGTTCACAGTTGTTGCGCGATGCAACTGACGCTGTGTTACGTACACACCACACTGTTATGTGTAAGGATTTATGCCATTATATATTGCCCTGTGTCCTTCAGTGCAATGGCTATTCTGACTACTGCAAGTACGTGTTCACAGTTGGTGCGCGATGCAACTGACGCTGTGTTACGTACACACCACACTGTTATGTGTAAGGATTTATGCCATTATATATTGCCCTGTGTCCTTCAGTGCAATGGCTATTCTGATTACTGCAAGTACGTGTTCACAGTTGTTGTGCGATGCAACCGACGCTGTGTTACGTACTCACTACACACTGTTATGTGTAAGGATTTATGCCATTATATATTGCCCTGTGTCCTTCAGTGCAATGGCTATTCTGATTACTACACCGTAAGTATTCACAGTTGTTGCGCGATGTAACTGACGCTGCGTCACGTACTCACTACACACTGTTGTGTAATGATTTATGCCATATATTGCCCTGTGTCCTTCAGTGCAATGGCTATTCTGGTTACTACGCAGTACGTATTCACAGTTGTTGCGCGATGCAACTGACGCTGTGTTACGTACTCACTACACACTGTTGTGTGAAATGATTTATGCCATATATTGCCCTGTGTCCTTCAGTGCAATGGCTATTCTGGTTACTACGCAGTACGTATTCACAGTTGTTGCGCGATGCAACTGACACTGTGTTTATGTACACACTGCACACTATATGAATTTGCCGTTGTATATTGCCCTGTATCCTTCAGTGCAATGGCTATTCTGGTTACTACGCAGTACGTATTCACAGTTGTTGCGCGATGCAACTGACACTGTGTTTATGTACACACTGCACACTATATGAATTTGCCGTTGTATATTGCCCTGTATCCTTCAGTGCAATGGCTATTCTGGTTACTACGCAGTACGTATTCACAGTTGTTGCGCGATGCAACTGACACTGTGTTTATGTACACACTGCACACTATATGAATTTGCCGTTGTATATTGCCCTGTATCCTTCAGTGGAATGGCTATTCTGATTACTACGCAGTACGTATTCACAGTTGTCGTGCGATGCAACTGACGCTGTACACACTGCACACTGATATGTTTAATGATTTATGCCTTATACATTGCCCTGTGTCATTCAGTGCAAATGGCTATTCTGATTACTACGTATTCACAGTTCGTGCGCGATGCATCTGACGCTGTGTTACGTACACACCGCACTCTGTTATGTGTAATGTTTTATGCCATTATATATTGCCCTGTGTCATTCAGTGCAAATTGCTATCCTGATTACTACGCAGTGCGTATTCATAGTTGTCGTGCGATGCAACTAACGCTGTGTTTGTGCACACTACACACTGATATGTGTTATGATTTATGCCTTATATATTGCCCTGTGTCATTCAGTGCAAATGGCTATTCTGATTACTACGTATTCATAGTTGTCGTGCGATGCAACGGACGCTGTGTTTGTGCACACCGCACTCTGTTATGTGTAATGATTTATGCCATTATATATTGCCCTGTGTCATTCAGTGCAAATGGCTATCCTGATTACTACGCAGTGCGTATTCATAGTTGTTGTGCGATGCAACTAACGCTGTGTTTGTGCACACTACACACTGATATGTGTTATGATCTATGCCGTCATATTTTGCCCTATCCTTCAGTGCAAATGGCTATTCTGATCACTACGTATTCACAATTGTTGTACGATGCAACTGACGCTGTGTACACACAACGCACTGATATGTGTAACTATTACGCCGCTATATATTGCCCTGTATCCTTCAGTGCAACTGGCTACTCTTTTACTGTGTAGTCACAGTTGTTGCGCGATGCCACAGACGCTGTGTTATGTACATTGATATGTGTCTATGATTTATGCCGTTATATGTTGCCCTGTATCCTCAGTGCAGCCGGCTATTCCGATTAACTACGTATTCACAGTCGATGTCGCTATGCCTCTGACGCTGTGTTTTTTGTACACAAAAATGTTACTATGCTTGTGCATAGTCTCAGTCGTCGCTACGGCGACATGCATTGCATCTGTGTAGATATTGAAGCGTTATGCTGCCCTTCAATGTAATGGACCATTGTGTACACATATTCATGCAGTTTCGGTCGCTTCAGCAACTTGAGCTGCATTATACACACAGATGTTTAAAATGTGCACACTGATGTGTTATGCTGTTATGTTGCCCTCTATCATTCAGTGCAACAACCAGCTATCCTATCTAACCGCATATTCAGTTTGTCGCTACAGCGACTACACTGCACTTATGAACGTATAAGGACGTGTGTTGCTATTTTGTTGCTCTGTTTCTTTCAGTGCAAAACTAGCTATCTTAATCTACTGTGCATACTCACAGTTTCTGAATGTATGTTCGTACACGGATGTGCAATTTACCATGTGTTATGCTGTAATGCTGCCCCGTTTCCGTGCAGCTAGCCATCCTGATCGAACTGTACATCTCAGTTTCTGTCTCTACGCAGTTCTGTCGCTACGGCGACTTATGCTGCGTTATGTACATGCATGGATGCACTACAGCGACCGATGCTGTTACGTACATGTGCTATGCTGTTATGTTGCCCCGTTTCCTTCAGTACAACTGGCTATTCTGTGCTAACTCGTCTACTCACAGTTGTAGCTACGGCTATGTGTTTGTTGTTTACTGAGGTGCTATGCTATTATGGGGCTATTATCTACTGCGTATATTCATCAGAGCCCAGGTGGTTGCAATTCCAGCATTTTGCCCGGATGAGGTCAGTGTTTCAGAGTCTCAGAAGTACGCTTGTGCCCCATGCGTGCCCTGCGTGCTTATGTGAACAGAACTAGCCAGTTTCGAACTTCAGAGCAGCTCTTCGTCTGCTACGCGGGTGCTAAGAGGCGGCGCGCTGTCGAAACGGAGGCTATCTCACTGGATAGTGGAGGCTGTGCACTGGCTGGCTTATGCTTCACGGGAAGCCGTTTCCCTATAGGGGTGCACGCCCACTCCACTAGGAGTTTGGCGTCATCATGGGCGTGGGCGAAAGGCATGTCTATTCAAGACATTTGTTTCGCGGCAGGTTGGTCGTCTCGTAATACCTTCGCGAGATTCTATAACTTGAATATCCCTTCATTCGCACCACATGTCTGTCAGTGCAGGGAGAGAAAGCTGAGCTGTCGTTGGACTAGGCTAGACTGCCCCGATGGCGCGCGCTCTAGCCACGGTTCGACTCGTCGTCAGACAGTGCGAGTTATTATTAGCATAGCTATCATGTTCACTATATTGTGCCCTTTGTTATGTCCGCATTCATAGCCGGCAGTATTTTCCTAAGCACCAATCACTTGCTGCAATCTCCCTCCATTCAGTTCAGCGTGCTTAGCTTGATGGGAGGGGCCTTCGTTGGTGCAGATCCCGAGTTGGCTCGGTGCCAATAGATGTTTCAACCAGGTCCGGTGTCTGTTCCTGAGAGCTGGGCGGGGTTTCTCCCACACGGCGGGGGTTTTATTGTTCCCCATACGTAATGTCGAGAGACCGACTCGATAAGGAAACGTCTCTGGTTACTCACGTAACCGTAGTTCCATGAGAGGAGGGAACGAGACATTACGTAACCTGCCGTGTGGGAGGGACTCTCAGTCTCCTTACTCTCGTTCAGCTAAGATTCTGAGGTTTCTGGCGCCCGCCGTCACCTATATTGAGCAGTGTCAGCCAATCAGGTGATGGCGGGACCGCCATTGGCTATTTGCAAGCAAAAGAGTTATTCTATCAGACTTCATGATTCGAGGAAAATGGATTTCCCCATACGTAATGTCTCGTTCCCTCCTCTCAGGGAACTACGGTTACGTGAGTAACCAGAGACGTTTTCCAACTTCCCGGAAAGTTTTTGAACAGTCCAAATCACCAACAGAGGCGGGGGTGTTTGGAAGAGTCCATTTCCAAAGGGGACTTTTTACAGTTTTATAACAAATAAAATTATGTCGCAGAAGAAGCTGTTTTTAATTAAAGAAAACTTTCGGTTTTTACATATTTGAAAAGTTTACTATCACATTTTTAAAACTTAAAAAAAAAAAAAAGCTGTATAAAGTGTTAAATGTTAATAAATGTTAGAGAAAGTTTTTTCTTTTTTAAATGATGTATTTTTACAGACCTAAAAGCATGATGCTTCAAAGTATGGAATAGAAGTTTTTGAACATGTATACGATTTTGAACATTTATAGGCTAAATGTGTGTGTTGCTAAAGCAGAAGTCTATTTTTTTAAAATAAAGATTTACCTTTTATTTATTGCTTTTATTTCTTTAAAACAGTCTGATGACATGCATTATTTCTGTGATTAATTGATTAATGTTGCGAGGGGGTTTCCTCACACGTGTAAAAAGCGTTTTAGATGTGTTTGTGACAAACATATTGTATTTACTTAGACTTTTTAAATGTATTTAACTAGGGATGTAACGATTCACTCGCAACCGGTTGAAAATCGATAAAATTGTGTAACGATTCAAGTCGGTTGAAATGTTAAACGAATCACGATACACGTTTTAAACAGCAGGGTGCGTTTACTGACTAGCCTAAGTTGTGAACATCACTTTACCGGCACAATATCAGCGATCACACACTGGCGCGAAGCTAGCGAGTGTTTTTTTGAGATACCCCTCGCTGCAGACTGTAGCGCGGTGACGTCACGTCTCTACGTCACGTATGTACGTGACGTATGTGTTACCACGCATGCGCAAAGTATGACTATCGTCATATAATACGCATGTGCGCACGCGCGCGCACGCAGTTTGTTTCAATCACTTCCGGCGAGAATTTCGATGGCAGTAAGTCAATAAGCTTTATTTATGCTGTTTTAACAATTGTGCTTTTGTGTTAACGGCTTTTAATTCTAAGAGATGTCATAGAGCATCAATGTTTTAGATTTAAAAAAAAAAGTTATGACATGTTTTATGATATAAATTTGCATTAAAAATGACAGGGTTTCAGCGAGTCTTAAAATGATATGTAAAAGTCTTAATTCGCCTTTAAACAGATTAAGGCTTGAAAGATGTCTTCAAATAGAGCAGAAAGACTTACATTAATGAGGTCATGTAGTTGATTTTTGCATGCATTGCAAAATAAGTGTTGTCCCCATTATCAGATCATACTATAAAAGTTACATTCCGGAATGCAGTGCATGTACTGTAAGTTATGTTAAATAAATTTGTGGTAAAATAAATTAAAAAGTAGGCTAATGGAGTTGAACATTTGTATTTTGCTAAAATAAAACTAATTGTGATTCTCCTTTGTTTTTTTTGTTTTTTGTTTTTATCATTTAGAAAGCATATTAATGTATTGAGTTCCCTGCAATTTATTCAAGAAATTTACCTTATTCTTATAAAGGTGTTTGAGACCTGGGTCTAAAAATCAAGGGAGTTTTACAGTGTTGTCACTGTGCTGTCTGTACAATCTATCCATCTATCTGTCTGTTCTTCCTATCTATCTGTCTGTCTATCCATTTATATCAAAACGTTCAGCTTGAAAACTACTTCAAGCTTTTAAAACTATTTCAAACTTTCAGTTTGTCTTGACAAACTTTTTTTAACTAGTTTATGTTGTTCATAAACAAAGTAAGTCTCTTAGGTACTTTACAGACAAAGCCAATAACACTCAAACATATCTTTGTCTAACATCTTCCTGTAATATGTTTAAAATATTTTGAAAAATAAATTTCTTTGAGTATGTACTATGTTAATGCCTTTCTTCAAAATGATTCAATATTGTTTTTTCTGCATTTTATCTAAATTAGGTGTTGTGAACTGGAGTGCATTTTCCAGACAATATAAGCAAGGTTTCCCGGTGCCGTACTCAATGACTCAGGGCTTGCACTGCAATATACAAGGACTGCCCACCTGGGTAGGTGATGGCAGAAGCAGAGTCCTGCGTGAATTTTATTCCGATAAGGAGGTTGAGGGCTATTGCTCAGTTGTTTTTTCAATGAAGGAGGGGAATTTAAGCAGAGTAGTGTGTGTGTGTGTGTGTGTGTGTCTGTGTGTGTGCATATTTCTTTTACACAATTATCATCTTTGTTTTGAAATAAAGGTTATCACTGTTATGAGTTTGGTTTTTTGAGTTGGCATGCATAATATGTGATACAGAGATTGACAATATACTGTGTGTATTTGGTTTAACTTCAAACTACTTTATTTGAATAAATGTTTTATAATGCACAAAAATAAACAATTATTAACTATTACAGAGGAATGATTAAAATAAGAAATATAAGGTGCCATTAATGTTTACAGTAATTTACACAGTGAAGTGCAACAGAATGTGAAAATAAACTTTAAATAAAATACTACACAGATAATACACAATATATACTTTGAAATTCCATATAAGTTTACCTTGGATCAGGCATAGTTAAAACTATGGATGTGCTCTGTACTCCTTTTTGCTGCTTTCATTATAACTTTAGATTTTTTTTAATACATTATGTTCTTTAAAAATATGATGTCAAATTTGCGCATGCGTTTTAAAGACTCGTGACGTCACCGCGTAACGCGCATGCGTGGTAACACATACGTGACGTACAAACGTGACGTGATACGTGACGACACCGCGCTACAGTCTGCAGCGAGGAGTACTTGGTTTTTTTCCCCTTCATTCATGGAACTTGAGCTTGTGTGGGCACTCAACTTCCACAGGAATGAACTGAAAACGCTCGTTTCGCTCCGCTCGCGCCGCGCCAGTGTGTGTCATAGACTGGTGTGCTCGCGCCGTCAAACACATGGCGACGCGACGGCAAGCGTAGATGTTGACGTTGACTCATTCAAATCGGAGGCGGCATTTTGACTTACCGTAGACTAATAATAATCACCACTGTGAGAAGCGCCACCAGCACCTCCGTTTTGAGTACGAGAGCCACGGAGATCACAAGATGCATCAGTGTTTCCTTGGCAACCAGGAAGGTTTATCTCTTTCTCAATGTGTTCTGTTTTTTTAACTCTTATAGTGTAATGATACAAATTATAACAAAATTAGAATCTTGCCTTTATTACAATGTAAAACTCCTGTCAATGAGGTAGGCCCTACTAATTTTACACAGTCTTTTACATAGCGAAGGTACACTGTAAACAGAAATTTTCTGGTAAGGTAAATACTACTGAAAAAAACAACAATGTAATTTACAAGAAAAAGTTAGTTCAGGCAAGAATTAAAAAAAACCTAAGTAAATTCCATATCAGTACTTAATTCAAGCGAGTAGAAATGAAAGCGTAAATATCAACTCAATAAAATTAAGTAAAAATTACTCAACTTTTCTGATACTGGGGTTCCCATCATGCACTGGACCTTGCATAATTAATGAGGTTCATTTTTCACTGGTTTCCAGCTGTATTTACACCGTTTTATCATTGCTTTTGTTGTCAGGATTAGTAACTTGCCATTTTGTGACATTTCGAGTAAATTTTCTGCTCAAAATGACACATCATGCCTAACATCTGACATGATGAAGTATAAATTACTTAGATAGGCTACTCTAAGTAAAACACATACTATAAATGACTGGTATAATTCAATAAAATTGTTTGAGTTAAATGTAATGCAAAGGAAATTTCAACTAAATCGATATTAATCAACCTTTTACTAGCCAAGTTAAAATTACTTATTTTCTTTGTTAATTTCACTTAACTAGGTTAAGTAAAGTTTACTTAGTTCCATATTCCAAGTAAATTTTAACTTAAAGATTTCTAATTAAAGCTACTGATAAATATGTTTAGGTTTTTATTTGGAAAATCTTTGTAAATTTACTAGCATTTTCTGAGTGGAAAAAGTTGCCTAGCTTTTTTCAAGTAAATCCTACTCCAAATTTTTTTCAGTGTACCAGTGTCCATCTTCTTGACCAGACAGACAGAAAGACTGAGTTGAAACAACCTTGAAGGGAATTTTTTTAAGACCCGTTGCCCCCGATACCGGGGGCGTCCATTTTTAACACGTTAATGTAGTTTTATTATTTGACAAATATATTTTAAAATACAAATGTGCAGCATTTTGTTTGAGAAATAATAAAATGGACACTTTTTCATTTATATTTTGTCTTAAATCTCATTTGTTAAAAAGATTGTGAGAAAATCGTATCCCTGTCACCATTATCGTGAATCGTATCGCATCGTTAGATGAGTGAATCGTTACATCCCTATATTTAACATTTTAAATGTTTTTTCTTCTGACCAACTTACATTTCATATGAATTACCTGAGGCGTTTAACAACCACATATAGGGAATGCATGTTGATTAGTAAGTTTCAGGGATAGTGCAAACATGCAATGTTCGAGAAAGCTCATATTGTTGTAATCTTTCAGAGGTCTCACTCACCCACAAACGCAAAACTTTGTGTTGGGAATATCCAGGCATAGCTTTACTAAAAGAAACTTTTTGGAAGTCATTTTCAAACTGTGAGCTTCAACATGTAATTAGCCTATACAGTATTTTATATAGGCTATTAATATTATGGTTCCATGTTGCTTTAAAGTCTTTGTTTGTTATTAACTAATACCTTTTTAACTAACACCTCAACAAATTAAAGAAACATATGAGCTAAGGAGCTAATGTTCTCTAATCCCAAATAAACAGATAATGGTCCATTCACAATCAACAATATGTTAGATTTTACTTAGTGTGACACTGTTCACATCTTGTTTCTCAGACTGTATGTGTGATTTAGATGAAGACTTTTCTTTGAGAGCTGTCAACATTCAGTGTTTATAGGAATAAATGACCATTAACTTGAGTACATTATTTTTACTCCTTAGACCTCCCTAACACTCAAACATTATGCCTTTTTTGATTTTACGTTGGTTAAGTTAGTGAAATATTAGGTTTTATACTCGGTCATGTAAGCCTGTTTATTGGTCCAATGAGGTTTTCCAATTAATACAGGTGAAGGTCTCTGCGGGTTACTGTCTTTCCTTTTACGCAACACAACAAGATTAAATGGAACACATTTTTCTCATATGTATTGACTCGTTATTTCATCTGACTCCTGTTAGGGGTGTACAGTTAAAGACCCAGAACCAGATATGAAGAATGAAGACCCAGAGTCAGAATTATAAAAAATTAAAGAAAATATTTACTGAAGATAGTTTGCAGTTTCATCAGCAGAAGTCAGCTTCAATAATCGCACAGGAGTTCGTAGGCCGCCCCGCTTACAGTTACAAAGATCACAGCAGTTATACGATTTCCAAGGTCTAAGCTACGTCATTGCTTACAGGATGAATGATTCTCATTGGCTATGAAATAGATAAACACAGTAATTTTCCACACATATACAGATAGACTGAAGCATATCTCCATCGATTATGCAGCTGAAGTTAGGCACGTCATGACCTTCCAGGTCGCAGATTTGGGTTGCTGGGCGCCAACATGTCCAGAACAACAACTCAGTCAATCTCCAATAATGCCAGTGGTTCCTTAACCTGTAACCAAGAAGACTAACACACACACCGACACACAGCTTTTCCAAGGTTGGATTTGGCCAGGCTCTCACTATAAACAGGAGAGTCCTCTCAAAATATCAAGATAATGCGTTCTTTCTCTCAAGGATAACTAAACTTTAGTCTTAACTGGAAAGAAAGGCTTTAACAAAGAAATGGCCCCTTAAACTATTGGCTTCAATGACCCCTATATGTTTTAACACATTGAAGACCTTTCTCAAACACAAAACAAGTCCCTATTTCATTTCTGGAAGCTGGGTTAAATAAGCAAGCACTGCATTCAGATATCAAATACAGACATTAAAGAATACATGAAAAGAACATTTCAGTAATCACACTGGTAACTTATATAAATAAAGTAAAATCTCCAGAGAAGTCATTCAACTCATTTGATATTTAGAAGGAAAAATAATGATTAATACCCTAATTATAATCAATCATTACATATACATTGAAGCAGCAGTGGATTCCAATCCACCCCCTTCACTCCATAAATGAAAAGGATTTAATGATATCTGGGTATCATTAAAAGTGAGCGAATATTTGATTATTCTTTTGAAACTCTTTAATTATGTTTTACCCGTTCAGATTAGGAAACTATGCCGCTTAGAGGTCCTCGCATCTTCTGAGGGTCTCACGATCACAATCTCGTCAGTTTCGTCACTAAACAGAGGTTTTGACTAATATCTCAGACAGTCGGATTCACCCAAAACACAATCAGAGATACTTTTCTTTTAGTCCCCTTGAATTGCATACACTTGAACTTAATTCAATAGTTATACTTTAGTAGAGGTTTTGGCCCTATTATAGGTATGAGTTGACCAACGATACTTTCCTCATGATAGTTTAGACTGGCCAAGCCCGTGATCTCTCACGTACACTTATCTAAAGTTACATTAAATTAAGACAGAGGTAAAATAGACGTACCCAAATTTAGGCTGGTCAGGCAGCATGTTAGCTACCCCTAATCGAATGCCCCGTCTCTACAAAGCAAGTACACTTAAACTAGTGACAAAGTATTAGCCGTCGCCAATCTGACGCAGAATTGCGGGAGCATACGAATCCGATAATCTCCTTGGGAGAACAAACTCAAGAGTCAATCAGAGTAGAATCAAACATTTACAATTTATTGACCAGGTAATGAAGCAATAATTCAAAATCCAATTCATGAGAATAAAATCATCAGTTGATCATATCATAACAGAAATCGAGGAATTTGTAGAAAGTATTACCTTGCAATGAAAATTACACACAGGGATTGTGTGGGCAGTCAACCTACAGACTCCCAGAACCTTTTGCCCATTTTCCTTATAAACCCAGATAATTAAATTTGCTTACCAAATGGTGATGTCTGTCATTATAATTAGATTTGGTCCCCTAGTGAGGGGCTCACAACTGTGAGATCAGAATGGAGGATCTGGGGGAGGGAACACCTTAGAGGGACACATTACTTCTCATATTTTGTAACTTCTTTTAGCTTTCCATTATGGTTGGGAGAATGAGACCATTTTACCAGGCGCACTGAGATACTTTAAATGATACCAAACATGCATAGTTACTTATTTGTACACATTTAACATTTCATGGGTTTTCAGTGAGTTTCAGGTGAGCAGGAGATTGTTCAAGTAAGGTGTGAGGTGTGAGTTGCATTGTGCTGTGTTTCAGATGCTGCTGTTATATCATTATGCAAGGGAGGGTTCAAATGTTAATTCTCAGGAGAGTCTTTGTTTCCACCAGGGGTGGCCCAGACTTTTCGGCACCCGCCTTACAGTCACAATAGTGACCGGTGGGAAACACCATAGTCAGAATTCATACAAATTCTTCAATTAGACCTATTGACACAATTCATTCCAAGACATCCAATACCTTGTTTTGTCATTTCGTGAAGGAGGCTTAGTGAGGTGAAAAGGTTGTCATGTACAAAGTTACACCCTGGAGGAACTTCTGCTTGTTCAGCTAGACCCCTATGGTCTAGACCATGACTTCACTTGTGCCCTGTCCTAGGCCAGTTTCAGGGAGATGTGTGTGCACTCATTCAGTGCACTGAAGATGGGCCGTACATTCTAGAAAGGGTTGTTTGTGGTCATGTGTGGGGCACACCAATTGGTTCTCATGAACATCTGCCTAATCCTTCAGATTAGTTCACCTCTGCATTGCCATTCAATGGTCTACTTGGCAAATGGGGCGTTTCACCCATGGTACTCCCTATCTGAGCCATCACTATCTCAGTCACTTTCAATTGGGGGGGGGGGGGTGTCACGTTCGTCTAGAAAGTCCAACGCATTGAAAGTTTCTGGGATACTGATAACTACACTGAACAAAATTATAAACCCAACCCTTTTGTTTTTGCCCCCATTTTTCATGAGCTGAACTCAAAGATGTAAGACCTTTTCTATGTACACAAAAGGCCTATTTCTCTCAAATATTGTTCACAAATCTGTCTAAATCTGTGTTAGTGAGCCTTTCTCCTTTGCCAAGATCATCCATCCCCCTCACAGGTGTGGCATATGTTCAGTGTAGGATTGCCAATACCTGCCAATACCAGCCAATACCTGTGGTTTCAATTGAAGCACTGTGTTATACTACCGGTCACAATTGTGACCGTAAACAAATTTACAAGTCTTACGAGCAAAATATATATGCAGGAGTATAATTTTCAAAATATATCAGTAGTAGACCCTTTAAAGAATATATGTACAAAATATGATAGTTCTATCTGTTAATTGAGATGTTTTACATACTACTTTTTGTAGTAGTCTGAGAAAGACATCTTCTTCTAGATGTGCAAGCAGGAAGTAACTGATCTGGTCATGTGACCTTTCACACTATCAAATGACATTAATAGATTTTAATCAAGACAATCTATTTTGTCATTTAAAAGTTGAATTTCTTGCCCAAAGTCAATAACAACATTTTTAGAGCTTCCAGAAATAAGAAAAAAGATGCGGTCACAATTGTGACCGGTGGGATTAAATGGGTTAAGAATTTAAGTGATAGTCTTTCTGTTTGAGAATGTTTGACTATCTATGACTATCCCTCTATCTATTATATATCTCTATAAGTATATCTCTATAGCACTGAGATATACATTCATTAAAGCTTGAGTTAAGTCAGAACCAAACATCTTCATACCTGTTGTGTTCTGACACAATGACAGACACAAATCGTTCTAACAATTATTTTTGTTTTATAAATACACTTTTCTTATTTCTACAAATGTCTGTGTTAAATATGGAGTTAATACACTATGAAAACGAGAATAATGCTACCAAATACGTCTGACACAATGTTTTTAAGAATAAGCATTGTTTTAAAATACAGATGTTTTTTCTTTTGACAAACCTACAATTCAAATGATCTCACCCCCTTGTTGTTTAACATCCAAGAGCTGAAGAAGCATAGAGATGGCTCTTTATGGCTCTGGCCAGGTCCCCTGAGTAACCGGAAGTGTTTTCATTGTGCTCCCCGGAGATTGCCTTACACGCTCTTTGGAGGAACGTAAGCCTGTTTTAATGTTTTAAAAAAAAATAAAATAATACGTTTTATCTAAAATGTAACATTTTACAAATAATGTACGAAAGTTAATGAAATATATCTTTCTGTAATTAACATTTTTAAAATGTTGTTTTCTCTGTTTTAATACTAACGCATTTTGATAACTTTAAGAAAATGCAATTTAAACTTTTATTCAATGATGTTTTAACGTATTACAAATGTATGAAATGCGGAGCTGTATAATAAGAGTTTTGGTTCTCTTTCAACAAGCGGAATTGTAAACGCGTAAAGGCCTTTTTTAATACTATTTTAAACATGTAGTTTAAATATGATGTGTTTGAAACAGTTTTTAAAAAAGATGTTTTATGTAAAATGTAATAGTTTTACAAATACTGTGTGAAGGTAAAAGATTTATGGATCAACTTTTTTTTATGTATCTTTTGTAATTATCATTTTTAAAATGTTGCTTTCTATGTTTTAATAGGATGTCCTGTTACTTTATCCACTACAGTAAAAGACCTGGGTGTTATACTAGACCGCAACTTGACTTTCGAAAATCATATTTCATATATTACAAGAACAGCCTTTTTCCACCTTAGAAACATTGCTAAGCTACGCAACATGCTATCTGTTTCTGATGCAGAAAAGTTAGTTCATGCATTCATGACCTCGAGACTAGATTACTGTAATGCTTTATTAGCTGGCTGTCCTGCATCCTCAATCAACAAGCTACAGTTAGTGCAAAATGCAGCTGCTAGAGTTCTTACTAGATCAAGAAAATATGATCATTTAACACCTATTTTATCATCTCTACACTGGTTACCTATTAAGTTACGTATCAATTACAAAGTATTCCTACTGACCTATAAAGCCCTAAATGGTTTAGCTCCTGTGTATTTAACAGACCTTCTATCGCCATACAATCCATCGC
Source organism: Siphateles boraxobius (assembly GCF_051911475.1). Classification (NCBI taxonomy): domain Eukaryota; kingdom Metazoa; phylum Chordata; class Actinopteri; order Cypriniformes; family Leuciscidae; genus Siphateles; species Siphateles boraxobius. Next base: position 6,203,148 of record NW_027509215.1, read on the forward strand.
GCTCTTTAAGATCACTAAATTCGAGGCTTCTGGTCATTCCTAGGATATCTAAGTCCACTAAAGGAGGGAGGGCGTTCTCGCATTTAGCTCCTAAACTCTGGAATAGCCTTCCTGATATTGTACGAGACTCAGACTCGCTGTCCCAGTTTAAAACTAGATTAAAGACGCATCTCTTTAACCAAGCATTCACTTAATGCTTAACCTTTGATACTGCTGAATCAGTTCGAATGCATTAACATTATGAACATCAGCTATGCTAATTATTTCCCATCTGCCTTTCTGCTGTTATCTCGGGACGCTAGTCCCGAGGTAAATAGCGTTCGTCAGCTCCAGTTTGTATCTAGCCTCTCACGGAGACTTCAGATGCCCCAACGCCTGTGAAGAGACGACTCGACGCCTGTGAAGAGACGACTCAAAGCCGGCGATATGTTATGCCATAAATTAATACTTGATTAACTAACTGTATTTTTCTATGTACATTTCCGAAATGCAATTTCTGTAAAGCTGCTTTGAGACAATGTGTATTGTGAAAAGCGCTATACAAATAAATTTGAATTGAATTGAATTGAATTGAATTGAATACTAACACATTTTGATAACTTTAAGAAGATGCAATTTAAACTTTTTAATTGATGTTTTAACGTTTTGAACATTTTACAAATGTATGAGCGCTAAAGAGGTGTATTTTAACTTTGTACAACGTTTTTTAATACCTTTAGACACTAGGTAATGTGAAAGAATGTTAGAAAATAAACTATTTGCGTGATATAATTTTAATTCTAGAACATGTATGAAGCTCATGCTTTTAAAATGTATGTGTTTTAATGATACACATTGTTTTAATGTATTTTTATATGTGATTGTGAAAAGTACAAATTCAAATGTAAATGTGAAAGACCTCTTTTCAAATAAAACACACTGATCTCACCTCTGATTATGGCTTTGATTATACATTTTCTTTAAAAAATGAAAATATATTGTTTTTAATATTTTTTCATCATTTTGAACATTTTTACATTGAGCCCTAGTGATCGTCGGTGATTTCCCAAACGGGGTGGAAGAGGAGGAGTTAGCGTGGGGAGAAATTCCATGCACAGGTGTACAGGCCGGAAGTGGGAGGGAGGGGAGGGTTGAGTACCTTTGGGGAATTCCCATGGTCACATGACCAATCTGGAAGGGGCGTGGTCTAGCGTGGGAAATCCCCACGGTGTCATAAACGGAGAGGGGAGGGGCTTTATGGGGGGCAATAAATCACTCTAAAGTGACACATTGTGCCCTTATAACTCTCTCTGTGAGCATTATCTACATGTCTTTATTATCACAAATCAAACTACTTTTGGTTTACAAACTGTAAGAGGCACGTTATTAAATAAATAAATACTAAAACTTATGTTAAATATTACATATAATTAAGTGACTGTATAGTTTACTATAGTCTGATTAATACTGTTCTTCATCTTTTGCTTTTTAGAGAATGAAAGAAGACCAATCCGGCATAGTTCACTATTTGGTAATATGTTGATCATTACAGTGATTGTTGTAGGAGTTATAGTGTTTTCTATTTTGGTCCTCTACTGTTTACCTTAAAGGTATGTCCATCACAGAAATACTGAAAAACTGATCTCACATTTATAACTGAAATAGTTTCTTTGAAACAAAGGTTTAAGAGCAAACAAGACATGCTTGATTGTTACAAAGCCAAAAATTAGATTCACTAATAATATTTGGCGTCACTTTTTAACTCACAGGGTTTCCATTCATTTTTTGATGTGCAGATTCCTCCATTGCTTCAGTTGTTTTTCATTTGTATATATCAGATCAAGATACATTTAATTTGTTGCATGTATTTGTAAAAGTAGAAATTATAATAATAATAATATAACTCTAAACCTAACCACTTTTCAACAATATAAAACACCTAACAGGAAAATAAAGGCCACAGGTATTTATTGCAAAACCATGTCTATTGTGTCTGTGTATTGAAAGTATCTTGCAGTGTATCTTACTGAAAGCAGTAGAATACCCTGAACATTGAAAAAATTCACTAAAAGGGAACCTGTACCTTAAAAAGTGACTCCAAGGGTTCCTGGCTAAGTTTCCAAATGTGCGAGGGGGAATGAGAATGTGTTGTAACTTCTGCAGAAACTATTCAAATAAATGTGCCCTTTTATCATTAGTAAGAGTTGTGTAGTGAATCCAGAACTCTGGTCAATATTAAACTTGTAGGCTGTCAGTCTGATAGATGAGAGAAATCAAACTTCTGACAGCAATCAAATGCAAAGAAACATGTTTCCACACAAACCTGTAATCTGTGCAGTAAATTTCCATATTCTGACCTCTCAGGTGCCAAACAGAGCGATGATACAGAATACGATGATGTTGAGGTGAGATTCAAATGACTTCATATCTATTCCTGCAGACGTCACAGATAATAAATCATATCTTGTATATGTCTTGTTAGGACTTTTTGTGTTACTTCCTGTCCCGAGTGCCAGTTTGGTAGTCCTTTGTAATAGGCCTATTCCCTGTTGATTATGTCTTGTTAGCTTGTTACTCCTTTCTTATACTATATACTTATATATAGCCCTTGTGTTTCCTTTGTTCTTGTCAGTCGTTGAATGTATCGTGCATGTTTGTTTTCCTGTTTTGGTTTTGATTTGTTTTCATTGAATTCACTTCTTAGTTCCCTATGTGTTACCATGTCACCCAATACTGTATTAACTGTTTCACATTCTGTGATGATCTGATGGTTTGTTTGATTTCTTTTCAGACTCTGATGCAGAAGATGACAGGAGATACCTGGACCACCATCACCTACCGTACAGTAGGACACCAAACACCTTCATCTGCTCATGACTGTTAAAGCATAAAAAGACTTTTGTGATTGACTGGACTCACGAACGGAGCTTAAAGTCTTGATTTTACTCTTGTGGAAGTGTACAGATACTCTTACTGTTGTGAATGAGCTTCAGTCGGTTACTGCAGATGTAATGAACTTGTGCTTCTCTGCTTCCCTCATGCACTTTAATATAATGCAATCACACTCTTCATTGAGTGTTTTTATGTAGTTTGAATTTGTTTGCTGCTTTTCTTGACTGCTGCTTTCTCTTAAACAAAATACACATTATGGTCAAAAGTATTGGGACAAACCTCTTAATTATTGAATTTAAGTGTTTTAATCAGACCCATTGCCCCAGGTGTATAAAATCAAGCACCATGCAGACTGCATTTACAAAGATTTGTGAAAAAAATGGGTTCAAGTGAATTCAAGTGTGGTACTGTCAATAAGTCAGTTTTTTAAATTGCATCTGTGCTAGATATTCCACGGTCAATTGTAAGTGGTGTTATTGGGAAGTGAAAGCGTTTAGGAACAACAGCAACTCCACCATGAAGAGGAAGACCATGTAAAGTCACAGAGGGGTCACCGAGTGCTGAGGCGCATGGTGTGTAAAAGTCACCGGCCTCTGCTGAGTCCATTGCTGATAAGTTCTAAATTTCCTCTGGTATTAATATTAGAACAAAAACTGTGCTGTGGGAGCTTTATGGAATGGGTTTCCATGGCCGAGCAGCGACAAGCCTCACATCACCAAGTACAATGTCAAGCGTTGGATGGAGTGGTGTACGCACTGGACTGTACGCCGCACTGGACTCTGGAGCAGTGGAAACTTGTTCTGTGGAGTAAGGCAGTCTGATGGATGACTCTGGGTTTGACGGATGCCAGGAGAACATTACTTGCCTGACTGCATTGTGCCAACTGTAAAGTTTGTTGGAGAAAGTATAATGGTATGGGGATGTCTTTTAGGGGTTGGGCTAGACCCCTTACTTCCAGTGAAGGGAAGCCTTAATGCTTCAGCATATCAAGACATTTCGGATACTGCCTCAAACTTTGTAGGGAAAAAAATTCTTAGAAACACTCCAAAATCTTGTGGAAAGCCTTACCAGAAGAGTGGAAACTGCTATAGCTGCAAAGGTGGGAAAAACTCCATATTGATGTCTATGTGTTTAGAATGTGATGTCATTACAGTCCCTGTTGGTGTAATAATCAGGTGTCCCAATACTTCTGTCCAGTGTATGTTAATATCTGGGACTAACCTGTTTAATTACATACAGGGTAACATGATCACCAGCTGGAGTGCCCTGGTGGTTGTCTACCACTTCACACTTGTTCATTACCATCTCCCATCTCCTGGTTCTTTTGATTCTTTGTCTGCTCTTTTCAATATAGGTCATTTTGGATTTCTCTGTTTCCCTCAGCCCTGAACTTTGATCGGTTATTGATTGAACTGTTTGTTAGTGCATATATATATGTATAGGTAGATGCCATGTTCGACCGCTCCATGCACACAGGCGTGCCCGCCATCTTGTAATGGTCAGTGTGTGGTCACTCACAGCTTCTGGTTGTGAAACCGCCAAGATTTAAATTTCCAAAGAAAAGGGATAACCTTTATATGTACTAACTCAATATTAAATGTTTACTTTGGTAAAGTCATGTCAGATGGGGCCTGTTTCAATAAGGTGGTTCAACCAACTCTGAGTTAAAACTTGAACTCTGAGTTGACTTACCTTGAGATGGGAAACTCTGAGTTTTCAGTTTCAGAACAGCTGAATTGAGCTAGTTCAATCAACTCTGAGTAGGTTGACTCTGAGTTAAAGGGCAACTAAACCCTAAACCAACTTTTTTTAGTCAATGGTCTGTGGGGCTTTATTAGTGCTGTTCATTGATTCAAGTAACTTTTTTGACATTTGGGTATAAAGTGTTTTAATTCTACAATCTATGGTGTAAAAACCTCTGAGTGCTGCCCTCTTCAGGTTGAACGGTGGCTACTGCAGTTGAATTTTCCTATTGGATGTTTGGGGTGGTTTGTGACGTAAGCGGTGGCAGGTGACGTAAGCAGGATCCAGCTCACCACGCCCTTGGTACGAGCTACCACGCCCTTGGCACTATAAAAACCATCTTGTTTCGTCAAAACCACTGTTTCGACAGTCCCGAAATCTAACCTGTTGTTCGAAATCCCGAAATCTAACCTGTTGTTCGAAATCCCGAAATCTAACCTGTTATTCGAAATCCCGAATCCTGCCCTGATTGTCCCGAAAATTATTCTAAAGCAAAATCTTGAGTAGGCCTAGTTATTGTCTGATAAAACATTAAAAACTGTCCGTGGAGGTTGAGTCGTGAAGAGAGCGCAAGTTGCAGCAGCCGCGAGCTCATGAGTGAATGTGCAGGCAGCCAGTCTAAAGGAGTGATTGATTTGTCCCGGCACTGTGTGCCAAAAAATACTTCGGCAATGAACAACGACTACATATTAGACTACACCCCCAAACTCTACTTTGCAGCGGCGTCTTGAGGTGAGTGATCATATATATTTTAATCACAATTTATGGTTAGGCTAAAGTTAATCCTCTGGGGTCGACAAACGCGTGGGGCATTTTGCTGGATTTTTTCACATAGCGGCAAAACATGAATATGCCTACAGACAGCGTGCGCTATTGACATCAACTCGATAAAACTCATCGGATGCCAATCGCGATGCGGGAGTTAAGACCGCAGTTTGAGCCAGTGGCTCGAATTGATATGGCTCTGGCCCTGTGTCCACAGACAATTCAACATCCTCGACTTAAAATGACAGCTCTGTTGCAAAGCTACTTGCGTCACTCCAGTCACTCTCCATTTTAGAGTCTGACAGTAGCTGTCAATCAATCCGTCTCTGCGGGTCTCAAGTGCACGCCCCCGCGCTCAGCCCCACCCTCGGTTCGTCCCCTCTATCTCCGCTGGGCTCTGCCCACTTTTCCAGCATTTTTCAAATATTGCCAGTGGGTGGAGTCAGGCTGGGACCAGGGGTTTAGTTGCCCTTTAAAGGTGCATTGCGCAACAATTCATGTTAAAAATACCCGTTTTTCTAACCCATACATGCTTAAAGAGCTGCCTGATGGGCTGACTGAGCCCTTCTCTGCGCACTGAGATTGCCTCTATTATCCTGTACTGTAAAATATATAAGAGGGATTCGGGTTCGAATTTGAGACTGGGCGTGACGTCATGCGCGTTCACGCTCACCAGGCTATGTCTCGCAGGTTTGTGTATTCGCCGGCGCCGCCATTCTCCGCATCAGCGAAGACAACTCGTGCGTCAAAGGTAGAAGATGGATTCAAAGAGACTTGTAGTCCATTCCAAACCCCAACGCAAACTCCACGTAAAGTAAAGAAAAGAAAAATTTTGTCTAGTGCCACCAAAAGGTCAAATTGGAGTCAGACAGGCGTCGGAGTAAGACGAGAGTCAACCTCGGGAAGGCATTCAACAAATGGAGAGATCTCCGGTCTGCTCTTGGTTTCAAACGAGATCCTCAGTTGGCTTTTTTCTTGATAAAACGGTAAGATATAGCCCAGTCTCTAATGTTTGATACGGCCAATCTATGTACGTTATGACAACAAATGACGATGCGTAAAATGTGTAATGCTTTAGCGTAAGCTAGATACATGTACAATCAGAATTGGTTTTACTACCATTGTTAGTGAACCGTTTCATAAACTAGGAATTGTGTTCGGAAGAATAGTACAACATGAAACATAAAACATATCCAATAAAAGATGCTAACTATGTTTTTGTGTATGGCCTACCGGTAACGTTAGCCTTGTGTCCATTGCTAACATGCTAAGGTGTTCATGTTATTGACCAACAAGGAAGAACGCCGTTGCATTGGCTATATTGTATTTTTCGGTAAAAATAGTAAATTGTTCCCGTGAATGTGGTACATTTTGTATGTAGTATATATGAGGCATGTGGGGGCAACAATGTATTATACTCTATGTAAAACAATACCTTTATTCAGAGGCTAACTTTACTGGGTCTGGACCTGGTTTAGCTCTGATTTAATCCTATTTTAGATATTACTCTGATGTAATAATCATTATTACCTGTAATAAATTGAGTAAATTATAACAGAAAAAGGATGTATTGTTATTGGAATATTCTACTTAGCAGATCAATAACAGGCTGAACCCCGCAACCTGTTTGGCTTTTATGAAAACGTCATGGTGACATTTGATTGTTTATTACCTTGAGACATTTGAGTGAACGTTGTTGACCAACCGTGTATGGTATGATTATTATTTTGAGCTTTTGCGAAGTAATCAATTATATTGTTCATGAACGTTTTTTCATAACAATACAATCATAGGTGGATACAGTAAACACATAAACAAAGTTTTCTACTACCCCCGTTTTCCCCTCACACATAAGAGTAATTTACTCAAATGTCTTTCCTTCCATATATTTGAAATGACTTGCAGATTTATAACTTTATTACCTCTGAAGACATTTTGGCTGTACACCAAAGATCTGTGCGGCAGATGCTCCTTTAGTTATGAACAGCTCGTGCTCGTGCATACGTGCGTGTGCGTGTGGTCCATGAGCGTGCACAACTCTGGTTGCAGTTTCGCTTGTCGCCAGAGTGGGCGTAGTTCTGCTAAAACTCAGAGACTTGCGTTTTGCACCTTTAAAGGGATAGTTCACTTTGAAATTAATTTTTAGTATGTTTTAGCTTAGCTCAAGGGCATCCAAGATGTAGGTGTCTTTGTTTCCGCAGTAGTTTCAATTTAGATATTTTTAGGTTAAACCGTTCTTGTTTGTCAGTCATATAATGCAGGTCTATGGTCACCACCGCCGTCTCGAGAGAGAGCTAGCCGAGTTCGCAGCACGGAGATAGGCATGCACTCGCAGGCCGCACATCCGCTGACAGAGAGTGCATTCTCTGCGTGGTAGAGTCCCAGGCATGAAATGCAGCTCGCGTGTTCGTAGGCCTCGCTTAACACGAGGCATATGGAACAACGCTGATACAGATATAATAAACAGATATTGAAAAGGATATCGCCGGATAGCCACAGGAGAGACGGCGTCAGGAGAAACACGGTTGAGATGTGTAGTCTGCTGAACTGTAGCTCGCTCAGGCTGAAGGCTTGTTCGATGGCGAAGGCTCAATAAATGGTCAGAGACGTGAAGTTTGTCGCTGAAGGAGTAAAATCTGCTATAATGGCGAATTCGGGGACTATTATAGACTGAGGTCACGCCCCCTTGGCGGGCGCCAGCGCCATTGGATGTGCAGTTGCCGCAGCGCAGACTATGAGCGAGCCAGACGCTTATGTTCTAGCTGTGCAGCTGCAAATGCGTTTTACATAAAGGCTTCAGTAAATCAAGGAAAAGGAGTTTCCCCCACTGCGTATAGCTACGCAATAGAGCTCGGGCGTAGACGTCATGGAACGGTGCATTGTGGGTAACGCCGGCCATTTTAGAGGTCACGCATAGTCCGGTTTGGAATAAGGTAATAGCGTAACCGGCCGATCTCCGGATAAATAAAGGAGTTTATGATTTAAAAATGATTGTATTGCTCCAGAATGAACAGAACTGTGTTCATGGCAATGCTCTGTTTTCATGGCAATGGTGTGTTATACTTAGCAGTGGTCTGTTATCAAGAAATAGCAGACCTCATTCAATATTAGTATTCAACCAAGCCATGTAATAATAACAATTAAACTACAGAGCTCCAGCAATAGAATAATATGTAAGCTATTAGTAATAATAAAGCATTTTAACATTTAAGCTACAGAGCTACAGCTTCAGCAACAGAATGCCATTTAAGGTCCAGTACAGAGGAGACTAGCTAGAAATTACCACTGCATTTGTGTGTCTATATCAGTGTTGGGATTAACGCATTACAAAAGTAATGCATTACAGTAACATATTACGTTTTGCTGTAACGCAGTAGTGTAAGGCATTACTAATCAATTTTCAGTAATATTTTACTCGGTACATGTTCGGTAAGGCTTGCGTTACAACATACTTTTAGTTTTAATCGTAAAACAAACAAACAAACAAACAAACAAAAAAAACAGCAAGACCGCCAGACATTAACAAATGAAAGATGCAAGTAGGATAAATTACCTGTTCGTGGTGAGTCAATAGCCGCGTGTGGTGTCCAAGTCTGTAATTAAAGACTAAATGGCAGCGTCTGATATATTTGTATAGCGATTTATTTTTTACAGGAGTGCCGTGAGGATGATTTCGGCCTCTGTGCTCACGCTGGCCAGAGGAAAAGCGGCTAATGGTGAAGATGGCATGAAGAAGACTACATTCGCGAGATGGACGTATGCGCATTAGGCTATTCGTTCTGTGTTTTCTTTCTAAACAGTTAGGCTATGTTAATGTGGTATTTTTCATGTTTTCATCACGCAATCATGTTTTTGATGCCGTGGTGACGCGTTCATGTAAGGGCGGCGGCGCTGCCGATGAAGCACCGAAAAGCTGTCACAAAGAACCGGCAAAAGCAATGATTATGAATATGTCAAATATAGCAAGGAGACATGTTGATTGTTTATTAATAAAGTCGAGATGAAGTTGACGATGCTGACTCGCGATCTTCGCAGTAGGCTAGTGAATGCACCAGAGAGAAATGCACATTTCATTTCATAAGCAGAGAGCAGTCTGTTTTCTTTCGTTTTGAATTGTTCTGTTTACAAGTAGACATTTCAATATAGATATATTTTTCAGGTCCGTACAATTAATACAAAACGAAATTCACTTTAAAGAAAGGCTTCTTGTCTTCTGTGTAAGGTGTCTGTGAAAGTTTTAAAGCAGTCTTTTAGTGCCGCTTCAGAGCGGTCGCGTCCGTAACGGAGAACTGTCACGTCTGTAACATTGTTTTTTCCTCATAAATGCGAACACGAAAAATAAAATAAAAATTTTATGTTCTGTGGAGAGCCAACCCTTCTTCATTAGATTTGCGCAGTGTAATTCACAGAATTACAACAAAAAAAATCGTTGCCTCCTAAAAGTTAAAGATTTTTTTTTGTCACACATGACTGTCGATTTCCCTAATATTAAATATAAAATGCATGTGTAGACTGATATTTTTCTAATGTCTGGACTCCTTTCTGGGAGGAGCCTATGTATAAACAGACGTTTCAATATTTTGGTATTAATGCATTTTCTGAGAATTTATATAATTATATAAGTTTTGACTGCAAGTCTGCAAATGTCATGTCCATAACGCTGGAATTCCCAAATTTTAAATAATTTATCCTCAACTAGTTTTGTGTTGTAGGTCTACATATTTTATAATGTTAAGTTAACTTCAAATAATACTAATAGTAATTTAAAGATGTGGTAGCATTGGATCTGGACGGTATGGATAACGCTGGGAGTTGGAAGGGGTGTGTCGCCATTCTGCAGGTTCGTGGATCTGAGTGTCGCGATTTCGGTTTCATATCGCATATCGTTACAGCCTTAGTCATTTTAGAATGTTAACTTCTACTTCTGTATAGTTATTTTGGTGAAAGTAACTCAAAAGTAATACAGGAGTAATGTAACGCATTACAATTCTGAGACAGTAATATTGTAAGGTAATGAATTACTTTTAAATAACAGTAACAAGTAATATATAATGTATTACAGTTTGGAAGTAACTTGCACAACACTGGTCTATATGGCTGATGCTTTCTAGAAGTGTAAATTACAAATTATGCCATAGCTTGTCAGTATTACACTAACCTAGTCTATCCACCAAAATCTGGATGAATAAATGAGGTGACATTGCTAATCGAGAATTGATATGCTGATTTGGCTAACAGCAGCTACATCAGTATAACAGCTTGCTACCAAAACACAGCAACGTACTTACTGCTTTAACGTTAATCTGAACAGCAGAACTTTAGTTAACTGCTAAATGAATACATTCAATGTAAATGTAGCTAGCTAGTTAACTCTGGCAGCTGAAAATCTATTGACCATGTGATAAAAATATCAGTTATTGTTAGCGCTAACGGAGTTGACTACAAAGCAAAGCAAAAAGACCACCACTTATATGATTTATGAGGCGTTTGCCCTGTCGATCGTGAGACCGATTACAGCAGTACACAATACAGCAATACTGAACCATTTTCCTAAAAATAACCGAAATTAAACCTTATTTTATCTAATGACCAACGTAATTACGTACTGCCTACTATACAGCACATCTACTTCCGTACCGTGATTCCCACAATGCATTGCGACGTAACGAAACAATCCCGAGCTCTATACTCGTTCCCTAACTCAGGAAACTGAGGTTACGTGAGTAACCGAGTAGTTTTCTTTCTAACTTGTGTGTGTGTTTGTGTTAGAGAGAGAGAGAAGAGATTGTGTGTGTGCGTGTGTGTGAGAGAGAGAGAGAGAGAAGAGAGAGTGTGTGTGTGTGTGTGTGTGTGTGTGCAACCCTACATTATAGGGTCAACAAAGATGTTGAGATCTCCCCACAAAGATGGTAATATCTGAAATCCTTGTCCTTGTGGGGATTTTTTTTTTTGTTGGAAAACAGCTTATAAACAGACTAAGTGAAAATGTAAAAATGCAAGAAAGTTTTCTGTGTTAGGTGATTCTATCTTCCGCTTCATGAAACATGTTAATGCTCAGTAGTACACTTATATGGTTCTTTAATGTATTTGCATTGTACTAAAATTGAAATAAAACTGAAATTCATTTTCTATGGGCATATATGTGGCTGAAACAGGTAGCCTAGTGCATCCCAAATTTTTCAACATTAACATTTTAATATAACATTATAGTCATTATGGCCTTTGGAAAAATGTTTTTTTGAAGAGGTGGGGCAGTGCACTATAGGCCCATGTGGCGCGCCCTAAGCATTTGTCCTTAATGGCATTTTTTTCCGTACATTTCTTTTACTCTTATACTTTAAGTAGTTTTGAAACCAATACTTTTACACTTTTATTCGAGTAAAAAGCTTGAGTTGATACTTCAACTTCTACAGAAGTCTTTTTAAACCTTAGTATCTATACTTCTACTTGAGTAATGAATGTGAATACTTTTGACACCTCTGGTAGTTTTTATTAATACCATGGTTCAACAAATAATGTAAAGGTTAAATAATAATTCACTTAAGCTGAGGAGTTAACAAAAATATTCCACAATTCCACAAGGATAGGTTGATAAATTTACAAAAGCATACTGCTCTTTCTTACATTAAATAACTTTAATTCATATTGTTTACTCTGGTATCCTCTCTACCTGTCCCTGTAGTCATGGCCTCCTCATTTTCAGCAAGGGACTGCCTTATCTGCTGCTCAGAAGCTACAAAAAATAATTAAGAGGTCATTTTACTGCATACACAGATCAAGCTTGAGTTTTTTTGGTCAATATTTGCATAATATTTGCAAAGTCTATGAATCACCATATATTGAGTGATACAAAAAGGCTAATATTTTAATTAAATTTAATAGTTTGCTTGTGAATAGGTTGACAACGCTACAACGGTATTAGCCGAATAATTACGTTGCAGCATTGCTAATGCTAATCATTACAAGGCCTCTCTCTACTTACCTGTTGCCACTTGTGTTTGTCCTCTCAAAAATAAATCTGTAATCTTGGCACATTTGGCCGCATCCTCCTCCAATGCCTTTCTTTTTTTCAACCTGGCTTTTTCAGCCTCTGGGGAATTCTCCTGATTACCCACACTCCGGGCCTGTCTTCGGAACACGAATTAAGATTTTTTTGATAAAATCTGAGAGCTGGATCACTTCTTCATAGGCTTCTAAGGGATTAAAACTTGCCAGCCCCAAAAAGTTATTAAAGACATCGTTAAAATAGTCCAAGTGACTACAGTGGCTCAATCTTAAGTTTATCAAGCGACGAGAATACTTTTTGTGCGCAAAAACAAACAAAAATAACGACTTTATTTCAACTATTCATTTCCTTCTCTGTGGGCCTCGAGTCAGTTAAAGTAGTGTGATGTAACTTTGGTTCCCTAAGAGGAGGGAACGAGACACTGCATACGCTGCATACATAGCTCAGAGACTCTGTCAGCTGCACTTTGTCCAAAGATTCTGAGGCAATGGCATCCAGCGCCACCTTAAAGTGCTCTACTTCGAGTACTTGAACCAATGCCGGGTGAATTCCTGCCTGTGAAATTTCATAAGCAGGGTTCGTATGGGTGCTTGAAATCCTTGAAAATGCTTGAATTTTGATGTTGTCGTTTTAAGGTTTGAAAAGTGCTTACATTTTGGATAAAATCCTAGAAAATGCTTGAAATTGTAAAAGTTCTCTCACAACAAATACGTATCTGACTGAATAGTTCATTTATTAAATGCAGAAATAAACTGTAGCCCTTCAGATACAGAGCGATTTGCACTATGCTGGCCAGAGCAAAAGTAGGTGGAGTTTTCATTTAGATTTCTGCGCTTGTTTGGATCAGGTTTGGATGCATCGTTTCTATTGGCCGCGCAGGTAATCGTCACAGAGCGCAGCGCCAAAAGTTGAATTATTTTTAACTTTGACCGTGGCGTGCGCTCTGCTGTGGTCGACTCGGCAACAAAACGTCCTCGTGCGGCGCAACCCATTGGAATAAATGGGTTTCATACATTGTTTCATAGTGCAGCGCATCCAGCGTCCTGTCTGAAAGGGCCATTAGGGGCTGTTTACACATGGTTACTTAATGTGTTTTCTCAGATCGGATAGCTATCTGATTTATCAAAACGATTCCATTTACACCTGGTCACATAAATGTGTTTTTGCAAAACGGATATAAATTCGATCTTCAATTCGAGCTCACGTACGACACCGAAAGCTATGAGCTGCATTTTATTTAATTGATCATCAGCTAAAATCAAAATCAAAGACCGCAATAAGAGAGAGCGGCAACAGCACTGGTAAGATCATTTCGTTTCTTTACTTTTAATGATGATGATTGTGTGTTAAGTGTCTGCGACTTACTTTCACTTTGATTTGCAATAGTTTTCTCGTTGGCTTGATGAATAGAGCTTTTCATCTGCGGTAATGTGTGTTGCAATAGCGCCCTCATATATGGCTATAACATTAGGCTACATATAGCCTATAACACGCTCTCACATGTTTATTTTTTAGCATTTTTGGGAGGAGTAAAAATGCATTTGCACTTGTCCAGTTTCGTCTGCAATGCGGCCCAGACCTCCTCCTGAAGTCGTTTGAGCCATCGGATTCAAATCCGTCTCGAATGCGTTTCGGAGGGCATTTACACCTGTTTTTTTCACGAGCGGATAGCTATCCGATCACAGAAAACGGATGAAGTGGTCAGGTGTAAACAGCCAGTGACTGAAAGTACTTGGTGAGATAATGTAGCTAATGTTAGTATTAGATGTCCGTTATGGCACGTTCATTTGTGGAATATGCAGTGAACATGATACAGCCAAAGTTACAGCACAGTAACTGTAACGTTAACTACCCGCAAATTAAAACCTGCAAACATTAGCCCAGTGCATAACAACAATCGCTGATTGCTGAACAGAAATCGTGTCAGAGTGTCATACAAGTAGCCTACTGTAGGCTGAGGATGGCCTTGTGCAATACTTACACTGCTCTATTCCAGTAGATAAATGTAGTATGTCTTGGCAATTAAATACTTTTATTATTATTTGTATTAAATTAAATTAATATAGGCTATTTATCAGGCAGGAGCCTGTGCACTGTCTGAGTCTTCTGGGTTAAAATGGAATTACAGGTTGTTTTTTTACTGTCTCAGATTTTGTTCAAACCTTGTCTATATCAAGAATGTGTCCCAAAACCAAGGCCTGTAAAATATTCCTGTTCAAATCCCTTGAAATTTCTTGAGTTTTACAGCCTGAAAATCATATTATCTGGGAAGCAGTATTTGGACATTAATATAATGAAAAGTATTATTCATAGGCATTATCTACTTAGACAGGGATAGGCCGACATTTTGAAAAATAAAACTTGTGATTTGTTTAAATTATTTGATCCTTCCCCTATTATGAAACACAATTTTGCCTGTTTATAGCATTATCTCTTTTAATGTGATAAAAACACAAAATAATAATTTTGACTATGTATTGCTATGTAATTTACGGTGGTGTAAGGTGCTGGAAAATGCTTTAAAATGGACCTTGAAAGTGCTTGAAAAGTGCTTGAATTTGACCTTGGAAAAGGTGTACGAACCCTGCATAAGGCTCCAGTAGATTCAAGCAGGGACGGAGTGGCAATCGGGAGAGTCTGGATTTTTCCCGGTGGGCCATTAGTGCTTCGAGGCCGCGAGGGCCGGTCTGATAACAGTTATACATTACAAGTTCTTAGCAACACCATCCGGCGGCCTGGTGTGCGACCGCTGCCCGCTGGTCAAACTGTACAGCCTCTCTGCTCAACCCGTAAATAAATGCATCGATCCGCAAATTCAGTTTCAGTTCTTAAATGGTCTAGCGGTAGGTGTAATGGGGCTCTACTGGTTACGAAAATTAGTCACCAATATGGGGTGTCTAGTCAGGACACGGAAGGCAGGAATACTTGTTGAATGGTTTAATATATACACTTTCGGAATACAGATGCACTATTCAGTATATACTTTACAGTGTAGGTGTGGTTCTAAAGAAAAGGAAATAAACATTGACGTTAACTAACATAACACAATTGAGGCTAATACTCTCCCTAGTCATTTAAATAAACAGTGCTAAACATGTCCTGAAATGTGAACTACAATAAGAATGCCATAAAAGCTACAGATACAACAGAGATAAAGGCTGTCACTAACTTTAAGCTCGACCATAAATAACTAATATTAACTTGTCTATATAATATAATTGTAACTTACTTGTGGTCACCGACGCACACGAACACAACCAGACGCTTAACTTAGAAACTGAAACTAAACTGAATGCCGTTCTCTGCAAGCCAGGGCATGTCGCAACATGTCAGAAAAGGGGCGTGGTCTGAAAGAAACACTCGCTGTACATGCTCTGTCCAGGTTCACATCACTTGGTCCTTTTGCACAGCCGCCCCATAATTCACGGTGTGAATTATCTCCTGGAAAGGCTCAACTATCCACAGGAGCTGTTGTCGGGAGCATTATCCGGGATGGCCGGCAGCTCAATGAGCTTGGCCACCGGTCTGGTGTTGGTTCTCTCTTCCACCTGCACCTCAGCAGTCCTCACTTTACCATCGACACTCCTAATGGTCTTCGTGACTCTTCCCACGGGCCACAATGCACGAGGTAACCTTTGGTCTATTACCATCACCACTGTACCAACAGTGAGATTCTCTGTGTCCTTTACCCATTTCTGCCTTGACTGCAAGAAAGGTAAGTAGCTCCGTATGAAATGGGTCCAAAACTGGTCAGCTAACACCTGACTGTGTCGCCATCTTCTCCGATTGAGAATCTCAGACTCAAGGTACACCCCTTGAGGAAGCGAAGAGTCAGGACGCCCCATGAGGAGGTAGTTGGGAGTTACGGGATCTGCATCGGCTACATCTGTCGACACGTAGCCCAGTGGCTTGGAGTTGAGGATTCCTTCTACCTCAATCAGAACTGTCTGCAAG
Source organism: Siphateles boraxobius (assembly GCF_051911475.1). Taxonomy (NCBI): domain Eukaryota; kingdom Metazoa; phylum Chordata; class Actinopteri; order Cypriniformes; family Leuciscidae; genus Siphateles; species Siphateles boraxobius. Next base: position 6,219,487 of record NW_027509215.1, read on the forward strand.
ACTTCTTCGGTCACTGTCTGTGCTCCCAGAGTGACATAGAGTGCAGCCTTAATGGATCTGACTTCCCGCTCCCAGGCTCCACCAAAGTGAGGTGCATTTGGTGGATTGAACTGGAAACGTATCTGGTGCTTAGCCAACTTGATTTGCAGCTCTTCGCACATGGCCTCAAAACTTGCTTTGAGCTCGTGCGCCCCTCCGCGGAAGTTGGTCCCACAGTCAGAGAGAAGCTCGAAGGGAGTTCCCCGTCTAGCCACGAACCTTCTGAGTGACATGAGGAACGAGTCGGTATCCATGTTGGGCAGCACATCTAGGTGAATGCACCTGGTGGTCATACACTTAAAAACAATTCCCCATCTCTTTTCCGTACTCCGACCTCGCTTGACCTGGAACGGGCCAAAGCAATCTACTCCTGTTGAATAAAATGGAGGCTTCAGGAGGCGGAGACGACAAGGGGGCAGATCTGCCATTTTAGGAATAGCAGGCTTTGCTCTCCATTTCTGGCACTCCACGCAGGATCTCTGATGACGACGCACAGCTTCGCGGCCTTGGAGGATCCAAAACTTGCGTCGGAGCTCTGCAAAGACCCTCTCCGATCCAGAATGGAGTAACTTGTTGTCATACTGTCGTATGATAAGTTTAGTAATATGGTGCTTAGGTTCTAGCACAATTGGGTGTATGACATCTTCTTCCAGACTAGTAGAACGGCGCAACCTACCACCTACTCGGATAAGGCCCCTAGAGACGTCATACTCTGGAGCAAGTGACAAGAGCCGACTGCTAGATGGAAGTGCTTTCCCTGCTTTTAGGCACTTAACTTCGTCTGGAAAGCTATCATATTGTGCTCTCTGAAGGATTCGGAGTTCTGCTTCTCCGTAGTCATCTGCACTGAGGGCGCTCGTCTGTAAGGCCGCCCCATGCAGTGACCTACTTGTTGCCTCAAGGAGATCTTCAAAGGTAGAGTGGTCTTCAGCGGCTGGGATCTCTGGGGCAGTAATGGCTGACATGAATCCACAGAACGCAGACCTCTTCATCTCTGTTTCATCTGGGACCTCCACGAATGAATTTGTAGCTGGCCAACTCTCACGTGGTAGCCGGAGGAAGGCAGGACCTTGGCTGAACTGGTTTGGCTTGGCTAGGTTGGATAGTGTCATCCCTCTTGTGATAGGATCTGCAGGGTTATCCTGTGTGTCCACATACCTCCATGACCGGTGATCCGTCAGCTCCTGAATCTCAGATACACGAGTCCCTACAAACACCTTGTATCTGCAGGACTCTGACTGTATCCAGGTAAGTACTGTGGTGGAGTCAGACCACAGCACTATGTTCCCCAACTGAAGGGTTAGCTCCCTCTGGATCATCTGGGCAAGCTGAGCTCCGGTAAGTGCGGCACAGAGCTCAAGCCGCGGCATTGACTGTTGTTTCTTCGGTGCCACTCTTGAGCGTGCCAGCACAAAGGCTAAATGGACTTGGCCATTAGGATCCTCACCACGTAGGTAAGCAACTGACCCATAGGCGGACTCTGATGCATCACAAAAGACGTGAAGCTCGAGGTTGATGACACTTACATCCACGTCCAGTGGGAAGTAGCTCCGAGAGAGACTGACCGTAGGGAGCTGAGGGAGCTCTTCTTCCCATGTAGTCCAGGCTTGCAGGAGGTCGACAGGTAAGTTTGGGTCATCCCAATCGCGGTCTTTAGCCCATAGTCTCTGGACTAAAACTTTGGCCCTTGTGGTGAAGGGCAGGATATAACCTAGGGGATCATACTGGCTTGCTAGTATCTTATAGATATTTCGCATGGTTGTCTTGCTTGGGGCAACCGGGCGATGCCTGTAATGGAGTGTGTCCTCCATGAAGTGCCAACTGAGGCCTAGCGTCATCTCTTGAGCTTCACCATGCGTCTGAGAAACCCATCTTTCACTGTTGTCAGACTTGGCCTCCTTAGGCAGGTTGCAAATCACCTCTGGCTGGTTACTGGCCCACTGGCGAATATCGAAGCCACCTGAAGCTAGAAGGGTTCTAAGTCTCGTCACAAGGTTACTGGCTTCTACTACGGTGGGTAGACTCTGCAGGCAGTTATCGACGTAGAAGCACTTTCCTATACTGTGGCGGACATTTTCCCCTGGTTGACTTGACTCAGTGACGTGTTTCTGGAGAGCAAAGATCGCGCAGCAGGGACTGCACGTCGTCCCGAACGGTAGGACCTCCCACTGGTAGACTGATGGTTGTTCGTCCGTCTTTAGATCTCCAGTCCACCATCTCTGCTTTGGTAAGCTTAGCAAAACTCTCACATTGGCTGAGGTAGTGTTCTGCCTCGCAGTAAGGGCAGTATATCTTACCCTTCACTTGGGTTCGGATAGAATGAGCCGCTTGGGAGGGCGTGTCGGCTGGATGGATACTGGAACTGCCTGTCCCATGCATAACAGTAGTGATCTTAACCTTGGACTTCTGCTGCTTGAATTCTCTCCTGTCCCTATCACTGTGAGCTTGAAGTGAGGGCTCAATGTCCAGGCATCTGACTTCTGCCTTCAGCCACTCTGAAAAGTCAGTAAGCGTTAGCTTCAATTTATCAGGGTCCTTCCTATACTGTTGACGACGAAATCGCTCTTGCTGGTGCTTGGGAAGCCTGCTTAGAAGGCGCTTCACATTTGAGCCGCAGTGGAGTTCTTCATGGCCTTCACCTCTGAGAGCTTTCAGCATCCCCACAAGCGACTGCACTCTGATGGAGAACTCATCGAGAGCCCTATCATCTCGGATGATGGGTAGGCGTTCCATATCCTCTATCTCCTTCAGCACAAACTGATATGGACGTCCATAGCGTTCATCCAGTGCTTTCAGAGCTTCAGAGTAGGGCATATTAGACTCTGCATGAGCTAGCACAAGGCGATGTGCTTGTGGCACCTTGACATGCTTCAGCAATATGGCATACTTGTAATGCTCGGACTGAGAAGGATGAAGGAGTATGCTAAGGGAAAGGCGTAGCTCCACATATTGAGCTCTATCTTCCTTGATGAAGTCAGGAAATGTTGGGCCTTCTATATTAGGGGGTGCATGCTGATACCCGGTGGAGGGATAATGGCTCAACATGGCTGGGTTCCCCTGGTAGAAAGGTTGGGGTACATAAGGTGGCTGATGTATTGACCGGTGCACGGGTAGGGGCATCATCTGATCGACAGCTGGATTTACATGTAGCGATCTGGGAGGAGCCACATGTGGGAGATAGAGATGAGGCTCAGGTGGCACCAGATGTGGATTTCTCGACTGAGGCTCTCTACTTTCCTCATGCTGGTTGCCAGTTGCAACTGCGCTGGACTTACAATTACTTGATATAGGGTAGGATGTGATTGAGTTATATAATGAGGCATTTCTTAAAAAGTCTACTGAATGCTGTAGGCCCTGGGGTGACCCTTTGGGATGGCTGGGCTGAAGGTGAGCTGGGGGATAATGTTCAGTATCCTGCTTGATAGCCTGAACGTCATAGCGTGGATCGAGCGTGTGCTTAGGGGGTTGAATGACTCGGCTAAGAGGCGGAGGAAGTGTCATTTGTTCTAGCTGATGGGTAAGGTCTGCAGTTACGCTTGGCTGATCCTCAGTTCTGTGACGGTGAGGAGCAACGGCTGGGGAAGGCTGTGGTTCACCTCCTCTGTCTGGGTAGAGTTGGCGTACTGGAGTCTGATGCCGTGATGACCTCCTTGACCACTGAGCTGAGGTCTGAGGGGAATGGTGCTGCAGGAAAAACTCCAAAAGCTCTGTTTGTTTCTTGGCCGTTTCACTCTGTTGCCGCGCTGTCTCCAAAGCCTGATGAACAATGGCTTCATTTGCTTTCTGCATTGAAGATATGCTTCTAGCAGGACTGAGTAACTCCCTCTCCTCTTCGTGCCTGTGCATCTGCGCTAAGCTATGTTGGTCTGTATATTCGACTAAGAAATCATCCAGATATCTTGGGCGTTGCACTGAGCGTTTGGGGCGCACAGGTGAAACAGGGAGGCTAATTCCTTCTTTACTGGTTGCCATATCGTTGACTCTATCAGGCTCGAAGGACCATAAATTGTAATGGGGCTCTACTGGTTACGAAAATTAGTCACCAATATGGGGTGTCTAGTCAGGACACGGAAGGCAGGAATACTTGTTGAATGGTTTAATATATACACTTTCGGAATACAGATGCACAGGCACTATTCAGTATATACTTTACAGTGTAGGTGTGGTTCTAAAGAAAAGGAAATAAACATTGACGTTAACTAACATAACACAATTGAGGCTAATACTCTCCCTAGTCATTTAAATAAACAGTGCTAAACATGTCCTGAAATGTGAACTACAATAAGAATGCCATAAAAGCTACAGATACAACAGAGATAAAGGCTGTCACTAACTTTAAGCTCGACCATAAATAACTAATATTAACTTGTCTATATAATATAATTGTAACTTACTTGTGGTCACTGACGCACACGAACACAACCAGACGCTTAACTTAGAAACTGAAACTAAACTGAATGCCGTTCTCTGCAAGCCAGGGCATGTCGCAACATGTCAGAAAAGGGGCGTGGTCTGAAAGAAACACTCGCTGTACATGCTCTGTCCAGGTTCACATCACTTGGTCCTTTTGCACAGTAGGTCTTTTGCCAAGCGTGTCAGAGGTTAGGGGTTCTAATCCGCACCCGTATAGTTTTTTTCTTTTCTCATCAAAACTGAATATGTTCATGGTTACAGTCTACATCGAGCAGGGACACGTTTGTGTGCATTAACTGCATTTTATTTTGTGATTTCACCGGAATGAATAGAGAATCTTCGCAACAAAGATATATTGAAGTGTGCGTCCGAGTGAAGACTGAGCGCCACAAGAGAACACTGTATCCATGACAACCGATCGCCGCGGCAATGAGCGCTCAGCTTGATTTAAAAAAAACCCACACACATTTTAGCGCTAGATCTCTTATTTAATAGCGAAGTAAATGAATGCTCTGCTAGTTAACTGGAGATGTTTTATTTATTTGTATTAGGTACATCCGTGCCTTAATGTTTCAAAAAGTGGTGGGGGACAATATCAATCCTGAGAAAATGTGGTGGGACACGACTTCACTGGATATAAACAAATCAATCTAACTATAGATGTGACCAGTAGTGGTGGCTTTCTTAATCTATTCAAAATAATTTTGCAAGGGTTCTTGCAAAAAATATTATTTTTTTACCAAAAAATACTCCCCAGGCCGGTGGTCTACGAAATTTCCCGGTAGATTTTTTGGTCCCACTCTGCCCCTGGATTCAAGGGAGGAGGGGATAACCCCAACAAGAAGTGTCTTGTTCCCTCCTCTCAGGGAACTGATGTTACGTTATGTAACCAGAGACGTTTACCAGAAATCACGTGATTTATGTTATGTAACCAGAGATGTTTCCCAGAAATCACGTGATTTATTTAAACAAGAAACCTGTTTCCTCTGTAGTGCACAGTTTCATTTGTAGTTATTCTGGACTGGTTCAATGACCATCCGTCAATAAAGGTATTAACCAGATATGTTCTAAGATTTAGTGAGATCAAGATAATCAGTGTGAAGTTTGTAGTTGAGAGGTTGGAGCTTTATGATTATATGAGGCTGTCTGAGATTCTCTTCGTAAGGATTTGATCACTGTCTTCTTAAGCAGTGTGTAATTTGTGAACTGTTTCAGTTTTTTTTTTTATCCTGTTGACTTTCAAGTTTCAATTCAATTCACGTTTATTTGTATAGCGCTTTTAAATAAAAATATTAAATGGAAATAAAGTATCTATACTTTCATTTTTGAAATAACGTTTGTGAAATTAAAATGTCAAAATATGGGTGAAATAATAAGTGTACAAAGTGTAAAATTGTCATTCAAATTTTCGTCATTCAGAGTAATGTTTTTGTTATTCAGTGTAATGCAAATTCTCTGTTACACCACAGTGTCATCCATTATACTGAATGAAGTATCACTGTATAACAATTTGAGCATCTTACTTGTATTTCAGATAAATGAGAAATAACACTGACAAATATACGTTAACCTTAATTAATATTATGTATTTAATGTATTTTTGTATAGTTTTATTTGTGTTATTGATTTATTTTAGACGGCCACAAACAGAAAGAGTTGCTATTGTAACCGGTCCTTGACCCGCTTCAAGCGGGGGTCTCCGGCGTGGGAGGGGGGCAAGTTAACAAGGGCTTTAGCGTATGTCACTAGTAGCGGGCCTCTTGAGGCCAGGGGAGTGAGGTTTACACCCACAGCTCTTACTGGACTACATCCGATACACTCACCCCCTTAAACCTCTATCCCAGGTGTGCCCAACCCTGCTCCTGCCGATTGACTGTCCTGCACAGTTCATCTCCAACCCTAATCAAACACACCTGAAGCAACCAATTAAGGTCTTCAGGATCACTTGAAAATTAAAGGCAGGTGTGTTTAATTAGGGTTGGAAATAAACTGTGCAGGACAGTCGATTGGCAGGAGCAGGGTTGGGCACACCTGCTCTATCCCATCCGGGTCACGGCACCACGTGTAACCTGTGGTTCGCGACAGCAAGCGTGATGTGTAGCTGGCGACACCAGTTATAAACACGTGATTCCGCGTTGTGTAACTGTGTGGAGTTTTTGGACAATCAGACTCAGAGAAGCAAGTAGCAGTTTCACTGGATCTTTTAATCCTGATATGAAACACAAATAAGTAGCTTTTTGAGTGGAATGTCCCTTGTTCTCTCTCTCCCATGAGATAACAATGCAAATGGCAGAAAAACAGGAGCACAAAACAAACTGGGCAAAGAAAAATCACATAGAACTGGAAAATAATAAAACAGAAAAAAACATACCTGTAAAACACAAATAAGCTGCCTCTTAGAGTGGGATTTCCCTTGTACTCTCTGTAAAATATATATGATGTACACCTGTCACCATGTGCTCTCGTTTCCACATATTCAGCAGAAGACAAAAATATAACTCTGAAAAGGGTAAAATTGAAGTGAAAATAGATATAAAAGCAATAATTACAATAAAGATTAAATAATATTATTAGAAAGTCAAAAGAAACCCACCTCTCAGTGCAGTTACAACACAAAGGAGAAGAGGAAAAGACATAACAGGAAGTTATATTGATTCATGACATCACAACATTTAAAGGCAATTTAAAGCTGTATTACACTTTTATTTATTTTATTAATTTTTTGATGCTTGAAACCCCCTTTTCATCTTTGACCCATACTGCCATGTATGAACAGCATTTACAATTAGTCTGGGGTTTATCTGATCCACCACACCTGGTTAATATTTATTTTGTTTTACAGTTATATAATTATGGATCAGGAAACAGATGATAATGTCATGGACACCTCTCCAGAATCCTATAGAGATTCAGATAATGTCATGGAGACCTCTCCAGAGTCATATAGAGATTCAGATTGTGTCAGTCCTTCAGTCACACATCAGTATACAGATGACATCATGGACAATCCTTGGATAACAAATCAAGAACCAGATGATGTCTTGGAGAATCCTCCAATTAAACATGATGAAAAATATACAGAAATTCTAAACAAAGACAATTATGACCTAGTTATGACAGACTCAACCACTAAAGTAGAATTTCATATGCAATCAACTTCAGTTCCTTTCACATCTCCTGATCAAGATCCTGGAGTAAAGACCTCAAATAAAGCACATGAAGAATACAAGGTAAAAGTGATAACACTCTTGAAATATGTTCCAAAAAGGGGTTTTCTCAGTAATGCCATAGAAGAATCATTTTTGGATCCACATCCCCCCTCCAAAAAAACTTTCAGTGAACAGTCCTTAAAGGGATAGTTAACCCAAAAATGAAAATTCTGTCAGTATTTACTCACCCTAATGTTGTTCCAATCCCATAAGACCTTCGTTCATCTTCGAAACACAAATTAAGATATTTTTGATGAAATCCAAGAGCTGGATCACTCCTCCATACTAGTCCATAGGCTTCTTCAGGGATTGAAACTTGCCGGCCTCGAAAAGTTATTAAAGACCTCGTTAAAATAGTCCAAGTGACTACAGTGGCTAATTCTTCAGTTTATCAAGTGACGAGAATACTTTTTGTGAGCACAAAAACAAACAAAAATAACGACTTTATTTCAACTATTCATTTCCTTCTCTGTGGCCCTCGAGTCAGTTAACTTAGAGTGATTCCGTAGAGCTACGTCACACGTAGGCTCACTATTGGCCGACGCTGGTCATGTGGGTGATGCGTGTGACATACAACAACAGAAACCCTACGCTGTTAAACTAGTGAACTGACTCGAGGCCCACAGAGAAGGAAATTAATAGTTGAAATAAAGTCATTATTTTAGTTTTTTTTGCGCACAAAAAGTATTCTCGTCACTTGATAAACTTAAGATTGAGCCACTGTAATCACTTGGACTATTTTAACGATGTCTTTAATGACTTTTCGGGGCCTGCAAGTTCAATCCGTGAAGAAGCCTATGGAGGAGTGATCCAGCTCTCAGATTTAATCAAAAATATCTTAATTCGTGTTCCGAAGATGAACGAAGGTCTTACGGGGTTGGAACAACATGAGGGTGAGTAATTACTGACAGAATTTTCATTTTTGGGTGAACTATCCCTTTAAAACAACCTTCTTTTTTTTCTTAGTGCAAAGTATATTTTAATAATAAAACAATTTTAGCAATGAATTAATTTTGTGCAATGGAAATATTCCATGGATGTTCTTCATGGAAGCAGATGCCAAAAAAGGCACTTGATTTTTAAGAATGAAGAGTGTAATTTGAAAAGAAAAGTCTTTATTCTCAATGTTCTTGCACTTTACATATAAGGCCCAATATATTTTCTATGAATTTTCCTACTAATTCACAAGTTTGGCTATTTCACCTACACAGAAGTAGAATAACCATGCAAGTGTGACGTTCAGATGTCCTCATACTTCTGGCCACATGGCATATACAAAAGTTTACTCATGCATTGACCTTTAAAAGTCCTGTTTATAAGAAACGGATAATTTGTTGTTCTCTCTAGGATAATGTTAAGCCAGTAGAAGAAGGGAGTAACCTGGAACCTGATGGTAATACAAACACAAGTATAGTACATGTGTGCTTAATGATTCATCTCACATCAATAAGGATAAGAAATATTAGCAGAAATCACCATTACATTATCTTATATTGTGGCGTTATTCTTATATTATCTGAGTCTGAGAACAGTTCTGTGTTGTTTGCTTTAGATCTCGGTGATCCCGATTTGACTGTTGCATTATTTGGAAGCTCTGAGGCAGTGCAGTTCGGATGTGACAACATTCTACTTGGAGAGAAACAACCCTGTCTTCAAAACAGAGATTTCCCCATGATCATTCCAATACAGAGGGAGATATCAGAACATCATGTCTCTGTGATCAACATGATTGGCTCACATGAGACTTATCTCAAACCTCTCAATCATGATATTGGTCAACTACTGAATGAAATCCATGCCTTCATCTTTGTTGTGCGACTTGGACAGTTGACAGATGAGGATAAGATGGGCAGTGAATGGCTACAGAGAATATTTGGTGACAGAGTTCTTTCATTTGTGATAATTCTCTTCACATATGAGCGAGAGGAAGAGTGTGACACTATTATAGATGACTTAAAGAACAACTCTGTTCTGGAGCAGCTGCTGGAGAAATGTGGAGGAAGATATCACATCTGCAGCAAGAACATGAACAAACAATCAGAGATGAGAGAATTGATTGACAGGATAAAACAGCTGTTCACTGACAATAATCAGCAGTTCTACACCAGAGAGATGTACATATTTTCAGGAGACCTGCAAAACAGTGAAAATCAAAGTGGTAACAGATCCTATGTTGATTTTTGTCTTACAGTTTGCCACAACTCCATTTTAACATTTTCATTCAAGATTCAATATTGATACTGCAATATATTTAATTCATGTGGAAGTTGTTAGTGGAATCAAAGCTGCGTTCCAGTCCACTTTTCAGACACGCACTTGCGAACTTCCCTAAGCACTTCCGCTCGAGGGAATCCCTGTCGCCATTTTAAAGTGGGTTCCACTTCATGAAGTGGACGAGGGAAGTTTATATGGACAGACCCTCGCTCCCTCGATTTTGACCGAGGGAGCGAGTCTCTTCATATGTACACTTCGGGCAGTTCCATATACCACAATGCAACACGATTGTGACATCACCGCATATCTTGTCTAATCACCACCACCAAAAACAACTCTATGATATATATGAATTAGAATTTTTTTATATAAAACAACCCAAACACACCTATATACATTTGGATGCTGCATTAAACAAATTCTTAAAGGGAAAACATTTTTAAATAATAAATCAACTCCATAGCTGATTCCAAGTGATCAAGGGCTTAGGACGTTCCAGTTCAGCCCATTGCAGTTTCCGCCAGTAGTGGGCACTCTTGCAATGCAAGCAATGACGTACATCCGAGTGAACGAGACGGAGGGAAGTTAGCGAGTGAAGGGCATGTCAATTTTGGACTGGAACGCAGTCTATGTCTATAATAAAGGTTGTAATACTAATGTTGTCCACCACAGGAAGTGTACATTAACATCTGTAGATTCAAATCTAGATTCTAATCTGTGTAACTGGTTCAAAAGATTGACTTGTAATAGTAATAAAATTGCATTGATCAGTGATCTGCAAAATACTTGTTATTAAATAATACCTTAATTTGAATTTATCATAATGATATTGAAAATATTAAACGTATCAAGCCAAGGCACTCGAGAGTAAATAAGTAAATAAAAAGCCTTTATTTCATTATGGCTTAGCCAATTAAAAGCAGTTTTCAAATAACCACACAACGATGCGTTGCGGCTAATGAGCCTTCATCAGGGTGTTTATTGAAGATATTTAAAATATATTTGTCAAATTGCAAGATATGACTGGATCCACTTTTTTTAATGAATAGAATAGCATACTTGAAACTATCCACTCTTAAAAGGTTAGTTCACCCAAAAATGACAATTATCCCACGATTTACTCCCTCAAACCATCCTAGGTGTATATCGCTTTCTTCTTTCAGCTAAACACAATCGGATATTTAAAAATATCCTGGCTTTTCTAAGCTTTATAATTGGAGTGAATGGTACCTTAGATTTTAAAGCCCCTTTAGATAAAAAAAAAAATCCATATTTATAACTTTATAAAATGCATAGTTCTGTCATGAAACTCTAGATGGCGGAGGCTAATGGGTCCTTAACACAAGTTGATGATAATTACAGTGTTATCTACTTGGCACAAGCTCATCAGTTCACGTCGCATCTGCAACCAATGAGCTTGCTGCACAACATTTAAATGGCTGGCTACCATTCACTATAGCAGTTTGCAGCGTGCTTTCAGAGTTAATCTAAAACCACCACCTTCCCCAGCTCCACCTGTATAGATCTGCTATACTGTAGGTAATTGATATACAGTATGCTATTTGTGCAGCAGCACAATATCAACAGTATCAGCAGTATCAACATATCAATTATATGTCTTACTGATATAAAATTAAACTTTAATTGGAGTATTTCTTTATTGCACACTACACATTTCTCAAAATTATGCCTAAATGTGTTTTAATATCACTATTATTAAGGATTGTATGATCTCTGCATAATATCTTTAAATGCAAGATATTTAAAGTGTACCTAAAGTAGGCCTATACATGCAATAGTTGTAGTATTCATGTAATATTTATACCAATAGCACAATTGCGGGATATTTTTTATTAAGCACATAAATATGTAAATGTATTTGTAGTATACTTAGCACAAAATAAATGTATTTCAAATACATTTTAGTATATATTTTTTTCTCTAGGGAAGTCTAATAAAAGAGCTACCAGTGATACCCCCTCTCTGTTTTTATAAAAATCAAGGTTCACAAACAGAAGCAAGCATTGATGAGGCTAAAGCACAGCCTTTGGAGAGCTTGGCACAACTACAAACTGATAAAGGTGACAAACAAAAGGTAAAAAGCATTTTTTTCTGGAAAATTATTCATATTTTTACATAGGTTATGTTATGTTTTTTTGTTTTTTTTCTATGTTCTACCAGACATAATCTACATTTAGGTGCATACAAACGTCTAAATAATTTTCTTATGAACAACTTTAGAATCAATTGAAAAAATTGATTATATTACTATATTTAAAATTAATTTGATTATTTGTTTCCAATGCCATAATCAGATTTATTTAACACGTTTGATGCATTTGCATAATGTGAAATTATAAAACTTTCTGAATATACTGTGGGAAATAAAAATGACTATAAAATACATCACAACAAAACCATAACATGGTCATGAATGTAATCATATTTAATTGTGCAATGCACAGGCAGCTTAGGCAGTTGACTTGTCTTTCAAATATTCGCTAGGGATCTCACTATGAGATATAGACAACTCTCGCATTGCAGATATGCTGTCTGAAGCAGGAATGCCAACCAACTCAGTGATGTATGTAACATAAACAAAAAACCTGTAACTATTCTTAGAATAGAACAGGGATATACAGTATGTGAACAAAAAGCACGTTTACACACTTAGGATGGAATGAGCCAGTGACAATGACATCCAGTCTATTAAATCAGACAAATGTGCGAGGCTAAACCCAACTTGTAGCTGCACATACGTCCTGAACTGACGCGCCCTTATAGTGCCCATGAGGTATAGCGATAGCACTGGTTTAATACAATAGGTTCAAAAGGGAGCTGAGATAGTGTTATAAGGACCACAGACAGATCCCATGGCAGAATCAGTGGTTTTGAAACCCTGTAAACTTGCGTACGAGTGGGTGTTGACCTATGGTATTCCTGTCAATCCCCACATGGCATGCAAAAATTGCTGCAAGATAAACCTTAACAGTTGAAAGGCGGGGGGAGGGGGGAGGGGGGGCGGGGGGGGGGGGTGGTTTTGGATGATCAAGGGCTGGTCGGACAGGAGTTGAATTATCTTAGTCAGCCACAATTTCCATGCCCAGTTCGGGGGGATCAGTGGAGAAAACACTTAAGGCAGAGCGTTTGGTGCGCTAGAGCATCCACACCAATAGACACACAATAGAGGGCAATGAGTGTTTTCATTAAGAGTTGACAAGATCTGCAGCTGCTCGGCCGAACCTCTCCCTCAACTGGCTCACTACCTGAGGGTAAAAGTCCACTCTTCATACACAGGGATCCCTCTGGACAGGAGATCCACACCCAGATTCATTATTCCCAGGACATGCCCGTAATGTTGCCAGAAACACAGTTAACAATTCAGAATCAGAATCAACTTCATTGCCAAGTAGTGTTTTACACATACAAGGAATTTGCTTTGGTAATAAGGTGTTACCGAGGCTGCTATAATGAGCGCCAACTTGAGAAAAATACAGCATGACATGAGGATAGGTGAGGAGAAAAAAAGGCAACCCCCAGACTATGCTCCTTTAAGGAGTACAGTCTGGGAACAGGAAAAAACACCTCAGCAACATTAGTACATAAACAGTACACTCTACAACATGAACAAGACATTGCAACATTCTACAATAAGCTACAATTATAGGAAGTTTATGTGTTTGTTCTGTAGTGACACGGCCCATTTCCCTTTCGCTATCCTGCTCTCTCACACTGCGCCCCAACCTGTGAGCGATGCATCCATTGTAACCACCCTTCTCAGAGAAATTGCCTTCAGCAGAGTCCCTCCAGTGACAGATTCACATAATGTATGTTACACTATAGCTGTCTTTCTCTTTGCAAACGGCAACATCTCTTACCTCTGCTCCATCTGTTTTCCTGAAGCCAAAATACTTCCACACCCATGACTTGACGCCGACTGGAGTGTGTAACATTTCACTTTCATTGCCAGCTCGCTCTGACGGTTCGGTAGACTCTCAGACAGACTGTGAAACGTAAGTAACGCGTGTGTGAAGCGGTGTGAAGTAGAAGACAATAATGAGGTCAGCGCCACCAGCAGCTTAGTAGTAGGTTGTACGCATATGTTGGAGTGGATGCTGAAAATAGACAGGCGAACTGACAGGCGGCAAAATAAACACAGTAATCGATACTCTTGCGGACGCATCGATGCATTGAATCGTTGGCTGTATAATCGATGGATCGATACGAATTGATTAATATTTACACCCCTATCATCAAGTGAACTGTTTAGCGGCCACTCTGAGAGGATCTGCTGAGGATAGCTTCCCTGTATATATATATATATATATATATATATATATATATATATATATATATATATATAGCTTCCCTACAAGGAAGGAAGAGAACAAGAATGAAGTGAGGAACGCTAGCAGCGAAATATATGAGGGAGTTGGGACTCCCGTAGATATGGTATAATTGGTGCTTCCAGGATCAGTCACGCCCAAGGCGTTTCCCACAGTGAGATACCGAGTGATATAATACATTTTATGTTTCTACAGCTGTAAATGCATAATGTTTACCTTTAGATGCTGTCAATTCAAAATACTGCATTTTTCAGCATCAATCCAAATGTACAAATATGTGCAATAACACAAAATGGGATCAGATTGCATATTCATACTTGGCATATGTCCTAATTCTAATTTTATTAAATTACCAAAAAGTGTACTAATTAGCATTCTTTTCCACGACTTATCTACTAGTCATACCATTTAACTATGTATTATTGTACTGTATTTTTCAGCTAGGAGCTATGCAACTCATTGACAGGATTCATCTTGAAGACCAAAAACTAAGAACTGTAGATTTCCTTAAGCCAATTGTACAATCACAGTCCCAAGAGTGTTGTGCAGAGGAGGAGCTGGCTTCAGTTTTTCTACAAAAATTGATGATGCTTGACTACAGAGCAAGATGCCTCCAGAGTAAAGGGAATAATGAACGACATAGCACACAACAACGGAACAATGACTTTTCTGAAGATGTTGGTGACGCCTTTGATAATATTTTTGGAGAAACTGCTAAACCCTCTGATGAAACAAACCAATTAGATGCTGTCCACTTAATGGATGTTCAGATGGCTTTGCTTCATTGTGCCGATAGCTTCCTAAAGCAGCTCATGGTGACAAAACTTTCACAGTGTCAATATGCTCTTCCTCTGCTTGTACCAAATCCATTCACACAACAAATTGAGTTCCCACTCTGGACATTTCGACAAATCAACAAGAGCTGGAAGACAACTGATGATAAAGGTAAAATCTCTAGCAAATTCCAGCCAGTCTACAAGGCAGAAACTCCAATGGTGGCTTTCTTCAGGTTTGGCCCTGTGAACTCATCCAAGTCTCAACTGATGAACAGCCTGATCAATGAAAAACACAACACATTCTTCCACAGGAACTGCCCAGGCAGCAGCAGAACCAGAGTATTGATGGATGGACTGGTGGAGATCGCTTGGTACTGCCCCTCTGGAGAGAAAACCGATAGATTTACTCACTGTGTTGCATTCTGTAATCTCCATGGTGATGCAGGAGCCAATGAGAAGCAGCTGGATATCCTGACTGAAATGGCTTCTGTAAATGTTGCTATTTTACCACAGCTCGGCAAGAATGACAAAAGCATGACCAAGATCCAAAACTTCTACAAGGACTCGAAGCCACTCGTCTGCCTCCTTACTGATAATGATTCAGTTCTCACAGAAATGAGAGAAGGGAAATACAAAATTGGTTTGAAAGACAGAAATCAGTCAGTTGTATTTGAAGAAATCAGAAGAGCTATAAATAATGGGCTCTTGTCTTTTGAATCATCTACCATTTTCAAGCTTGAAGACGTGGCCAAGCATTCTGGTATCAGAGTAGATGAGGACAATGATGAAGACCTCAGGAGAGGAAAAGAAGCAGCACAGCAGATGATGAGTTTACTGCAGGATAAAGATCTGACTGAAATCAAAGAATCATTTTTGCCATTGCAGGGAAAACTGTGGCATCAATGGTGCGAGAAGAATAAAGAACTTCATCGACCTACATTAGGAGAATTGCATAAAGGGAGCAACATGGAAAAAAACAAAAGTTCTAAACAATCAGAAATGCTGAAAATTCGTGAACACCAACGAGCATCTGTCTTGAGTCAGTTTATCCAAATATTAATCCAAAACCTGAATTCATCAGTAGAAAATGAGGTGTCGTATTTTCTGAAATGGCTGGGCATCCTGCTGGATGACTACACTGCTGAAAGTCTTTCAGCCCTTCTTCATCAATATGATGAAAAATGGTCAACAGTATTAAATCTTAAAAAGAAACATGATAAATCACAGCAACTGGCAGCTGCACAAGTAGAACTTGAAACAGTATCTGAGAAATTACAAGCTGCAACCTTTGGCTTGGAGCACATACTGAGAGAGATCGGTCAGATATTTGAATCATGTTCATCTGTGAAGAGGAACAAGAATGACATGATCTTTAACTTCTCTTCTCTCCCGAGTCTTGCAGCAGAGATGATGATGTCTGGATTTCCACTGGAGCTGATGGATGGTGATGCTGCCCATGTTCCTCTGATATGGGTTACTGCTGTTCTTGATGCACTCATCCAGAAACTGGGAGACCAGAGAGTCTATGTGTTGTCAGTTTTAGGGATTCAGAGCTCTGGGAAATCCACCATGCTGAACGCCATGTTTGGACTGCAGTTTGCCGTCAGTGCTGGCAGGTGCACCAGAGGAGCTTTCATGCAGCTGGTCAGAGTATCAGAGGAGATGAAAGCAAAGTTGAAGTTTGACTATATTCTGGTTGTTGATACTGAGGGACTTCGTGCCCTAGAACTGGCTGGAAGGTCAACAAGAAATCGTGACAATGAAATGGCCACATTTGTTGTTGGTCTTGGGAATATGACACTGATAAACATCTTTGGAGAAAACACAGCTGAGATGCAGGACATTCTTCAGATTGTTGTTCAGGCCTTCATGAGGATGAAGAAGATCAGACTGAATCCAAGCTGCATGTTTGTCCATCAGAATGTTTCAGATGTCACAGCCGGAGAGAAAAATATGGAGGGACGGAGACGACTGCAGGAGAAACTGGATGAGATGACGAAACTGGCTGCTAAAGAAGAAGACTGTGATACAGAGTTTTTCAGTGATGTCATTACATTTGACGTTCAGAATGATGTGAAATATTTTGCACAGTTGTGGGAAGGCAGCCCACCAATGGCACCACCAAATCCAGACTACAGTAGGAATATTCAGGAGTTGAAGGACATCATTCTCTCAAAAGCTTCTAAATCTGGCGGAATTACACTGTCTCAGTTCAAAATGCGTATTAGTGATCTGTGGAATGCACTGCTAAATGAAAACTTTGTGTTCAGCTTCAAAAACACACTTGAGATAGCGGTATACAGAAAACTAGAAACAAAGTACAGCGACTGGACATGGAGCCTCAGAAGCGCCATGTTAAGCATTGAAGACAAATTCTACAACAGAATTGCCAATGGAAAAATTAAGGTTCAAGAAAATGACTTGTTGGCTGACATGAGGATGACGAAAGAGAAGGTAGAAAAATCAATGATGTCTTACTTTGAGGAGGACAAAGACAAAGAAATTCTGTGTCAGTGGCGAGGAAGATTTGAAACCAGAATCAATGATCTTCATGATGACCTTGTAAAGGGAACAAAAAGAAAGTTAGATGAAGCAATTGAACAGAAAAAAGCCAGGGAGAAGCTGGATCAAAAAAGGACAGAGTATGAAAATGAGCTATTCAGTCGCAGCAAGGAATTAGCTTTAAGCCTGAGAAATACAGTAACAGATGAAAATATGCTGAACAAGGAGTTTGACACAATGTGGAGCAAATGGGTCACTGAAATGACTAAAGATACTCCTCCACTGAAAGACCTGAACTTCTGGGACGATGTGACTCGGATCTTATCTGAAAATCAGGAATTGACTCTTGTAAATGAGCGGTTAAATCAGAAAGACTATGAACTGATCGACTGCCAGAGTGATTATTGTGTCTACATGAGACTAAAGAAGCATCTAGAGCATTCTGATGAAGCTGTATCTTCAGAGGAAGCTGGCGAGAGCTCTAAGAAAAGCAAGAGTGGATTACTGAAGCGGTTTGGTCAAAAATTCATGTTAGGTATAGAATATTTTAGATGGACCCAAAAGCCACCAGAGAACATGGACCTAAATGCTGAATGTCATTACTCGATAAGGCATCTGACTCAAAAAGTTATTCAGGACACTGAGATGATAATGAAGAAGTCACCAGTCGGAACACGAGGCTACAGTGACAGTTACATTCAGGAAATAACAGACTGTGTTCAAAAGTCAGTAAAGCAACATGAATCCATGAGCCAAAAATACACATTGAAAAGAGAGTTTAGCATAGATCTCAGTCTTCATGTTTGTGACATTGCGAGACGGATGTTTACTGAACTTCACAAAGAATTCAGAGAAGCAAATGACCCAAAAATGTATCTTGAGAAGCAGAAAGCTCAATATTGGAACATCTTTAAGAACTACTACAGAGGAGCGACAACAACAACCATACTGAGCGAATTCATCTGCAGCAAACTTGAGCCATCCATCCTACAAGCGGTTTACAACACAACTGCAATTGATTTGGCAGCACAGATGAGGTCTGACATACCAGCATTACGTGAAAACAGACCAAATCTGGAGAAACACATTCTGAAATCCCTTGCAGAAAAGGAGGATTTTGGCCAGTACATAAAATACATTCATAATCCCAGAAAACACTTCAAACAGTTCATAAAAAATGAAGTGGACATATACTTCACCAAACAAAACAAAATGATTCTAAAACTTTTCAAAGGAAATCTGACCCAAAAAGAGCTGATTGTAAGTAACGCGATTAAAACAGCTACAGTGGAGGCCAAGAGGCGGAGTGGAGACGGAAACATGTGGTTCAGATGCTTCACCACAACCCTGACAGATGAGCTGAAACTCACAGAGAACTCATGTGGTGATCTCAGCGAGATTAAAGACTTAGATTTTCTTGAGACTGATTTAAGCGACAGTCTGAAGAAAGGGACGACAAAGCTACAGAACAGCTTTACAAGCATTAATGACATGAACATGTGCAGAAAAAGTCCAGATGAGATTTTGATTGACCACTTCTGTCAGTGCTGTTGGGTTCAGTGTCCTTTCTGTAATGCCATCTGCACCAACACGATGGAAGGCCATCCTGGAGATCACTGCGTTCCTTTCCACCGCAATATTGGACTGAATGGGTGGTTTTACAGAGGAACAACAAACTTGTCTATTAATATCTGCACGACAGCAGTAGCGAGTGATCGATCTTTTTATCCAGAATCCTCTGATTACAAAGTCCCCTGGAAAGAATACAGAAAAGGAGGTTCTAAATATGCTAACTGGAGCATCACTCCAGATCACTCTGAGCTGCCGTACTGGAAGTGGTTTGTGTGCAGATTCCAGGAAGATCTGGAAAAGTACTACAGTAAAACATTCCAGGGACATGGTCAGATTCCAGATGAATGGAAAAAGCACACAAAAAAGGATGCTCTGGAAAGTTTGGATAAACAGTTGTAAAAGAAAAGAAAACAAATGGCTCTCTTTCAGATCCCTGTTTACAGATGATATTTTGAGATCCTGTTTCACAATATTGCTTCTGAACTGGTAGATGCAGTACATTGTGCTAGCTCTTTTTCTGAAAAATATGTATACTGCTATGTTTGTTGTGAAGTAACACTGCTGTGCTTTTATTTAGAGATCAAAGTGGAGAGACAAACATGTGACTGTTAAAGCCATTGGGAAATGTTTAATGGTTTATTCTGTCAAAAATTATCCTCAGATTATAAAAAATAAATCAAAAAAGGTGTTTTATTTTTGTGTCTCTATCTCAATGAAGGGAATTGGTGTATGTAATGATGGAATCATTTGGAATTCAATAGATAAATTAGATATGATTGACAATTTAAATTGTATTTGTTGTTGTTGTTGTTGTTGTTGTTGTTGTTGTTGTTGTTGTTGTTGTTGTTGTTGTTGTTGTTGTTGTTGTTATATTGTTGATTTCATATTAGACATTATTTTGCAAAGTGATGTTGCTTGGATCTTAAAACCTCAACCACATTTCACTTATCAGAGATGAAAAATCACCATGATTTCCTTATTGTTAATCACTTTGATCTTTAGAAATCTCTTACTTGCAGAGCAAAACTCTGACTGTGAGCTGTACTCATGGTTATCACAGACATAGTTCTACATGTTTTATTAAATTCTGTGATGACCTTATTTCTGAATAAAGCTGAGTGAATGAATTGAAGTTTGATTTCCTATATTTTTTGTTTAGCGCATAACCCATAACCCTTAAGCTGTACCCATACACAAAACGGGTATATGTGAAGAAAGTAAAAAAAACTCTGATGTGAATGCATTTATGAGTATGCTAGCTTTAGTAGGGACTGAATACAAGTAAACAGAACAAGATAAACATGTTTATTGTAAAATACACATTATAATAAAGTTGAAACTGCAAAGACACTTAACAAAATGCATAGCAACATTTATCTTAAGTTTAAAACATACTTATCCACATTTTAATATCAACATGGGGCAAATGTCTGCTCTATGTGCATTCTGCATATGATGAACTCACATGTCAGCTGCTCTTAAAGCAGTCACACATTCATTCACAGGAATCACACTGTTTTCTAATATTAATATCAAACCAGAAAAAAACACCAGAAAATGTTATCCAAGAAAGTATAGGGTTAAGTTAAAAGCCTTAACAAAATAAGGCTTATTTAAAAGAAAAAGCAAGGTAGGACCAATTTCAGGGTATCATTTGATAGAAAGTCTTTCAAAATGTGTTATTATTCATGCTTGACATCAAGTTAGGTCTTGTTCACAATGAGTTGAATCAAGTTTGTTTGATTGCGAGACTTCCAAAATGTGCAGCCCAGATCATTCTACACATCCTGTTTTTTTACATAATATAGTAGTATTTAAATATACATTTAAACTTCTGTTATGTTTTGTGCAATTTAATATCATCAACTATTTTACATTTAGGATCTAAGGGTCTAAAATCTATGATGTCAAATTCTTGCAAATTACCAACTACCAGGGAACAATTAATTTACGTAAATCTGCTCGTGCGCAAATGTACTCAACTGCGGCCTCTAGTGACAGATTTCGACAGGCCCAACAAACAGAACCTCTTCCTCTGTCCCCCGGAAGTGACGCATTCTCTGATTGTCAACATGCAAGATGGCGACTCATCACAGACAGAACGCTGCTGGACGGAGGAAAGTCCAGGTGATCATTTACACATAATATTTCGGAACTTTAAAACTATTTACTACCGAATTCTTAGTACGTTTACGTGTTTCAGGAAAGTGTCGCCCAATGTAGTGTCCACAGTATTTACAAACCGAAACATTTCCGCCCTTTCAAAAATGACTGTGGTGTTACCATAGTACAGTGATGATATCTAACGCACTGGCATAAATTAATTTTTTGGTGTGTTTAAATACGTTTTTGGGCCACTGCACGCTACATATATGTGATATTGTAATTTAATGTATTTGTATACAGCTGTCTGCTTAATAATTAAATTCTTTAGATAAAGACATGTTTTTGCATACAGATTTTATGTAGCCTTAAAATCTAATGCTAATCTCTTAATGACTGATTTACAAGACATCTGGTTCCAGACTCTCTTTGTAATCATTTCCCCATAACTTTAGTTGATAGGCAGTTTAGTAGACTGTAGGTAATCTCTAATTTTCTAATAAACATTTTTTTTTGTTAATGATGAGTTTACAGGTTTCCTATGTGATTCGAGATGAGGTGGAGAAGTACAATCGTAACGGTGTGAACGCTCTTCAACTGGATCCTGCTCTCAACAGACTCTTCACAGCCGGCCGAGATTCCATCGTCAGGATATGGAGTGTCAATCAACACAAAGTACAACCAGCATGCTCATGATTTATGAATATTGATGCACTTGGTCCCTTGTTTTGCTACTATGTGACCATGTCTTCCATTTTCACCATCAAAATCATAATTTTTTCCCCGCTCTATCTCTTTATGATTAAATCTTTATGATATTTCCAGCTTTATGTGCTACTGTACTGACAGCTGTTTACTATTACAGCAGGATCCTTACATCGCTTCGATGGAGCATCACACTGACTGGGTCAATGACATCATTCTCTGTTGTAACGGAAAAACATGTACGTTTAAGCACTTCAGAAGATTTTTACAGGAAACTGCTCAGATGCTCAGATCTCCTAAATTATATTCTAATTATTAGACGGTTTCAGTGAATTGTTCTGTGTTGTAGTGATATCAGCCTCCTCGGACACTACTGTGAAAGTCTGGAATGCACACAAGGGATTCTGCATGTCCACGTTACGGACGCATAAGGTATGTTTCATATTTTGTAGACCTAAATTGTTGTTTTAATTTTTAAGGCGGACCTATTATGCTTTGTTACATTTTCAACTTTGTGTATTGTTGCTGTAATGCGCATGAAAAAGTTCTGCAAAGTTACAAAGCACAAAGGCACTCCATAGGGAGTTATTCTCGATATCAGTGTCCCTGTTTCTGAACTCCCTGAAACATCCATTGTAGTCTTGAGTTTTCCTCCGGGAACAAACACGTCAGAATATTCTTCATTTAAATAATTCCCACCAAAGGCATAAGTGAAAAAGGGGCGAGGCCTGGTTGAGTTGCATTAGTAGTGTGTTCCAGCCGACCAATCAGAGCACATTGCGCTCTTCAGTAGAAGGGGCTTCATTGAGACAGGAACTAAACAGAGTGTTACTAACAAACTGGGAAGAGAGGTATATATGAGACTTATGACTGTGTTGATGATGATTGTGATTCATACTTCAGGACTACGTCAAAGCTTTAGCATATGCGAAAGACAAGGAGCTGGTGGCATCAGCCGGGCTGGACAGGCAGATCTTCCTGTGGGACGTGAACACGCTGACGGCTCTGACTGCCTCTAATAATACAGTCACAAGTGAGAAAACCTTCTTTATCATAACTCTTTCTTGACACAGTCTTCCTTCTTATTCACTGAGTAGGAGTCGAGCAGATGAATGTGAAAACCCTTTTGCTCTGAAGAGAGTGCACAAATGTGTTGATATTTTCTGTTACAGCTTCCTCACTGAGTGGAAACAAGGACTCCATCTACAGTCTGGCCATGAATCAGGCAGGAACTGTGATCATCTCAGGATCTACAGAAAAGGTTAGTCGTACAATGTTTTACTTTCACATTTGAAGGAAGGAAAATGTTCATTCATGTGACTGCAGGCAGGTTCAAATAAAAAGGTTTTACTTGCAAAAAAACATTTTTTGTTATGGCAGGTCTTGAGGCTCTGGGATCCACGAACATGTGCAAAGCTAATGAAGCTGAAAGGCCACAGTGACAACGTCAAATCATTATTACTAAACAGAGACGGCACCCAGGTAGGACTTTGACACAATTCCAGACAATATTGCACACTTTTAAAATATTCAAATAAATGTTTTTGCTATTCAGACTACCAAAAACTGAACAAAACCATTCACTGACTCTGATAATGTCATCCGCCTGCTGTGTTTCTCTGTCTAGTGTCTCTCCGGTAGCTCTGACGGTACGATACGCTTGTGGTCCCTTGGCCAGCAGAGATGTATCGCCACATACCGGGTCCACGATGAGGGCGTGTGGTCCCTGCAGGCGAACGAGGCCTTCACACACATTTACTCCGGAGGACGTGACCGGAAGATCTACTGCACAGACCTGCGAAACCCTGACATACGTGTGCTCATATGTGAAGAGAAAGCTCCTGTCCTAAAGGTGAGAGCGAGCTTAAGATGCATAGTGCTTGAAAATAAAGAAATTAAATGCTACTCTTACAGTTTATCTGATGCTCTGTGCAGATGGAATTGGACAAATCAGCCGACCCTCCTCAAGCCATTTGGGTGTCCACAACTAAATCACTTGTGAACAAATGGGTGAGTTACATAACCATACTAAAGAGGGTTCTTTTCTTAAAGCAAAAGTTTATAAAATTCTGTCATTATTCAGCCTCAACATGAATTGAGCGACTAAATTAATTTTTTCTCAGTGAACACCTATCCTAACCTTAGCTAGACAGCCGAATTCCTGACAATATTCAAGAATCAACTGAAAACTCATTTCTTCCTTGAGCACTTATTTGCATGAAAGTTCTTGCATATGTGAGCGATGATGACAGAATTTATATTTCAGGTTGAATTGTCACTTTAAATATACGTGATATAATCTGCGGGTCTTAAAAAGGTCTTTAAAAATCTTAATTCATATTTACACAAATTAAGGCCTTAAAAGGTCAGAGCTGAAAGTCTTCAAATCATAAAGTCATGGCATTAAATCTGACATGCACTGCAAAAATATCTTTCTTAGTATTTTTGTTTTCAAATACAGATATCTTAGCAGCTTTAAATCAAGATGCATGAACTTGAAAATTTTTAAAAAGTCTTGAAAACAAGCTTAAAAAAAGAACAAATATCTGTCAATGGTGAATGATAATTTCCCTTTGAATTTCTGACCCCACTGGCAGATATTTTTTCTCGTTTTAATCATGAACTCACTTAATTTATCATTTTCACAAAAAACAAGACTTCATATTGTATGGAATCTCCAGTAAATGCATCTTTATGCATTTAATGTATTTTGACATTTGCACTGGAAAAAAAGACAAAAATACTAAGGAAAAACTTTAAGCTACCCCTAACCCTTTTTTTTTTAAGTGAATGTATTTTAAAACTCTAAAGTGTCACTAATCTCATTGTTTTCTTCCCTAGATATTTACATTTAGCTAGCATATTGACATATTGCTTCACTTCAGTTTATTCATTAAATTTTCTTTACTTGGTCTTAAAAAGATCTTTGAAAAGTCTTAAATTTACCTTCAGAAATCCTGTATAATTAGACATTAGCTTATGCCTAAGCATAAGCTAATGCCAATTTATTCATTGCAATCCAATTTAAATGTGTTGAATTGCATCATTCAATCAGCTCATGAGTATTTGTTTCTTTCTTTGTCATGATCAGTCTCTAAAGGGCATGCATAACTTCAGGACGTCTGGAGACTACGACAACGACTGTAGTGCCCCACTGACTCCACTGTGTACACAGCCAGAGCAGGTCATCAAAGGTGAAAGACCATCAGTGTTAGCTAGAACAAGCGTCTGACAGAGTGGTGTTGTTCAATGGTTAAAGCTTAAACCAGCAAGGTTGCTGTTTGTGAAAGACACCAAACCTCGTATAAGGAACATGTATCAAGTGTACTGTCATTTGCTTTGGATAAAACATCTACTGTTTTTTAACCTATAATTGATTGAAACTTGTATTGAACCAAGTTTAATTTAATTTCAGGTGGCACCAGCATCGTTCAGTGTCATATTCTCAATGACAAGAGGCACATACTCACTAAAGACAGCAATAACAGTGTGGCATTCTGGGATGTCCTTAAGGTAATTGCAGATCATGAGAAGCTTTTGTGGCATCTTTTGGCCATGTAATCCTGCTCTGTGTTTTTATAGGCATGTAAGGGGGAAGACCTGGGTAAAGTGGACTTTGATGAGGAAATCAAAAAGAGGTTCAAGATGGTCTATGTGCCGAACTGGTTTTCTGTAGATCTCAAAACAGGGGTGAGTATTAGAGGCAATGCCTTTTGCATTAGCACCATGTTTTTCTATTAAAATATGAGTGAAGATGTATGTTAATGAGTGTTGAGTATGTTTTTGCTGTTTTTCAGATGCTGACTATCACGCTGGATGAAAGTGATTCGTTTGCGGCGTGGGTAGCAGCTAAAGACGCTGGTTTTACAAGCCCAGACGGCTCTGACCCGAAGTGTAAAGTTGTCTTAGTCCATAGTGTTGAAAATGCATATGCTGCAAAAATTCCCGTCTTGATAGGGGCTAAACTATGGAAACTTGTTTCCACCGTGGATTCAAAAAAAAATTAAAAAGGTAATCGTGACTTTTTCCTCCCAACTCTATATAAATTCGCAATTGCGAGAAAAAAAGTCAGTCATTTTGACCTTTTCTCAAAATTGCGAGTTTATAACTAAAAAAAATTCTCTGAATTATGAGATACAAACTTGAAATTGCGGGGAAAAAAGTCTGAATTGTGAGAAAAAAAGTTGCAATTACCTTTTTTATTTTTGAATCCATGGCAAAAACAAGCTTCCATACTAGACTCTTAGTTTGCTGACGATGCATTTTTTAATAACTGAAAAATTGATTATTATTTTTTTATTACTATTAATGGCCAAGCACCTAAGGTAGGCAGGCACCTATTGTAATCGTTAGCGTTCTTCTTCTGCTCTTGAGTCTATGGCTGCCCATAGAACCGCTTATGGGAAAGTTATAAAATTTGGTACACAGATAAAGCAGAGTCTGAGCTGTTACCATAGCTAATTTGGAGTCTCTAACTCAAACACCTCTAGCGCCACCAACTATCCAAATTTGCACTCACGTTTATGCTAATAACTTTTGACCCGCTATTTTTGCTTATAACTTCTGAACGTTTGGCCAAAAATCACAAAACGAGTCTCTTTAGATTCAGTACAGCATGCTAAGTTGATCAATACCCAATTTTCTTATATCGGCCATTTTGGATGTCGGCCATTTAGGCATTGGTGTATAATTGCGGAATTCTTTAATTGACATTGCCACCATGTTAAGGTACTCAAAATGTTTTGAGAGTGCCACCTTGTGGTCAAAAATAATACTGAAATTAAAAAAAAAAATTTAGAAATGCTTTTAATTTAGCAACTCTATAAAATCCTTTTAGAATATTGTTTTGAAAAACAAGACAATTATACAGATAAATAACAGGATTTTAGAATTCTATGTTTGTTTGTTTTACAACATTGACTCAACAGTGGGAATTATATAACATAACTGTTCTTTGTGTTTCTTCATATGTTCCAGTGAATCTTGGTGGGCTGCTCCTGCAGGCCCTGTTGGAATTCTGGCCCAGAACTCACATAAACCCAATGGAAGAAGAGGAAAATGAAGTCAACCATGGTAGGTGCTTTTGTAAAAAAAAATTTTTTAAAGGTATTTAAATAAGATTTTTATTATATAAGAGGATTTATTTTCTAGTAATACTTTTTAGACTCTTATCTGCCATCTTGGATGAAAATTATTTTGCAATGCATAGAGAGCCTTATCTGCAAAGGATGCATGCAATTATTTTTGTGTTAATGCAAAACTTAGTTCTAAACTAATTTCTGGAATTCAGATTGCATAGTTATAAAACATCTGATATTCTGCAACATGTAAATATGCACTTGGTTTCTGACTTCATTATTTTCTGTTTGTCTGCAGTAAATGGTGATCAGGAGAGCCGAATTCAAAAGGGCAACGGCTACTTCCAGGTTCCCCCACACACTCCTGTCATCTTTGGTGAAGCAGGCGGAAGAACGTTGTTTAGGTCAGAATGATGAAGACATTAACTCACCATCCTTTCTGGATCTTGTCTTCATTATAAGCCATATTTCCTTCCAATTCCAGGTTATTATGCCGTGATTCTGGGGGAGAGACAGAGTCTATGTTACTGAATGAAACTGTACCTCAATGGGTTATTGACATCACTGTAGATGTGAGTTTTTAAAATCCCACAATCATCCCATTATGTATCCATCATATGAATAATGTTATATAATATATTAACTGCTTTCTTGCCTGCTTCAGAAAAACATGCCAAAATTCAACAAGATCCCGTTCTACCTCCAACCTCATTCATCATCTGGGGCCAAAACACTCAAAAAGTATGTTGACAATAAGTGACAAAATGGAAAAATAATAATTAATAATCATTATGCTTAGCCTAATTGAATGTTTTAGACATCTCGTAAGATAAATACTTTTGAATCATGAAAGTGATACTATTTGAGATATTTGCAACAATATTTTGGAGATTGTTCATCACAGCCTGTTGTTTTCAGGGACCGTCTGTCTGCGAGTGACATGCTGCAGGTGCGGAAAGTGATGGAACACGTCTATGAGAAGATCATCAACCTTGACACGGAGTCACAGACCACCAGCTCCTCAGCCAATGACAAGCCGGGAGAGCTGGAGAAAGAGGAAGACGTGGCAGTGATAGCTGAAGAGAAGATTGAGCTCATGTGTTTAGATCAGGTTCGACCCGCTATCACCTTCTTTACTGCCTCCAGACAACAAAACACTCTCATTCCTCCAATGTACTCATTATTCGCTCTTACACATTTCATTTTTCCCAGATGCTGGAACAAATTTAAGTGAGGTGACCGTTATTTAATTTTGATTGGTTGTTGTTTGCTAAACAACTGGGTGTTACATTCACACATGAACCAGTAGCACTGCTTTTGTGTCATCAATAACCCTTCCTAACAATATTTCAAGTGTGAAACATTGATTAACCCAGGTGTAAAAGTGGCCATAACCCCAGTTAAACAGTGTGAAAAGCCAGTAACAGATATTAAAACTTAAGTAAATCATTCACTACCCCACAGTTTTGGTTACTATCCCCTGCTTTAACATTAGTTTCATTCTTATATTCCATTAATGCTCGACT
This sequence comes from Siphateles boraxobius, assembly GCF_051911475.1. Taxonomy (NCBI): domain Eukaryota; kingdom Metazoa; phylum Chordata; class Actinopteri; order Cypriniformes; family Leuciscidae; genus Siphateles; species Siphateles boraxobius. Next base: position 6,247,970 of record NW_027509215.1, read on the forward strand.
GCACTGAATTTGATTGAAATTTCAGGCAAGAATGTATCGTTCACGTTGTGTTCCTAAAGGCACATTCACACCAAGGATGATAACCATAATGATAAAGATATAGTTTTAAAAATCATTCTAAATTTAAAAGAATAGCTAAGTTCACACCACGACTATAATGATAAAGACACTCAGAAACAATATCATCGTAAACACTTTCAAAGCAATTACTTTTTTAACTGATAAACAACAAAAACATGGACAGCCAATCAGAATCCGCCCTGCTTTAAAGAAGCGGTAGACAACAAAACTGCAGTGTATGCTTATAATAAAAGAGCATTGGTGTGAATGCTAATATAGTTATAGTTCGTTGTGTGACCGGCCTTAAATGGTAAAAAAATGTGAAATGCTTTTTGTAGACTGTTGTTAAATGTTTGCTGTCTTTCGTAGGTTTTGGATCCAAACATGGACCTCAGGACTGTTAAGCATTTTATCTGGAAGAGCGGTGGAGACCTGACCATTCATTATAAACAGAAATCCACGTGAGTCCCTCCGACCAGCTTCAGCCCGCATCGCTTTGACTTCCAGAAGAAGCTTCCCAGAATGCCCTGCTCTTCTCAGGTCTGCTAGTCACCCAGGAGGATTGTTCTTTTCTTCTCATTCTCTTTGCACTGGCTGAAGTGACAGCCAGCAGAAAGATCTGACCGACAGCTGAAGGTTAAAGACTAAAGATCGACCGCAGAATGACATTGTTGCGACGTGCTGTAATCAAGGACTTTGTCATTTTTCTGCCTTTCTTTCTTTTTCTTTTTTTTGTTGTATATTTATTACCGTTCTGTTTAGCGGCGTGTCTCGTCCAGCATGAGGATGATGATGATGATGATGCACACGAGTACTTCCATTCTCAAACATTCCAGACACTTTTCAACAAGACCAGGATTGAAATCAGCTGCTCTTTGAAGCTCAATTGTCCCCATTGCTTTTCCCACAAATAAAGTACAACTTCTATTTTCTAGGTTTAATATGTTTTTGTAATTTATGTGAAGCGTTTTTTTTTTTCCGTATCAACTACATTTTGCAATCAGAAACTGAAAGTCCATGAGGAAGTCTAATAAGGATCTCGAAACTGTTTGAGTAATGCAGTCAATCAAATAAACAAACAAACGAAAAACAGTTCCTGTTTTTAATTCATAAAGTAGATGCCATTTACTGCAAAAGAATGTCTCATCTGAATGTGTTTGTTCATTTGTGTGGATCGGAGCACATGACAGTGTTTGCATCATCTTACCACAGCTTCTGGGAAATATGGCCCTGCCCTGTCAGCTGCTACATTAGGACTGACTTTTCTTTGAATAAAAGTTGAAACAGTTTTTTCACTCTTGGTGTCTGAACATGATTAATAAATATTTCTAAATGTTTAATTCACTTTTGAGGAAGGAATCCAGGATCTTGTAATTAATGCATTTGATATGAATTTTTACATTAACTGATGTTAATATACTCAACATTATTGTTCACTGTTTAGTCCATGATACCTAATACTTAAATTAGTTATAAATCAAGTCAATAAATCAACCTTTATAGTAAAGCGTTAACAGAAAAAATATTTTGCATTAAGAAACGAAGACTTGTTTTGCTCCACACAGTTAAGTATTTGCACCCATAATAATTGCGTAAAACAATGAAAGAATAACAAGATAACAAATACAAAACAAACATACCATTTTACCGGATTTTTGAAACCATATATTGTGAAAAGCACTTTACAAACAAATGTTAATTGACTTTGAATTTAAGACGTGTCAGGATGATTGTATTTTATTACAGCCACAAAATTTGGATGGACATGCTTAAAAACTCATAATGCAAAAAAGGTTAAAAAATAAGTGTTTTCAAGTTATGTCAAGTTCATGTGTGGATTCAGCTGCAGAAAAAAAAATTCCATAAAGCAGGCACCATTTTTTTATTTAACTGAATAACACATAAGTACACATTAAAACCAACATAAACAATATATTTAAGTTAGAAACAACATTGAACATTCCTCTTTGTGGCGGTATGCTTCTCAGACATTGATATGTGCATTACATTGATGTTTCCTTAATAGAGTCCATGATGTGCTCCATTCAGTGCGTTCTCATCACATGATCTCAAAGAACACAGAAAGGAAAGGATGATCAGATTTAAAAAAAAAAAAAAATTCAAAGAAAACTTTGATTTTGCTCTAAAGCATGTATGAATGCATACAGAACAAACTACAACAAAATGTCAACAGAGTAACTGAAATATTACATACATGTTTTGCAATGCACCAGCCTGTATAGACAATGACCGAAATCACTGGTTTATTTGTATTTGAATTTTGTGCAGATCCATTGCACAAAAGCACAACTCACTGTATTAGTCACATACTAAATACTAATTGATTTACATGTTAAAAAAAACAGTAGTCCAGAGGAATCTTCCCTTTCTGTTAAAGGTAACACTTTATTGTAAGGTGACACAGTTACACATTACTACATGTACTTACATATAGTAATAAAAGTAAAATATGCATAATTATAAGTAACTAACCCTAAAACAAACCTTAACCCTAAGTTTAACTCTATAGTAAGTACATGTAGCTATTTAATATTACTCAGTACCTATTTGAGTAAGTACAATGCAACTACATAACCTTAACATAATAATGTGTAACCCTGTTTAATAACAATTTAGCCATGTAACGTTAATCAATAACTATAGTAATGAGTTGCATGATACAGTGAAGGAATGTGCTGTTACTGCATTTTCTGATGCGGCCCACTAGTTAAACACAAAACTATTAGTTGAATTTCCAAATCAAAGACTTTTTAAATCACTGCAATTTCCCAATCCTGATAAAAAAATAAAAATAAAACATTTTTACCTAAAAAGGTCCAAAAAGGACACACACACACACAAAAAAACTATACTAAATTTAGTTGTTTGTTGTGAATAATAGGACAAACAAAGTCACTACTTTTATGGGGGTTCTTTTTTTGTGTTCTTTTTAGAGCTTAACAGCAACTGATTAATAAACTCATTGTTAGAAATAACACATGAAAAAACAATCGGTAACACTTTACTTGAAGCTATTATGTATAATGCATTATAAAGCTATTCATATGTACACATTATAAGGCATCATATCTGTTCATAAATAATTGCATTATAATATTTGCAGATTCATTGGTACATCCAAAAATTGGTTGTTTGTCTTGTTTTAATGCATTCTACTTTCTAAAGGTGTGTTTAATGAATAGATATGCATTATAAAGTACTAGAACTGTCTTTACAATTATTCATGAAATCATATAATGCATTATAAGGTGCATTACAAGGCATAATTAATGCATTCAAATATTTTGTATAATGCATTATATATAAAGGCTTTAAGTAATGTGTTACCAAATAAATGTTTTTTTATATTATTCTACACTCCAGTTGTCTGTTTATACCACAGTCTATATCCCACAGTTCCATATGGAACATCTGGGAGAATACCGAGTGAATATCCCCCAGTGGCTATGCATTCAGGACAGGCTCAGGCCTGAGCGCTTGCACTGAGCTGTTGCATGCGGTCCGCCAGCTCCAGACAGTGTAAGATCCGGCTCCTCTCCGCCTGGAGCTCGGCAGCAGAGACGTCCCCCTGCAGCTTGCGGGCGAACAGCACCAGATCCTGCATGAACAGCCCCACTGGCTCCCGCTGACCGGCTGGCAGCTCGCTGATAATGCCGTCCTGGAAGTGGAGCTCGATGCGCTTGACTCTGCCCAGGCCTGGGCCTCGTTCTTCAATCCAAGTGAGAGGTCTGCGCCACAAAATACTTGTGTTTTTTGCATGTCAGATTATAAAACAGGTCAAAAAATTCAAATAGCTCAAAGCTGTATGAATTTTTTGACCTGTTTTATATGCACCACCCATACAACTGTACAAATCTACATAGAAAAGTAAATGTACTTTTTCATGAGTCACTCAATTTAAGTGAATAGCAAAAAATCAAAAAGGTATTGAAAAATGAAGAAATATGACCAGTTGACCAGTTTCACATTCTAAAAGTAGACACTACTGTTAAAAAGTTTGGGAACAATACATTTCATTAAAGAAATGAACGTATACTCAGCAAGGATGCATCAAAAGTGACGATAAAGACATTTACAATGCTACAAACATTTCAAATTAATGCTGTTCGTTTGAACTTTCTGTTCATCAAAGAATCCTGAAAACTTTCCACAAAAATATCAAGCAATATCACCGCTGATAATAATAATCGTTGAGTATAAGTATACACTTGAGTAATGATGCTGAAAATTCAGCTTTGATCACAGGAATTTATTTTATTTAAAAAAATATTCAAATATAAACCAGCTATTTTAAATTGTAATAATATTTCACAATCTTACTGTTTTTACCTTATTTTTCATTAAATAAGTGTAGCCTTGTGAGCATAACATACTTATTTCAACAACAATAAAAAAACTCTTACCGACCCCAAACTTTTGCATGAATTTACAGCACATTCATTTAAATTTCAACCTAAAATTGTTGTCGTTTATGGTCACGTTATTTGGCAGCTATGCATTAAAAAAATTGAATAAATTTAATAATAAAAAAATCAAAAATCAATAAATAATTAAGAAGCAAAGGCGGCGCTCTGTGGTGATCGTGTGCTCACTTGTGTTGTTGGGTCAGTAAGTGGGCCGTCATCTTCATGTATTTGTTCTCTTTCTCCTCCACCAGAGATGTAGCAGTAACCGTGAGCTCCCCGAAAAGATCAACCAACCAGGTCAGTCTGGAAATGCCACTGAACGACGGGAACCCAAAATTCGGCTTGAGGGGTCCACCTGAGGAGAAACATGACTGTCACTCAAAACCCGAGAGGAAACCTTTCAGAAGAAGATGAACTGTGTGCTGTTATACCTGTGAAGTGCAGTGTTCCTTTCTCCAGTGTTTTCCCACATATGTCTTTTTTCAGTTGTTTATAGTCAGGAGTAAGCAGTTCAATATGTTCTTCATGAAGCACCAGGCCTGAAGACACCATATAGAAGTTAAAACAAGTATAAAAATATTATTTAGCTGCTTTATAATGACAGACGTTCTACTAGAGCTGCACGTTTCTGGATAAACTGAGAATCACACATTTTTCGTTTCAAATAGAGATCACGATTCTCCCACGAGTCTGAACAGACAACTAAACAAAATATTTAATTTACAAGAGGTTCTGACAAAATTTAATTTGCTGTCATTAAACTTAAAATGTTTAATTAATTTGAATTAATTTTTGTTTTTTAATCGGTTTGAATGAATGATTCAATGACTCACTCATAAATACTTCACTTGTTTCATTGCTGGATGATTCAGAGCTTTTGAACGAATCTCTTGAATGAATGATTCAATGACAAATACATTTTTTAACAGTCACTTGTCGCCACCTACTGGTGTAACGATGTAATTAATACAAAACCGTTATTTGAAGCGGCAGGTTACTTTCAAAAGTTGATTTACTCGATATTGATCGCTACCGTAGACATCAGTGTTTCTATCAAAACTATAAACTTTCATCCCTGTACTTCTGTGATAATTTGAATTATTGTAACACAGAAATAAGAATACTGCGTGGTGAAAAAAAAAGTTTGTTTGTGAAGCTGTTTCATCCCTGTACATGACAACTGCTCTTTCTGGATCAGAACCCAGATCTGAATGTTCGCTGTGATCGTACTTGTCAAAGGCTTAATAGACATAGCCGAATCATTGTCATTAAGGAATAAGATCTTGTGGGTGTGTGAATAGAGATCGCGATCTTTTCACGATTAATCGTGCATCTCTACGTTCTACCATTTCAAATATTTCCTCAAGAAGACGTGCATCCTTAGACAGCAGCTCACCCTTCTGTTGAGCCAGGTTCCACAGATCCACTGCAGACGTGTAGCTGAGGGTCATGGGATACTCCACACACACGTGCTTCCCCGCCTCCAGGAACTGCCTGAGATGAGCACATCACGAATGAGCATTTCAGCCATGTGAGAGGGGTTAGAAGAGATTATCAGTGTGATACCTGATGCTCTCTTCATGGTCGGTGTTTTCGGTGCAGATAAACGCCGCGTGGATGTCAGCTCTGCTCAACGCCTCCGTCATAGTGATCTGCTTCACGCCCTGCTGATCTTCAAGAGGCCTCCTGCACAAACAACAAAACAAAATAGCATATATATATATATCCCTCATTTCTATGTTAAGTAAAAATAAATTAATGTATACCATTCAAACATTTGGGGTAAGAAAGATAAAAAAAAAAGTTTTTTAAAAGAGACAGCAATAAGAAATGAATACTTTTATTCAGCAAGGACACATCAAATTGATTAAATGTGGAAATAAAGAATTTTATAATGTTACAAAAGATTTCTATTTCAAAATAGAAATGTTTTATTTCTATTTATTTTATAAACAGAACACATTTATTTAATGCACTAATTATTACTTTACAATATTATTGTTTGTTATTAAACAAATACTGCCATGGTGAGCATTAAACACTTTTTAAGTAAATTACCAGTTTTTAAGATTCTCAACTTTTGGTCTATATTATATACAGTGTATATATATATATTAAGAATCAGTATGGCTCTTTCAAAAAGAGGACTCTTTCAATAAGAGGAATGCATGTTTAAAGTGCAGACATCATCACCATGGTCTATTTATGAAGGCGTATGGATTTCTAAACTGCACACCAAGCAAAGCACAGTAAATATTTGCTATATGATATGAAATGTCTCCTGAGTCCACAAAGAACTTATCTTGTGTTATATGGGGTCACAAAAAAACCTGCAACGTAAGTGCTTTAATGTGTGTAACAAATCAAGAGTCAGTCTGAATGTGTGGATGAGACACTGACCTGGACACAAAGCCTTGGATGCCGAGCTTCTCTGCAGCGCTGGACGGGAGAGGAGCGACTAAATCTCTCATTCTCACACATCCTGCGATGCCAAGACCTACAACCACTGATCCCAACATGATTCCTGAAGCAGAAAACCAGCATTAACTACCAGTGCAACAAGTGAAGAAATAAACCTGAGTTTGTTCTGAACCTCGTTTAAATTCTGTAGGATGAAGAATCAAATCAAATGCAGTATATATGGAAAAAGTTTCAAACAAGTCTGAAAGGAAATTTAATTAATCATAACTAACATTCATTTTTCCTACAGAATTAACATTTATGCTTTTGTACATTTATATGTACATTGATATATATTATTTTTACCTCATGACTTTGAGCAATAAGCTGAAGCATCAAGGAATCCAAATGTGCTTTTACCCCGTAACAGAATTACGCATACGAAGAACCAATCATATTAGAGAAAAATTATGTAACGGATCACCTTTGTAATGCACTTATTCTATATTAACTGTTGTATTCTTTTTGCTGGAGGGATTCTCTCTGAAATTGGTCTGAGATCGTCCGGCCGGGATAAAAGCGTATCTAGTGGCCGTGTCTGGAGTCTGTCTGGTTACTGCTGTGCAGCGGGACACTGGAGATCTTATTCCCAAATGATAGTGTTCATTAGGAGCGAGACGTCATCCGACTCGACTGGAGAAGCGCTAGAGGTTAACTTAAGTCAGAGGTTAACTTAAGTCAGGGGCGTAGGGGAAATCTACCACACAATCATGGAGTGGATCGATCCACATCTACACTGATCTTGTCATCCTATAAAAACAAGCTTGTAAAGACATGGCAGAGCATAACCTTTTTGAGAAACTGGTTTGAGAAGAATGTTCGCTGAAATGAAGTTTTTGGTGTGACTAAATGTGTGTTTGACTGATAACGGCTTGTTTAGTCACACTTCCTTTACAAAAAAACAAGTTTCTTGAGAATCGACTTGAATAACTACAGTGCTTTTCTGAATATTGCGCAAGGAAAAACAGGTCTTGGTTATATTAGTTCCCCATTTATTTAATATGGGGAAAATGGGAGACATTTCCTATTACCTGGAACTTAAAACATTTTTGCCTAAAGTAATTTAATGTGTTTTATTTTTGTGTGGTCACTCTCCTTCCTTCTCAGTAAATAATGAATAAATTATTAATTAAAGTGCATGCTATTAAAATAAAATTATCTTTCTATTTCATGATAAATATCACAAGCTTTACTTTATGTTTGAGGGTATTTCTTAACATCTGCACTTTTATGTGATTATTAATGGAATTAACATTTAAAGTGTTTGGAATGGTGGTAATGACAGCAGCATTGAAGACATTCATTTATATTTATAATGGCAAACGATACACGTAGTCTTAGATACTAAATGAAGTGAAAATGTTTATATTATTATTTTCATTTTCAAATGACATAATAAATAAATAAAATTATATATATATATATATATACACACACATACACACATATATATATATATTTTTTTTTGTCATGTGACATGGTGTGTATAATATATAACCAGCAAACGTTACCAGCAGCTACTGACAACTAACGTTACTGACAACAATAATTTGGCTATTATGCTGCCTGCCAGTACATATATTTTCTCAAATACTAGAAAATGTATATTGATAAACAGGAAAGAAATCTGTTCATTGAAATGCTTCAAAACGCGTGTTAATTAAATCACCAAAAGCGCCACATTAACAAAATACATCTGCATCGCGCTCAAGAACGCGCAAATGAGAGATTACACAACGAATCATTTTAATTCTACGATATGCATAAAGTACAAGAGCAAGATATACATGTCCTCACCTCTGAAAGTCCTCGACGAGCCTTTGGTGTGAATCTCTAATGCGTCCGCAGTGAAATAAGAGAAATGAATTGCATTCTAGGTTGACTCAGGAAAGAACTTTCATAACTCTTTTTTCGTAACCGCGCGTGCGTCTGACGTCACGCGCTCCAGCCGCACGTGTTCCGGTTGTCGACAAATACATAATAAATAAACAGAGCATCGTAAAAATCAAGAGTTAATAACTTTAATGACACGTTTACTTTTAAATTTATATGATAATAAATAGCTTTACTATGCGTTTAATCAGAATATTTACATCAATGTTTGAATAAAGTTTTTCAAAGTAAAACGAACATGGCCGCGTCCATAGCGCGCTGCTTTTAGTGTCTTATAAAAATAATTGATGTGACGGTGAGTTATTATTATTATGAACAGCCCTTGAGGTCGATGTATGAATGGACGAAATTAGGTCTCAGTTCTGTGAAATTCAGTGACATTTTTAGACCATTTTTAGATAAACCCTATCTTATAAAAGTATCAATCTTTAAGACGAAGGCAGATTTGTAGAATACATTTCACTGTAACTTACTATTGTAGAATACTAAATCATACTGTTTAACGTTTTTTGGACTTTCTTTTTAGAGAATTTCACATGCTAGGACTGTCTTTCAAGGACATTGAGGCACCAGGTAAATACCAAATATATATTCCTCAATTTAGAATAGTACTAAAACCAGGGAACTATGAAATAACAAAGGGAAGAATAAGTAGTGTCCAATATGTTATATACTATTATTGGACACTACTTGTTCTCATATTGTCCTTTGTTATTTCATATTATGTATGTGTGTGTGTGTGTATATATATTTATAATTATATTATTTATTTCATATTTTTTCAAATATAATTTATTTCTGTGATCAAAGCTGAATTTGCAGCATTTTTACTCCAGTCTTTAGTCACATGATCCTTCAGAAATCATTCTAATATACTGATTTGATAATCATTTGATATAGTTATTATATCAATATTGGAAACAGTTATGCTGCTTAATATGTTTTTGGAACCTGTGATACTTTTTTTCAGGATTCATTGATGGATAAAAAGTTAAAAAGAACAGCATTCATTCAAAATAAAAATCTTAAAAATATAAGTATTAATTTCCTTCCGAAACAATAAAAAAAAAATTGACTGACCCCAAACTTTTAAACGGTATTGTATATGGTTACAAAAGATTTCTATTTTAAATGAATGTTATTCTTATTTTACATTTTATTCCTCAAAGAATCCTGAAACAAGTATCACAGGTTATAAAAAATATTAAGCAGCAAAACTGATTCCAACATTGATAATAACTGGAGTAATGGCTGATGAAAATCCAGCTTTGCTTCACAGAAAGAAATTCTATTTTAAAGTATATTCAAATAGAAATCCATTATTTTAAATTGTAATAATATTTCACAATATAACTGTTTTTTCTGTATTTTTGATCAAATAAATGCAGTCTTGAAGAGCATAAGAGACTTCTTTCAGAAACATTAAAAATAGTAATGGTTTCAAACTAATTTCAAGCACTGAAGCACAACCCTGATAAGGTTTTTAAGATCATGAAGGATATAAATTCATTGACATTGTTATATTTATATGATCAAGCTAAACATTTGTCATTACTGGTGTTATATAGTTTTCCTCCCGCTGAAGTGAGGATGAGTGGATCGACCGGCCTCCTGCAGCAGATGACCATCTTCATCACTGTAGTGACCGGTGGCGGCTGCGCTATGATGTATTACCTCATGCAGAGTAAGTCATTGTTAATTACATCTTATGTTATCTGTTAATAATCTTGTAAACAATTGTGTCCTGTTTCTTTCAGAAAATTTTGCAAAAGCAGAGTACTATCGTCAGGCCATTGAACAATTGAACAATAATTCCACAGCCATGGCCAGTCTGGGTGCTCCTCCTCTAAAGATCCACAACATCCATTTATCTGACCGACACAACCGCATGGACCACAGCAGCGCTCAGGTCAGCAGCATCATCAGCCTGAGAAATACTCACTCTACATATTCATCACTGTATAAATCATTTTCAGCTGAAGATCCCAGTGACCGGGTCAAAGACTGGAGGTTATCTCTACACAACGTCCACCAGAGACACTCTCATGAACAGGTACCATGTTTTCTGTACCAACATTCTTCTGAAACCTAACTGTCTTCATGGGTTTGTGTATGCTAATAGATATGTTACATTATATAATAATCTTAACCTCTTTTGTCACTAGATGGCTCCTCCAGCAAGTGTTCCTTAAACTGAGGGAAGGAGAAACCATTGAGATTTTCAACAAGACGGAATCTGAAGAGTAACTTTATACAGAAGCATTGCATCAATGTTAAACACAGACAACAAATACCAATGGACGTTCAGAGAGTTCCTGTATGACAGATGATTGACAGCATGTTTTTTTAAGCACATGTGATTATGGCATTTGCATATAATTTGCCTACTTGAAATGTTAATATATATTTATCAGGGATGTAGCTTGGAGAAATTGTGATTTAGTAGGTTTTTTTTGGTGTTTATTTGCTTCATTAAAGATGGATGATGTCATACACTGTAATTTTATGCATTTCATCATATACAGTATATATATGTGTGTGTGTGTGTGTGTGTGTATTGAAATACTTTCTTAGGTTTATTTATTTATTGTTTATTTCTTATGTTTAACATGTTTATTTATTAACAGTATGTATCTGATCATATTGAAAAAGCAGGGTTGCATAAACTAAATAGGTCACAGGAATAATAACCTATATCTGTGGACTTTCTAAAAATGTGTGTAAAACATGAGAATTTGAATACTACAGTTTAATACAGCTTACCAAGTACTGTGATCTTTGGATCATTTATTCTATTGACTTGACTTGTCGAGTACCACTGTAGTTACTAAATCTTACCAGTAGGAGTCAGTAAAACATTAAGCCTCAGTAACTAAAAATTTGAGTCACAAGTTTCTCATGATTGTCACAATTGTTTCATTTTGTGAGAAGTTTCGAAATATGCAGAAAAACAAGTGCACGTTGTTAAAGTGCTCTAGGTCATTTGGTTAAAATAAACTTAATACAATTTTGTGCCATTTAAAAAAAAATTCTATCTTAATTTTTCTTTGTTCACTGGAATCAAAACTACATAGATTGGTTGAATTTTCGGGCCATGTAATGAAAGATTTCTCTTGGTACGTCTTTTTTCAGTTGACAAATTTAAACAATGCTTAGTTCATCATAACCATTAAAAATGAAAAATCAACATTCACAAGAGTGAGCAGATTTTATCCACAGCAGCAGACTCCAAATACACTGGTTAAAATGATTTAATTGCATTAAAGGCAGAGTAGGCAATTTGTTTTTTTAAACATTAAAGTATTATAAGACATTTCATTTCAAGACATTTCTATATAGAACCCAATGAACCCTTCTTTTTATAGAGTGTATGCATACTGTACACAATACCCATATGAACTATTACAATTGCCAAAATGTACAGCTTACAACTAGATAAAACTGTTGATGCATCCCAATTGGCGTGCTTATGCACTATTCTATGCCGTTGTTTTGTGCACTTTAAATATCCGGATGATGCACTTAGGGGCCAGTCATGGCCTAAAGGTTAGAGAGTCAGACTGGTAACCCGAAAGTTGTGGGTTCGATTTTCAATACTGGCAAGAAATGACTGAGGTGCCATTGAGCAAGGCTCCTAACCCCCAATCACTCCCCGGGTGCCGCAGCAAAATGGTGTGTGTGTTCACTACTCACTGCTCCTAATGTGTGTGCACTAACTTGAATTGGTTAAATGCTTTCGGAGAAAATCCGAGAATGGGTTACCATACGTGGCCTTCATGACATGTCACTAATTTTCCAAAAAAATGAAGTGTGGAATGTTGGACATGTAGAGAAAGGGCTATCAGACTCAGGTGTTGAATGACAAAATAACCATATAAAATTCACACACTAAATGGATACTGCAAAAGTACATAGAGTGCATACTGTATAATGCATTATTATCCCATATGCAATGCACTCAGCTTGGCCTTTCATGTACACTGACCAATTAATAAGAATATCGACCACATAACAAAAATAGGAAGAGTACAGTAGTAGGTATGCCATTGTATTTCCAAGATGCAACAATGTAGCATACATACATGAATAATAATACTAATGATCAAAGAAAACAGTAAAGTAGCCTACAGTGCGGTAAGCTGTGATCTGTTCAACTTAAGTCTTCTTCAGTTCTCTCTAAATCTGTTCTGAATCTGACTAAATCTCGTTCCAGACCAAGTTGAGGCTTCATGTCTCAAACTTTCCTTCTTCTTTCAAGCGCTTCAAAAATCCCAGTGTTATCCCCCAAAACCACCCTGTTCCTGCTCCAGAAATATCCTCATATTCCACAGAGCTCTGGCGACCATCTGTCCTCGCGTTCATCTGCCAAAAACATCCATATTAATACTTCCTCCAATCTGTTCTGATCGGATTCTGCAATTATATTTATATTAAATTACAGTGTTTTAGCAAATTAAATATATAAATCCTTCAATAAATGTTATGACGTTTTTAATGTAGGCTATATTTTGTTATTAATTATTTTTGCAGATTATGGTCACAGTAACAGTCTGGCTTTGGCACATTTCTACTGGCTTGAGATTCTCTTGAATATTACAGGGCTAAAAAAAATAGTAAGAGAAGAGAGACTGTGAAGACACCAGATTGGGTGCATTTAGAGGTGAGGAAAAAACCTATAAACCTCACATTAATCTTAATAACTTATTTCTTTCTTCTTCAATGTGCAATATTTTCAAGTGAAATGCCTTCTATAGCTAAACCCTGTTTAAATTTAATTCCTTAGACATAATTCAAGGCACATGTTTGAAGTCTCAAATTAATACATGTAGAATACCTGATTCTGATTGGTCAATCTGCAGTCAAAGAGTAGGCTATATTGAGTATCGACTGTCTGGCTATAACAATAATAGCAGTGCATTCTATAATAATACATTTTTGGTAATATGTGTTTTGTATTATTTGAAATTAAAATCCATCAGTCTTATACGTATGTATGGAATTATAGCACATCCTTACACAGTACTGTACACAGAATCTAATTAAATATCTAATGTTAAAAAGAAATTGTAAAATTTCCCAGAGTCAGCGATAATTCAGACCATGATGGATTATACACAGGAGCGACACTGAAATTCAGATAGAAAGTGATTGTTTATTGACATTCGTTAACAGTGTAATGCTGTAGTTACAGATCTCAGCCTGAGAGAGGCGCTATTGACCTCAACACACAATTCAAATAAACATTTGTACATATCCGCTCTTATTCCCTTCCATAGATTAAAAGTGTAAAAAGACATAAGCAGGCTAGTGTATGTGTCCGAGGTGGAAGCAGGAGCCAACTCTTCTGCATTTCCCAGAATAACATGTTTACAGAGAGGCAGTATGTTCAGGAACCATCTCTTTATTTCTCTCACATTTTCATTTCAGGGCTCCGAGTGTCTTGATAAATGAAGAAACGTCCAGCACAACTGCCAAAGAGTAGCATTTCTTATAATTCCAAACAAATATGCATAGTAATACACATTTGAGAAAACCATTTTGAACTAACATTATGTCAATAGTAAGTACGAAGACATGTTTTAAAAGAAAAAAAGATGAACTGTTGGCTGTTGAATTGATTCATCACATTTTAAAATTGAGATTTTACATAGACTGTTCAAGCAAATATGTACACATTTGATATACAGACATTTTATATTTTCTTAATTGGGTTAATAATACAAATGCACTTTCTCTACATTCCTAACATCTTAAGCTGAGTTGAAGTGTTGTTCATTTTGAGCTGCAATTGATTTTAGATAGAATTACATTTCAGAGACTATCAAAGCCTGGTTGCTTTACTTCTCCATCACCACATTAAAGGGACAGTACACCCAAAATTAAACTGAAATGAAAAAAAAAAAATCATCCTCATTTTATTCTGTTAAGAAAGGAAATTAACCATTGTTGCGATTAAATCTTCTGCATATTCAAACAATGCATGTTTTGGGTGAACATCCCTTTATGAAAATATTAGGAGATAAAAATAAAAGACTGATTCATCAAGTGTGGATTAGACACAAACACATGCACCTTTAAATGGCATCAAGTTAAGATGATTTACCACGGTCTTAATGTATAAAACACATTCACGTAATTTTAAAATGTAAACATGAACAATAATCAAAACTTCAGCACAGGAATCTAGTCGTCAATAAACCAACCCACAGAACGAACCAATCTGACCTTTCAAAGAAATGTTTTCTGACATTTAAACCAATTTCCTTTTTGAATTAATATATTACTTTCAGAATTTCTCACATACCTTCACCTTAAACACACAAACAGCTGAAACACTCAAGTGAACATGAAGTGTGGCGCACAAATTCTTCTACTATTGGTGTGTCATTTCTTACAATCTCTTCACCACTTTAAGTAATAAAAAGACAGCATATAAATAGATATAAATAGATTATACATTTTATAAACATTGGGGAAAATGAGTGCATATCATGGCATCAGGAAATTCTAAGTAAATTTTAAGTGACCGTGGAGATTTAATCGTATGCAAATGAGCCACAATCAACTGCCAATGGGAGCGCAGACAGTAACGCCCACATGATTGGTTTTCGAAAATGTAAATAAACCACACAATAAATAAAACAAAGAATCATCAATTTTGACAACTAATACATTTTTTGCCACTAAAAATTAACATGGTTAAGGGAAATTTGTATATAAACTGCAGCAGTGCGTAAAGAATCACACCATGAACAGTAAAACTGCTCATTATGAGCATTCACTTACTGAGATGTCTTCACTCCTATTGGCAGTGCTCATTTACATAAAGTACACGCCCAAATCGCTATAAATCACTGTCACCATGAATGCACCTTTGCACAGTGTCTTAACCACACACACAACTGACAAGACATTTTGCCAGTCTCTTGTTTTTGTTTTGTTCCGCTGGGTAACTCCGCCCACAGTGCAATCTCATTGGTTCAAAATCTCAATCTACACAGTTGTATAATAAACAAATTCTAACTGGATTTGTTGAGTTGCGTAGCATTTTCACTTTCAGTGATGACCTTAAAGGAACACGTCACCGTTTTTTGAATTGGGGTTATTCACCGTCTCCCCAACATTTAGATAGGTGGGCAAAAGCATTTTTGTCTCAGTGCATGTTTGGCAGCGCCAACGCTAGCTTAGCTTAGCATAATGAATGGAATCATTTGTTGCCAGATAGCAAGTTGTGAGTAAAAGTGATATAAAAATAAAAAAATTCAAAAAACCTAATTACTTCTTGTGGCCTACACAAGCAGTCCAACGAGTACAAATAGCAATGCAGATTAAGACTAGGCGATTTCCTAGGCAGATATTGACTTGGGACTATATTGGGGTGAAGAACAGGTGAAGCACTGCTACTTGGGCGCAGTGATATCACGGCATCTCAGCATCTATCTTACAACTGAATAAAGAAACAGATTCATGCAAGGAAGAGTACTAAAAGACAACTTACATGTGCACTTTTTTCTGCCTGAGTGCCTGTGCTTTGAAAATGGATGGGACGGCCGTATCCTTCAGATGTAGTACTGTATTTCTGGTCCCATATTTCATTTTTTTGACATAGTCCTCCGGTGCAAAATGCTCTTCGCAAACACGATACTGGTTAATTTTGTAGAGAGGTGTTGGAAGTACAGATATCCAGAGCAGCTAGCCATTGATTTCTCAGTTCCACATTCGATGGATTTCTGTGAAACATTACATTCATGTGTGTCCTTTGCTTGTTCTCACAACCTTTTGCTATGCAGGCAATTACCATGTTTGCTGTAACTGTAGCTGTAACTTCTCAAACTCAACACAATCCAAAAGCGAAGATACTCGGTGCAGGTCACGCCAGTATGTTGACGGAAGTTGGGGGATTTCAGGTGTTGCGTGATATCTCTGCGCCCAAGTAGCAGTGCTTCACCTGTGCTTCCGCCCCAATATAGTCCCAAGTCAATATCTGCCTAGGAAATCACCTAGTCTTAATCTGTATTGCTATTTGTACGCGTTGTGAATATGCAGGCCACAAGAAGTAATTAGGTTTTTTTTTGTTTTAATTTTTATATCACTTTTACTCACTACATGCTATCTGGCAACAAAGGATTCCATTCATTATGCTAAGCTAAGCTAGCGTAGGCGCTGCCAAACTAAGACAAAGCATGCACTGAGACAAAAATGCTTTTTCCCACCTATCTAAATGTAGGGTTTTTTTTAACATACCCCAAAACATTCATTCATTGAAAGCAATCATGTGTCAACACTTAAAATTTCATTCAAACATTAAAGACAAAACATGAAGCATGAAGCCTTGAACATCCTTGAACATTGTTGACGCTTTAAAGACTTTAATATTAAAATGTATTGATTGATAAACTAATACATCAAAAGTGTCAAATCAAGGTTTAGATCATTTCCTCCTAGTCTATCTTGGACTCCTGCAAAGTGACACGATGTTATGTCACTTCCTGTGATGATGACATGCTGGGTGAGATTCTGTGAAGTCATCAATAGTGCACACATTTACAGTAATTACGGCACCTCTATCAGATATTTTCTGTGAGTGTATTTGGTTTTAACTTTACAATTCTTGTCAAAATGCACCAAAAGAAAACGACGGTTTATGGCAAAATGATGGTGTGTGAACTGAGAGCGACTCCAGTGGAGGTCGAGGCCCTGAGTGTTAAAGCAGGTTGAAGGCTTCTCTTTCACTACTGCATACCCTTTACACACTGTACACCCACGCTGGTGACTGATGCATGCAGTGGTGTCCTGAACAAACCAAAGAAACGAACACAGGATACGATCCACGCTAGTAGATAATTACATACAGTGTACACGGAAAGTCACGTCAAGTCCTCACTCGAGGCCAAAAGTGCTGGTTTCTTCCACAGCGATCAGCAGTTTCTCATACAACATCGTGTAGGACGGATACGGAGGAAGATCCAGGCGATTAAAGCATGTGTGCGCCCTGAGAAACCAGACATGACACATACATCAGCCTGGCTGAAAACATGTTTCTGATCTCAAATGGATTGGTCATCAGGTTCTAGAATCTTGGCCGATCTGTTCAGGTCTGGTCATGTTTTTAACATTGATGACAACAATGAAAAACCAAAATCAAAGGGACAAGCTTTCTTTTTATATTATTAATATTTTTAAATACACTTCATTTGTAAATATTCTTTTAGTAAGTGATAATTCTAAATTATTTATTATATTATTAGTTAATGTTGATTTTAAACTATACTGTTAATGATAATTTGTTATTATTTATATTATTAAATACAGTTAATTTGTATTATAGTTTTATTAATATGTTGAATTAGTTTAATTTTTATATTTTTAGTTATGTTAATTTTAGACATTTATTTATTTATTTATTTAAAATAATGCCATTAATGTTTAATTTATTTTTATTTTATTTTTAGTTTTTTCAGTAAATAATTTTAGTGCTTCAACTTATTTAAACTTATTTCAGTTTATTATCAAGGCAACAATTCTAATAATTTGAAATGAACATTATTTAAGAATAGAATTTAAAATTGTTCAATGTTTTTCAACTAATATTTATATTTTATTTTATTTCAGCTTTATTTCAATTAACAGAACAGAAGGCACTTCAATTCATTAAAAAAAAATGTCTAAAACAAAAATGATTTTCAGTCAAACCCTTTCGTATTAAAATATTTCTTTACACCTTTTACACAGAATTTCTTGACTATTTTAAGTGTCTTTTCAGTCAGGAAAGAAAAATGACAGGTGTATCATTTTGATAATGATCCATGTCATACGTCTAATACAATGGAAGTAAACAGGTGTGTAAATGCTGTAATATGTTGACTTTAACATTGCAGAAGAAACTTGGATAAAACGTTTAAAGATCAATCGAATGCTTACAGTTGTAGCTGAATGAGATTTTAAATAAAACTTGTACCTTTCATCCTTTCATTAGTGATATTTGCATCTTTGAATTCATTTTAAACCTTTCGCATACCAGCTCAAATCAAAGTCAGATTTGTGAAAGATGAAAAGGTGTCACTATACCTCGGGAGCGATGTGATCTTGCCCCATTTCTCGATGCAGAAGCGCCGTAGGCCGTTGCTCCCGCGCAGGGCGGTGAAGCCCTCGTACGGCACGCTGGAGGTGCCCGTCACAAACTGCAGCAGACGCAGTCTCTGTTCATTATTGAAGCGCTCCACCGCTCCCCAGAACCACCGGATGACGATGTGCCCATCATGATAACCTGATGACGAATATACACAACCTTCTTACAACAACTAGAATTTTCCATAGAAGCAGATCTGACTGCACTGAGAAACATCAACCACCTCCTTAATCAAGCAGGAAATATACTGTAGGAAAATTATATGAATGAACACATAATAAATAAAATATAATGCATAATGAATAGAAGGTCTTGAAGTGACAATACAATATAGTGAGAAAAATAATCTAGGTAAATATTGACATCTTTCAACACGTATCGATTTGATTGGCACAGCCCTTATATCAAGATTTCCGACTGCATTTATGTTGATTATTTGTGTCTATATAGGTGTAAGTGTGTGTTCTGACCTCCTCTGTACTCAGTGTTGTTTCTCCAGTCGTTTAAATCAATTTCTGCTGTTCCTGCAATAACCAGCTCCAGTTCTCTGGCATCAAACACAGAAACCAGACGAGAGTCCACCACCTACACACACACCACACAGGTTAAAGGTTAAATGCTGGTCACACAGTATCAGACAGAGAGTAAATCAGATGACGAGCATGCTTACCTCGTAAAAGCCTCGGACCAGAGCCTGAGTCTGCTGGACGACGCCTCGCTCCACCCTCCACTTCACCATCCGATCAATATATTCCTTCTTGTTTTTCTCTGTCACCTGCATGTTTGTCCCGCCTGACTTCAACTCCCGCTCGGTTACCTAACACACACACACACACACACACACACACACACACACACACACACACACACACACACACACACACACACACACACACACACACACACACACACACACACACACACACACACACACACACACACATCTTAGCAAAAATATTATTCCCCAAATTTTTAAAGATAGGGATCTTTAGGCTGCTGTTTATTAGCAACAAACCATTCAGTAAACAAGGGGGATTTTTTGGGCTTAATTTCTTGAATTGTAGAGGTATTTTAACTGCATTCTCATAGGCTTCATCACAGTCAGTCGTTGCCCTGCATCATGTTCGTAACTAAACTGCATGCAATGTACGATGACGTACACGCCTGGGTTGGGGTGCGTTAAAAGCATTATTGTAACACGTCGCAAATTAATGTGTTAAATCAACAGCTCTAATATATATAAGATTTTATATTAGATATAACATGTTAATTTGGTCCAATATATTTATATACTCAGCAACAACAAAAAAACAGCTTTTCAAGCATGTTCACGCATGTGATCAGGGACCCTGGGAATCTTTCAGTAGAGTCAGTAGAAAGGTCTCTTTCTGTTCAGTTATTGGAACTAAGACTAATTAATTTTCTTCTGCCAGTAAACAGTTTGCATGTGCAAAAATGCATGAAAAATATTGTTTAAACACTTTCCAATAAAAATCAGTAAAGCTTATTTGGATTTTACCAAATTATCTTTAAAATTCAGTATCCTGAAAAATGATTTTTTTTAAATACATGCGTATATATAGAATTGAGAAAGCATAATGCACGATGAGAAAGCATTTTCATGATGTTACGACAGGCTTTGTTTCAGGGTTTCTCCCACCTGGCCGAACACTTCCTCATTGACAGTGAAGGTAAGATCCAGCACATCTGTGATGTCATTTTCCTTCATCCACTGTAAGCTCTGGTGGAACTCCTCGTCCAGATACTCCAGATCACTGAGATCTGTGGATCTGCAAACAGGGGTAACAATGATGCAGA
This sequence comes from Siphateles boraxobius, assembly GCF_051911475.1. Taxonomy (NCBI): domain Eukaryota; kingdom Metazoa; phylum Chordata; class Actinopteri; order Cypriniformes; family Leuciscidae; genus Siphateles; species Siphateles boraxobius. The sequence continues at coordinate 6,268,757 of NW_027509215.1, forward strand.
GTGAGATATTCTGATAATCGCTCGCCTAGACCGATATACTGGTCAGGCCCACTATTCAACTGATATTTGAAATTAACAGATGCGTTAATTTCCATTGTTTTGGTACCATTTTTTTAAAATATATTTTTAGCGAATTTTAAATATGGGAAAAAATAAATTTAAGCTGTTTTAATTTTGATTTCTAATTTATTTATTGTTAAATTGCATTGGACTGAATTAAGGAGAATTTTTGAGATTTCTGTACAAAAAACAGGTGAATTTACCGTAATTAACCCTATTAAAATCAATTAAATCAAGATATCTGCTTCCTGGCAGTCAAAAATTCTGTCAGCCACTAATTTGGAAACAAATATAAACTACAGCTCAAAATTTAGGGTCAGTAAGATTTTGTTGTTTTTGATAGAAATTAATAATTTTCTTCAGCAAGGATGCATCAATTGTTTAAAAGTGACAGTAAATAGATTGATTATGTTACTCAAGATTTTTATCTCACTTAAATGCTGTTCTTTTGAACTTTCTATTCATCAAAGAATCCCGCAAAAAAAATCTATCATGTTTTTTACAAAAAGAAAAGCATATTTATCAGTTTCCAACATAGATACAAAAAAATAATAAATATTTCTTTATCAGCAAGTCAGTTTATTAGAATGATTTCTGAAGGATCATGTGACACTGAAGGCTGGAGTAACGCCGGCTGAAAATTTACAAATCAATTAGATTTGTGTTTTCAATAAAGACCTTTATATAAAATACACAGGACATTTACAATTTAAGTAATTTTTTTGTCATCTTCGAACTCTACATGTATATGCTTTATGGTCCACTCACAGTCTGAGAAGAGCTTTATAAAATGGGCGGGTGAAGAAAGCGTCCAACAAATACTGATGAATCAATGCCAAGCCGAGAATTCGACCACTGAAACGGAACCTGAAAACACCATCACACCATTCGATCCATGAAAGAAGCTCAAAAACAGACATCCTAGCAATAACGGCAGTCTGTGTGAGAAGCCAATGACATAACTATTTATTTATCTGTCAATAGCAATTCAGTATGATTTCTCATACCACACAGAAAGTGTAATTCCCTGGCAGGAAGTGGAAAGAACCTTACCATTCCAAATGGTTTTCCACAAAAGCAGACATGGGGCTGATTTGGACAGTGTACGTGTCGTTAGCGGAGTACTCAAACAGGCCATAGTAAGGGTTAAACAGCTCTTGAGACAGCAGGAAGAAAAACTCTCGCGATGGTCCGCTGTAGTCCAGTCTGGAAAGAAGAGCACAATTCAGATATAACCACATATGACTTTTGCTTAAACACTAACTATTTGAGAGCCTCACCCTTCTTCTCCGACAAAGGTGATGTACAGCTTGTTTCTCTGGAGGTCTTTACGGGAGTAGGCCATGACCTGGTTAAATGTTCCTTCTAAAAGATGATCTCTTCTGACAATCAGTCTAAAATAAGAGGAAGTGAGAAGTGTATGACATTTATCTTGCTGATACTACTTTAATGGCCTTTTTTTTATAAGGAAATTATTACTTTTACTCATCATGGATACATTAAATGAATCAAAATAAATGCTGTCCCTTTTGAACTTTCTATTAATCAAAGAATCCTGAAAAAATGTTACGGTTTCCAGAAAAATTAAGCAGTACAACTGTTTTCAATATTGATAATGATAAGAAATGTTTCTTGAGCTGCAAGTCAGCATATTAGAATGATTTCTGAAGGATCGTGTCAGGCTGAAAATTCAGCTTTACCATCACAGAAATAAATTGCTGTTTTCTATTTGAATATATTTTAAAATGTTATTTTAAATTGTAATGATATTTCACAATATTACTGTATTTCTGATTAAATAAATACAGTCTTGGTGAGCATAAGAGATACAAAACAAAAAATAAAAAAATCTCACAGACCCAAAACCTTTGAACGGCACTGTTCATAAATTGTCAGTGTTAACGCACTTGATCTTCCCAGGTCCTTGCCCGTAGCCCTTTGCCTCAAGCTTCCTGTAGAAGTTGCGCAGTTTGGCTTCAAAGTCTCTGCGGTAGGGCGCTGGTGCCCGAGCCCTCTGAGTCCCTAAAGAAAGACCAAACCATCACCACAGATGTGAACTCCAGCTTACTTCAAATATCAATCATCAGGGAATGACTGTCAAGGATCAGCAGGCCATATAACAACTCCAAAGGAAAGAGGAGATCGTTCACCTCGAGAACAAACACACGAATGGGTGAGATGATTGTTCCTTTTGTTAGGTTAAAGACATATTACAGGACAAGGATCTTTGATAATGTACCGGAGTACAATTTTATCCTTGATCGTTTTTTGTCCGGTTTTTAAGAGTGTCCAGACATGCACAACGGTCAAGTTTTACTAAATGAAAGTATACAAAACAAGACTAGTTAGTTAAGCACTTTATGGACAGAATAAGGAAAAGCCATGGACAAAGGTTTGAATATTCACACAAAACAGGCTTGGGGTCTGTAAAATGTCCATCATGACACAGAGAGGGGCAGCTGGGTGGGACAGTATTGAAGGCTTGAGTGCAGCTGACCTGGAGAGCCCTCACCAGACAGACAGCAGACTGGAACGAGAGGAGTTCGCTCAAGGAAGCCTTTATCAGAGTAAATCAGAGTGCGTGTGAATAATCGATCACTTTCCTTGCAAACTTAAGGATCTTCATGAAAATAAATCACTTTAAGTAAGAGATAATGTACATCAAGCCTTTTTTTTATATCGCTTGTATCAGCCTGAAGTGGTTTATGCAAGTCCCCTTCTTGTCAGGGTCCTGATCACCCGGTCGGGTTTATTCTGCAATAACCACCAGTTGGATGCACATTATCCTGCGTATTCCACGGCTACTTGTCACAGTAAATAATTAGACATGGAATATTGATTTGAGTTTAAATATTTTATAAGCTCATTAAAGGCAAAGCATTCGCAAACAAAAAACGTTCCTAGCAATCAGCTTTGAGCCTAGATGAACAAAAAAGTTCAAACAAGATGAACATTTAAGTGATAATCTATGGTAGTACTACTTAGTCATTATTTATGTGATGAAAACAGATTTTCTCCACAAATAATAATAAGACATGGAAATATTGATTTGAGAAGAACCATTGTAATGGATTATTATATAACAAACGGGTACGATTTTAAAGTGAACAAAATAATAATTTGCACAACAAGACAAACACTTCAACAATATTACCATAGGGCTATTATTAATACCGAAGTCATCTGGTTTCATTTGACAGTAAATAGAGTCGATAATTGAGGCTCAAGATGGCATCAGCGTCCGTCTGCGGTATGATGTGAGAGAAGCGAGAATACCCAGATGAGCCGTCATCATACAGCTTCGCTATTGGCAACAGTCATTATCGACTGACCTCGGAATGTCACAACTGGCCAATCAGAATCAAGCATTTCAGAGAGCTCTGTAATAACTGGTTTTAATATCCATCTCAGATCCAATCCCAGTGCTAAATACTGATATATATGGGCTAATGTGTCTTGAAAAGTTGGTCAGGAGATACAAATGAGTCCTGATTTGGGAATTATCATATCAAGTTGTCTTCTAAGTAATATAATATTATTTGCAGACCATCTGAGGCCAGATGGTTAAAGCTCTCGGCCGACTCACCTGGAGAGTTCTGGGGAGAAGAACCGGGGGAGCAGCGCGGAGAGAAGTTGAACCCGGGGTGAAATGAAGCGAGAGGAACGTAAGACATGATTTCCTCCTCAAACAAGCTGAAAAGCAAATCAAAACACAGTCTGAAGAAAGCATGTGTGACAGTTTATAAATTACAAATGCACACCTTCTGCAGCCCAGGAAATCTTTGCATTCTCATACAGGTAAATTTGTTTTCATGTGGCCAATCTGTTGGGTGCTTTACCTTAACAGCATGACCAGGTCAGCATCACACGACAGCTTCTCCAGTCTCTGTGTGCCTTCGGTTCGGATGTGGAGCACCTTTTCCCTTTAGACATAAACACACCCGAAAAACTGAGAACTGCTTGGAAGTGCTAATGATGCATTTCATTACAATAACAGAGAAAGGTGGAGGGTCATACTTGAGTGAGTGATTCCTCGCCAGACTCGGCTGTCGCTCCTGTAGCACCTCAAAGATGTTTGGTTGCCGTAAAAATGCTACAATCTTATCATTGTAGGCTGGGACACATAAGGAAATAATTTCTTACTATAATCATTGTTGAAAACAGTTGTACTCCTTTATATTTTGTGAAAACTGTGATACATTTTTTTACTGTCATTTTTGATCGATTTAAGCATCTTTGCTGAAAAAAAAAAATCTTACAAATGGGAGTTTATAGATATAGTATATGTATTTGTTTTTTAAACCCTTACAGAAAGAAAGCAACGTCATCCAGCCCTAAGTGTAATTTACCTAACGGTACGGGCTCCTGCTGGCTTCGTATAGCTGCTACCAGGCTGTTTCCAGGCCTTGCTAACAAAGACACCCCTCGGGTGCGCGACACCTCTGATGCCTGGAAATGAATGTGGAAACGAATAAATGAACAAATAAACATTGCAATATTACGTAACAGTAATTTCCTCTAGATTGAGAGTGTGTCTGACCTCTCCTGCGCTGTAGCTGCGTAATCTCTGCAGGTGCTGGCGATGCGTCAGGTGGTTGGGCAATCTGCCGTTTTGCAAGGGGATCCTGGGATCAATGAAGGTTGTGGCACGACTGTTGTGGTCTACAAAGAACGACTGCAGAGAAAAGTGGAGGACAAACAGTTGAAATAACGGCACTGATGCGAGCTGTTAAGAACTGCGTGCTGTGATGTACCTTCCCCTGTGGATCTGTTTTGATCTCCCAGCCACGCGGCAGCTCCAGCTGAGCATCAGCAAACCTATTCAAGAAGGTCACCAGGTCACGGTTGTGCTGGTAGCGCTCAAAGTTTCGAGCATCCCGCCTGATCTTCAGGACCATGTGTTTCAGACACGAGCTGTTGGTGAACATACGATACGCTCCCTACATAAAAAAAAGAGGAAGTGAACATAACATTGGCATAAACTTCTTAATTACAACTTACACTACCATTCAAAAGTTTGGTGTCTGTAAGATTTTGAAAGAATCTCTTATATTCACCAAGGCTGCATTTATTTGATCAAAAATCCATTTAAAACAGTAATATTGTGAAATATTATTACAATTTAAAATAACTGTTTTCTATCTTAATATATTTTAAAATGTAATTTATTCCTGTGATGGCAAAGCTGAATTTTCAGAAATCATTCTAATATGCTGATTTGGTTCTCAAGAACCATTTGTATTTACTATCCTTGTTGAAAACAGTTGTGCTGCATAATTTTGTGGAAAACGTGATACATTTTTTCAGGATTAATTGATGAATACAAAGTTCAAAAGATTAGCACTTATTGTAATAGAAATCTTTTGTAACACTATAAATGTCTTTACTGTCATTTTCGATCAATTTAATGCATCCTTGATGAATAAATGTAGTAATTTCATTAAAAAAATAAATAAAGTTACTGACCTCAAACTTTATAACGGTGGTGTAAATTAAATACTCTACTCTATAGATAGAAATTTAATGTTTTAAAAAATAAATAAATGTGTAGTGTGGTAGCCACTCACATAATTTGCGTGAAGCACAGTGAAGAACTCTGGGTGAGTGATGAATTTGACTGCTGGACTCTGCAGTAGTAAAGTGATCTTCTGACAATGACCCGGAGAACATGGTGCGTCTCTCCTCAACTCTTAAATGAAAGAAAGATCATTTAAAGAGATAGCTCACCCAAAATTAAAATCCTTCCTTTTGACCCAGCTCTCAAATCTCGTTCATGCTTCTGCATGGTCAAACCTGCCGCAGTCACAAGATATGTGAGGTCTGTGTGCAGTTTCTTCTTATTGTCTTTCTACATCTAGTGTGCTCTGCATTTGGCTGCATGCAAAAAAAGACAATCTCACATGCACCATGAACACACCAGACTTCAAAAGAAAGAAGGCAAGTTTTTAAGTTACTAACAACTTGATTTACAGTCATTGATCAATTTTCCTCAAAGAAAGCCTGATATGAAGACCTGACATGAAGCATATATTTAAGACACTTTTTGTACTTTTTAGAACCGATATTGGTTACTTTCTACATTTGTTACATGCAAATGAGCAAGCCCTGATGGAATCTACAGGTTTTTTTTTGTTGCTTTTGTTGAAAATCTGCATAATTCTGCAAATGGATTTAAACATGGTAAAATGTGTTAAACGGAGCTACGAAAATGATACTCTAATTGGTAGCTGGACGCATTATCAAATGGCCTGGAAAATAGCATTCTGCATTGGATTATGTGCAGAATAATTACTTTTTTTTTGTAAATAAAGACAAACAAAGAGGTTGTGACTGACATGAGGCTAAGCAAATGATTTTCACTTTTGGGGGTTCTCCGTGTACACTGCATACGCAGAATGTATGTAGGTACAGTTGCAGTGCAGAAGCAGGACGGGCTCATTGCCCTTTCACATAAGCAGCGTTTGCAGAGCGCAATTGATCTGCGGCTGTACACCACAAATACAACATTAGTTCTCCATCTATTCATTATTTTGATTTCAAATTCAAACATAGTTAAAGTTACTGAAAACACTTTTTCAGCATTGTGATTCTCTATGTACATAATACAGGAATACAATCTTTTACACATTACATTACAAACGTAGATTAGAAACTGTTGCACCCATCAGATTAAAAAAAGGTTATAGAGAAAAGTACCGCACCATTTACAACAGTATTACTCGCACTCTCAAGAGAGAAACTCATTACCGAGAGACAAACTCATTTAGAGGTCTTTAGAATCGCATGGAAAGACACTGACAGTATGTCCCGCTATAAAAATTCTCTAAAAGCTGCAAGCTAAATCTTCCATTTATGTCTAAAATACTAGAAAAGGTTGTATCCGGTCAATTGTTCTCCTTCCTGCAAAAAAATTATATCTATGAAAATTTCAGTCAGGATTCAGACCCCATCATAGCACAGAAACTCTGCTCATTAAAATCTGACCAAAGCTGCAAAGCTCAATACCAGTTTTACTTGATCTTTGTGCTACGTTCAACATTATAGATCCTGACATACTCTTAGATCGATTACAATATTACACCGGTATTCAGGGACAGGCATTAGGGTGGTTTAGATTGTGCCTGACTGCTACCATTCTGCTTATTTAAACGGAATTATCCAAGTTAACATCAGTAAATTATGGAGTGTATTATATACACATTTTGACCAGATGAAATCTCTAAATTATCCAAGTGTGTTAAAGATGACCAGTAATTTTCTTCTTTTAAATTTGGATAAGACTGAGGTATTACATTAAAGTTAAAGACCTGGGTGTTATATTAGACAGCACATTTTCTTTCGATAATTATAAATCATATGTTACAAAAACAGACTTCTTCCACCTCATTGCTAAGCTACGGAACATGTTATCTGTTTCTGATGCAGAGAAGTTAGTTCATGCATTCATGACCTGTAGACTGGATTACTGTAATGCATTACTAGCTGGTTGTCCTGCATTCTCAATAATAAAGCTATAATTGGTCTAAAATGCAGCTGCTAGAGTTCTTACCAAGTCAAGAAAAATATGATCATGTATCCCCAATTTCATAATTTTTTAGCAAGTATTGCTACTGACCTATAAGGCACTAAATGGTTCAGCTCCTGTGTATTTAACCAATCTTCTATTACCTACAATCCTTCATGCTCTTTAAGGTGCAAAACTCTGGACTTTTGGTTGTACCTAAGATATCGAAGTCCTTTAAAAGAGGGAGAGCGTTTTCGCATTTGGCTCCTAAACTCTGGAATAACCTTCCTAATAATATTCGGGCCTCACACTCACTCTCCCAGTTTAAATCAAGACTAAAGACACATCTCTTAAGCCAAGCATTCACATAATGCATCTCATAACCTTGTACTCCAGTTATATCAGATGAAATGCACATGAATATCTTTTGCTTGAAATGTTATGAACAGCAGCTACGCTTATTTTTTCCATTAGTTTTTTCTGTCTCTACCTCCGGATGCTCATCCCGAGGTTACATAGAGAGCACGCCAGCTTCATTTTGGATCCAGCCTCTTAGGAAGATTTCAGATGACCCAACATCTCTGAAGAGATGACGCCAACTCCTGCGAGGACTTCAGATGACGCCAACTCTGAATCAACATGCACCACTGCCAAATTGTCTATATATTGTAATCATTATGATCGCAGCTTGTAATAATTGCTTTAATTGAGATCATTGTTTCTGCCTAGATGAATACATCATGTTAGCTAAATGCATGATTTGTAATATCTTTGAGTCACCTCTGATAACATATTACTGTAAAGCTGCTTTGAAACAATATTAATTGTGAAAAGAGCTAAACATATAAATGTGAATTAAATATAATTGAATGTTTATGAAGTTACCGGTTGTTTGTGGAGGCGAGTCGGTTTCAGTGTTGGCTGTTCTCTCGTTGCGGGGGCTGCCTGACTCCTCGTCTCTCCTTTCTGTGGCCATTGTCCTCTGGATGGTCTGATACCTAACGAGTGTACAAGAGTATTGTTATAGTCAGGAATATCAGTAAAGCACGACTCCCGTCATAAAAATCATTTACGACCATTTCTACCCGCATACCCTCACTTACATAACCCTTATGCTGCTTAATGGAACAGTAAAGCTTTTTGTGCTTTAAGAATAATCTAAATCTGTCATCCACTGCTTGTGGACTCTTAAATAAACAGCCTTTAATTACATTTTTTAAGGAAACATGACCTGAAACCCACTATTGCCAACATACTATATTGTTGTCCTGTAGGTGGCAAAAGAGTGCATGTTTATAAGCCCATGTGAACATACTTGTTTTATAGAAAAATTTAATGTCCGGACAGAGTCTGTGCTTAAAGCAGCATTTGACCCAAGAGAGTGTGAAAATGAATCATTGGCTTTGAATTACGGTATGGAATTACTACAGAGGTTGCTGTAGATACTTGATGTTATGTGCCCATTTCTTTTAACTACAGCAACAGCATCCCTTTAGTGCAAAGTATACCACTTGCAATAAACCACTTGATGCTGACCAATACAGTGATTTTACCACAGTTAAAAGGATGTTGTGAGGGACAGAACAAAAAAAAACATTTAACATTTTCTTATGTCATTTTGCATCTCAAGTAAATAAACTTGAGAATGCTTGATGAAACATGATAAAAATACTGAATAAGAAAATCAGTTGTTGCAATAACAGCTTAATGATAAAATACACCAATGTGCAATAAATTAAAATACATTTTTAATAATGAAATGAAATAATTTTTATTCATCAAGTAATATTAGCCTAAATATAGGCAGTTTACTATTGTAAAGACAAGAGTCAAGTTGATGCATTAATAGAGTACAGTGGCTCATTTAATCAGATCTGTGAGTCAGAACTATCCATTTTATATAAAAAATGTGGACATCACAGGATGCACCATGAATGCAATCCAACTGATCAGTATTCCAGATCTCGGAATGGCTGATTAACAGTGCTGTTTACCTCCTGTTGAGCTGCTCCATCTGTTGGACGGAACCAGACCTGCGCAGGCCATCCGGCGTGGCTGCGGACGTGGGCCGTTGCCATGTGGTGGTCCGGTTAATGTGATCCACATAGAAAACACGACCGTGACTGTCGATACGGGCCTCCCAGTCTGAGCATGCCAAACAAAACACAAACACACATTTGATGCCCAAGTTTATATTCTGGTCTACCAGGCAAATATATTTAAGTATTTGACTGAGTGTTGAAGTTTGATTGCTTAATTGTTTTTAATTGTTTGATTGCTTAATTTTGTTTTAATTGTTTAACTTTAATTACTATTATTTAGCATTATTTTGTGCTTTTATTATTTAGAACACCTCAAAAATCCCCTCAGTGTAGGAGGTTTCAGATTTGACTCATTTTTGGGGTAAACTACACAAACACACACACCCCAGCAGCATGAAAATGAAAAGAGAGACAGAAGCTGTCTGTCTGATGTCTTCGAAAGCAGGCTTGCTTGAGTGGGTTACGGCATTAAAGTAACCAGCGCCGAATATCTCACAGTGTGGGTTAGTATGAGTGAGACTGAAAATACTCATGTCTGACAAGAACGTTTCTTTGCGTCTAAGCGGTTGTATTTTGACTCTCTATGGCTTTGAAATGCAACGAAGGGCGGTAAACCAGAAGAAAGTGAATTTGTGAATGTAAATGATGGATTTCACAGTTTTGATGACGCAATATTTAGCAATTTCAACAATTGGACTTCCATCTGAACTTCCATCCAACTTCCCATTTAAAAGGCAACAAAATATATAAAAAACAATTACTTTCTGCAAATAAATAAAACATGGGTTAATATCATGCTATGGACGTTTTTGTGAAGAAACATTTTGCTCATACAGTATCTGATGTTTCGTAATAGACATAGGACCTAATATTATTAATTTCAAATTTTATATGTGATAATTTAGTTTTTTGAAAAAAATGATTTATAAATTATTATTTTAAAAAAAAATCAATCAAATTCATGCAATATAAAAAGGTTACATGCACTACCAGTCAAAAAGGTTGGTGTCTGAATTTCTTTATGTTTTTGTAAGAAGTCTCTTATGCTCACCAAGGCTGCATTTATTGGATGAAAAATACAGTAAAAAAGTAATATTTAAAATGCAATTTATTCAAGTGATGTCAAAGCTGAATTTTCAGCATTATAACTCAAGTCTTTAGTGATCCTTTAGAAATCATTCTAATATGCTTATTTAGTGCTCAAATACATTTCCTATTATTATCAATGTTTAAAAACATAGTGTTGCTTAATATTTACTGTGGAATGAATCTATTGATAAACAGAAAGAACAACAGCATTCATAGAAATCTTTTATAACATTATAAGTGTATTGACTGTCACTTTTGATCAATTTAATGTGTCCTTGCTGAATAAAAGTATTAATTTCTTTAACATATATATATATTATTATTTTGATAACTATGTATAATTTATAGGCGAATCACCTGTAGTACATATATACATTGAATACATTGCAGTGCGTGATGAGACAGCAGAACTTACTCGGGGGCAGCGGCTCGTCTATGGTGGGATAGTGATGTGGGTCGGGCCGCAGTGCTGGTAGCTGGCTCACTGCAGGATGGTTACAAGGCAAAGGACATTCTCCTAAACATACCACAAACACAAGCCAGGGCATTCTTCATAGATACTTTAGAATATCTGTTAAAGGGAAAACCTAGATCTTATTAAAAAAAACAAAAAACACATGATCTACTGTATGCATGGAAACCCAGTCTACTCACTCCTGCTGCTTGGACCAGCTACAGGTGATTCTCCATTATCCATAATGCCATGCGGGCTCTGGACGTGACTGTCTGGTGCCTTCTCCCACTGACAGCTTCCGTCCCCCGGCTCCCGGCTCTTAGCGCCTTGTCCGGTCTCTCCCTCAAATCCCAGAATACCGTTCACCCTGTCCATCTCGTCCTCGTCATCCTGTGAGGAGAATACAGTGCTCTCCGATCTACGTGCGCTGTCTAGAGATGGCGCCCGCACAGGGCCTGAGGCCCTATGTGCCATATGACTGCAGCAGGGCACCGGGCTCAAATCGCATTCGCTTTCCCCTGGTGACCTTTGAACTGCGGTTTGGCCCTCAGCCCCGAGCGGCTGCCCATCTCCGTCGAGCATCTGAATTAGGTCAGACAGGCGCTCGTGTGAGCGGCTGCGGGGAAGCGTCCTGCGGGGGCCGTTGGGTGTTAAAGCATGTGGCTCAAGTGTCGCACCCTCTTCCTCCTCCTCCTCCTCTTCCTCCTCTACGCCCTGTGGCCTGTCGGGCTCAAGCCCAGCTGCATCTCCTGGTTGAGTTTGGGTGGATGGCAGGCTGTGCAGCAGGTGGTGGATTCGGATGTAATGGGAGCGTGGCGTCTCGGGTTCGCCACAGGCTGAAGCGATGACAGTCTCCAGCTCAGATACGGGCAGAGAGCAGGGTCGTGGCTTCCGTCTCGGTGTGGTTCTGATCCTGAGCGAGCAGCCTTCCTCTAGATCCACCTCTGGTTCCTCTGAAACCGGCTGCGGGTCCGAGATCGCCTCCTCTTCGACTCCAGCAGGAGCTCCTGAAAAGTCTGCAGGCTCATCGGCAAAGGCACTATCAGTTTCTGCCTCTTCTTGGACCGTCTCTTCTGCTTCTACGTTGGGTCCACCGTTCTCCATTTGTTCACGGTTCTCGGCAGCTGCCTCCTGCTGCCCTGTCTCTAAAGGCTCTTCCTCTATTGCATCTTCCTCGGTTGCACAGTTTTGCCCGGATTCAATGTCCATGGGCCTCTCTACAGAAGCTGTATCTCCATCTAAGGGCAACTCTGGGGCCTCCTGGTCTAAGCTCATGGTGTCTTCTGCTTGAGGTTGGACTTGAGCTTCTGCCACTGGCTGCTCTGTACTAAGAGACATGTCCTCATCATCTGTGGAGAGGACAGAAATCTGTGACCTACATGGTACAATGCATGCATGGCAATACCGTCTAGTAAAGATGCACAACACTGGAAAGCAGATGACTTTTTAATGTTATCATGAGTGGTCTGATTAGACCAGTATTAGAAGCCAGTAATATTATGGTTTATGATAATTAACTAAACTACCGCTTAAATGTTTAGGGTCAGCAATGAATCCTTTGATTCAGGCAGGATGCATTGAATTGATCAAAATTGACATTTATAATGTAACAAAATAAATAACGTTTCAAATAAATGCTGTTTAAAACTTCAGATTCATCAAAGAATCATGAAAAAAAAATGTATCATGATTTCCAAAATTTTTTCTACAATTTGTGATTTGTGATACAAGTCCATCAAAGTGTATCTATCCATGATAAAAGTAATCCACACGGCTCTGGGGGGTTAATAAAGGCCTTCTGAAGTGAAGTGATGCGATCATGTAAGAAAAATATCCAAATTTAAAACTTTATCGACTAAAATAACTAGCTTCCGGCAATTTAGACGCATCTCCCAGTTCAAACAAACAGGGTTGGGCAAAAAACAACTTTGATTGTCAAAAATTGTCGTTTTAGACTCCTACTTTGTGACTGGTGTTTTGTTTTGCTCTGTCCTCTACGCTTCCGCGTTCGTCATTACATTGTGCGTCAAGGTCATGGGTCACTCTTTCGCCATAAATCGATGCGTACGGCCGTCTGCTTGAAGCTAGTTATTTTAGTCGATAAAGTTTTAAATATGAATATTTTTCTTACATGAATGCATCGCTTCACTTCAGAAGGCCTTCATTAACCCCCCAGAGCTGTGGAGCACTTTAATCATGGATGGATGAACTTTGATGGACTTCAAAACAGAAACGGCCTTTCACTGCCTTTATAAAGCGCGGAAGAGCCAGGACATTTTTTTTATATAACTCTCAAGCCATCCTAGGAGTATATGACATTCTTCTTTCAGACGAATACAATCGGGGTGAGTAAATCATGGGCTAATTTTCATTTTTGGGTGAACTAACCCTTTAAGGATTTAATAAGTTTAATAAAAGGTAGAATAAAAACTGTTATTACCTGGGTGGATGGAGGAGGTAATCTCAAACCTGAACTGCAGCTGGCCACTGACATGCTCTGTTGGAAGCCTCCGACCCAAAGTGTAACTGACCACTCGATCACTATTAAATAACACAAGCAAGCACCTTGCAATTAGTATTTCAACTCAATAGCATAACAAACAGTTTAGTTTAGGTTTGATTTTCTGTGAGTACGTACCCGATAGCATGCTTCTCCAGTAATCTTTGCACTGGCATGGACAGCTTGCCCAAGAAACGCTTTATGATGGGTCGGCTTTTGGCAAACTTGTCCTTCACCTCAATCTCCAACACATCCGTGGGCAGAGACACAAAATTAAAGCGCTACGAGAAAGAAAGACAAAGACACATAGGAAGAGACTGCAATCATTTCAAGAAGAACTTGTAACCTAATATGAAAAAATACTTGTTGGTATCAAGCAATTGCGCATTTTACAAAGTAATGTGAATGCAATGTGAGAAGTCATTTTTCATCGTACAGTAGATGGATGTTGCTAGAGTAAAAGACACTGTTCAGGAAACTGTCTTTATTTTAAAAAGTAGAAAAACTAAATGAACAGATAAAATGGACATAAAAGCCACCTAAATATATATATATATGCGTTAATATTTGGAACTTGGCTCTGTTGGCACTCCAAATATTAAAATATTAAGTTGTATGGGCAGTTGATGCATAGCATGTCTATTGACCTTCTAGTTTTTTAGTCAAAAACATTAACATTAAGTTTTTAATGTTAAACATTAAGTTTTTAGGTTAATTTAATTGAACCTATAATAATTATGAACTGAAGTTCAGCTATTATGATCACCTATAAAAGATATAGCACTAACCAAAGGGTCTCAATCAAATCTCTTCAAAAACTGATAGTAAGGAAACAAACCCGCTCTCTGTCATTCATTCCCCATATCTTGACCTATTTCAATCCTCTGCTGTAAGGCGATCTCCTCTACTCATCACAAATCTAATAAGAGCACTTAGCGGAGGACAATATCATCCAGAAACAGCCACTCTACAACATGAAAACCACCCCATCAAATCCAGGTGAACGCATCTCATCTGCACCAAAAAGATGTAGTGATGTGAATTGTAAGGAATTTAACGATTCGGATTCTCAATCCATTTAAAGATTACGGTTATTTTAAGGTTTCTTAAATACTTTTGATAAAGCGCCAAATAACTCATCCTAATTACATATACTATTAACAACCGTTCAAAAGTTTGGGGTTAGTAAGATTATATTTTAAAAAGAAATTAACACTTATTTATCAAGGATGTATTAAAATGATCAAAAGTGACAAATAATGTGTCTGATGTAATGATGCTGAAAATTCAGCATTGCATCACAGGAATAAATTACATTTTAAAAGATGTTAAAAAAGAAAACCATTATAATAATACTGTAATAATGTGACAGAGTTTTAACTGTATCTTGATTAAATAAATGCAGCCTTGGTAAGCATTAGAAACTTCTTTCAAAAACAATAAAATAAATGTTTACCCTACCCAAACTTTGGAAAGGTGGTGTACATTGTTTATATACCATTAATTAAACAAAAGTTCTATACAGTTCCCATATTTGTTTATAAATAGAACCGGTTCCCAATTCCCAGCCCTACAAAGATGACATGCTGTCTAATGAAAATAGAAAAAGATTTGAACTAAATCCGGTCCGTCAGTCATGAGGACAGTGAGCCGTGTTTGGGATTCTGCAGTGACGCATCAAGATAATTTGCAGAATGAGGGATTTACACAACAAATTCCATGTGGAATACACAACACAGAAGGGCAGCGTTGGGTTAAAAGTCTGTAAATAATAACAGTGGGACACGATATTGTTTTTTTAAGGATTTATATATGAGCATGTTTAATCTAGAGTGTGTAAATCTAGAATGTGTTTTGCTTGTTTGTTTCCCATACCTCCCTCTGCCAAACGGGATTAATGGTATTGCAGACGATGCCTGATCTCTTCTCCTGGCCGTGGTGAGGCAGGGCAGGGAAGATGCTGTGCTTGCCGGGGTGGATGGCGATCTTCAGGTAGGGGTCGGGGTTAAAAAACATGCCTTTCTTCAGCCCGGTGGCCTGGAAGTCTGACCAAAACAAAGACAGAGAGATGAAATAGAATTAGAAGTCAAGTCGGCTTTATTTTTATAGCACTTTATACAATAGAAATTGTTTCAAAGCCGATTCACAGTGATAAACAGGAAAGTAACAGAATTAATGATGCAAACTTGATACATCAAATATGAGAAAGATTTAAATTCTGCAGTAAAGCATCTGTAGCAAGATAAGATAAGTTAGTGTCATCATTCAGCTCAATTCAGATCAGCGTTGATTCAATTCAGTTCAATAACTGTGTAAAGTTCATTCAATATGAAACAAGTTCAATTCAGCTATAAGCAGCTCTACTGAAGACAATAATGATGTTATTCAGCTCCAGTCAGTTCAGTGTTAATTCAAATCAGTTCAATAACAATGTTGATGTTAGAAAAAAAATCGCATATAAAGCAGAAAATAACAGTGTCATTATTCAGATCAATTCAGTTTAAGATTTGTTTTTCAAGTTTACTGTCAGTGCAGTCAAAATAAATATTGCTGGATATTAAATGGGTCATGACATGAGAAATCAAATTGGCCTTGAACTTTTGACATATAAGAGGTCTTTGTACTAAAATATCCTGCAAGTTTCACTGCATAAAACGTCTTTCTCATTACAAACAAAGCATTTATTTAATCAAGCTCCAAAAACGATTTGTTTAGATATTGTGGGATTTGTGACATCACACGGACAAATACATTTGCATATGCTTGCCTCCAGAGCAAGACATTGACGAATAGTATACAGCATTGCACCATAGGAACAGGAACCTGCTGGAAACCAGTTTTTTAAACTGAGTCAGGCCCTTAAATTGTACCTTAATGTTACTTTTTCCTGTATAATAAATGAAATCAATTAAATGAATAGGCCCCGCCCACTGGTGTTCAGTTGCTTAAACAGCTTGTTTGCTTCTCTGTACAGACTTCAGAAGGATCCCAGCGTCAGGAACAAGTGGATGGTTTATTTTAATAGCTCCCCGCATCTGAGGATTATATATTACTTTGTAAACAAGGCACAGTGTAATGGAGAGTTCGCAAAGAAACTTTGGTTGAAAGATGAAGCAGCCAACTGCATTGGATCTGACAGCAGCAGCATCACAAACCAAAAGTAAATGATTTCATAAAACTTTGTCTATAAATTACAGTTTTATATGGATAATGTCTACGGCCAATCATAACAGTGGCTGTTTACTGACAAGCCTTAAAGGAGCCGTTCCTTAAAAACGGGTCAGAATCAAGGTTAAAAATATTTTTTCCCGCATATATATATGTTTTTTATGTGCACAAACATTTTTCATTAACATTATTAGTGGACTTCAAGAACCATATTAAAATAACAACAAAAAAACGTGTCATTACCCCTTTAAGTGTCTTTTAGACCAGAACAAGCCGAATATAACTGCATTAAAAGAAACAGAAACAGACACAGACCACCATATAAAAGAGAATTGAGCAGAATACAATAGAACAAAAGATAACATGGCAGAACAAAACAGGCATTGAGGAGAACAGAAATAATATACAAGAGAAAACAGAACAAAATAGCATTGAACAGAATGAAACAAAACAGTATAGAACAAAATAAACAAAAGAACAAAACGTAACAGAACAAAAAAGAATGACAAAACAAATAAAACAGAACAAACTAAACAGATTAGAACCAGATAAAAAAAGAGAATAGAATAGAACAAAACAGAACAGAACAGAATATTACAAAAATAGAACAGAAAGAACACAATCACAGGTAACAAAAAGCAGAACAGAACAGAATAGAATAGAACAGAATAAGAGAAAAGAAGAAAACAAAATAATCCAGAGTATTAGAACAGAATAGAACATACTTATTTATCATTACATGACCAGGAACAAATTTGCATCTTAAAATCTCCTAAATTGCTCAACAAAGATGATCACTGGTTTCCTAAAAGTACCTTGCAGAAGTGGTCTTTTATAAGGAAAGAAAAAAGTAATTGAGGTAAACATGTTCCTATAGTTGTTTCACAGGAGACTGCAAGCATTGGATCAATAATGAAACCCCCTGGATAAACTAAATATAGAAGCCCCATGAATATTGATAAAGCTTAATGATCGACTGTCTGGTCATACCAGTTTTAATGGACACACACACCTGACAGAGAGAAGCTGATGAGTCTTCTTCTGCCTTGACTCTGAGGTACGTCATCTGTGGCCACCGGCTTAAACACCTGGCGGCAGAAAGTTCAGTGCGTCAGATTTCATTGGAAACAGCTACACACCTTTTGCATAATATCAGCAGCCATATCCTGATCAATAATTACGACAGAACAGCCTTTTGGGTAAATCACTCACAGTCTCAAAGTATCATATTGTAGACAATCTCTCAGTTCTCAGCAAAAAAAACATTGTAATTTTGTTCCTCATTGCAACAATAAAAAAAAGAGAATGAGAATGAAAAAGTTTCACGAAGGTTTAAAAATGTGCTACAGCAATTGAGATTTTCTTTTGTAAAACATCTGTCTTTTTGACTTGACTCTTTTAGGTCAGACGTTACCATTCTTACATCACAGCCATTCTTAATAATGCAACCAGCCAACAGGTTAACAACTAACGTTTTCTGAATATTACCTTTCATGCAGTGTGTAAAATAACTGTTTGTGAACGTAAAAAGTCTGCAATGTTTTAAACTTCGGAGTGCATAATAAATAGAGTTATTGTCTCCGAAAAGAAAGAACCAATTCTGAACTGCCAAAACGAGTCGTCAGTAATTCCTGCACGAATCTGCGTAAGTTTGTAACAAATTTGCATAATGCTAGCCTATGGTCTTCATTGGCTGCCTGTGGACAACGACCCCTCTTCAAACACTGTAGTTGTAGCTGAGGCCTGTAAAAGGGGTGATGCTGCAATGTATATTATGATAAATTATAAAAAGTGTTTTAGACCTTTGATACATGTAAACCTATTGTAGGAGACCTCCAAAACAAAATGAAATCTTAAAAATAGCATAATAGGGGCACTTTAATGAAAATGATAGATGTGATGTGAACCTAAGTGTGTGGAAAACAAATGTTCTGTGAAGTTGATAAAAATGTGTTCCTTTCACATGTGGGAATGAAATATTAAGGTGAAAAACACATCACTTGTGTCCTGTAAATGACACACTTTACCTTTAAGAAACAAAAAGAGAGTTTGGTTCACTCTGTGGTTATGGAGGTTTGCAGGTCTGTATTAAGCCATTAAATGATAACCTGAGATTATCTGCAGCTTTAATCCTCTGAGAAACAGATGGCACGGACTATCCTGCTCTTGAACAACTCTTGATGAAATGTGACGCAAGATAAAACAGCTGCATTCTCCTCACATCTGGGATATCATGCAATGGAATCGCAGCAGAGATGCACACATCAGGAGGTCACATGACCGATCCCTACACACTTATGTTACTCACCACTGCTCAACTAAAGGCATTTAAACCATGACAAAAAAAAAAGAAAGATCTAGACGTTTCTTTTTTGATTTGCTCACCGGTGCGGAGGGGTTCTTCACGGTCACGCATGGTGTGGTGGCCCGCAGGCCTCCGCTCACTCCATGATAATATTTAAAACAGATTTTAGTCTCCACTGAAAAAGAGCCAAGCACAGAAAACGTCAAAGGTCACAGCGAGGAAACTCTTTGCAGATTTTACATATTCAGATTTTCTTTTTCTTCCGGATTTGCTTAACTCATCTTGTTCACAGGGGCCAATAAAGGCTGTCTAGAAGGTGTCTAAATAATTTCCAGCCCACCTAGTAAATTACAAATGCTGTCACCAGCTAGAAATACCAAGTTGCTAATTCTACATTGTCTGTGTATTGCTTGCTTACTTTTTTTCAGGGCCCCAACCATCATTTGGTTGCGAAGGAAGTGCCTGGAAATGTTCGTCACTGGTTTCGTTCAAGGTAAAAATAGTTTAATGTGGTTATTGTCCTTTTTTTTTTTTTGAAGGGCACTTAAATTTATCCCACCCTAACTTCCTCTTTCAATAAGAATCACATCGACACAGGAAAGAAAATACTGTGGTAGAATTCTTGCTATTTGCCCAATAATGGCCTGAATTTATATTTTAAATAATATTAAACAATATTATAATATTTAATATATAAAAAAATTCTCACATATGACATCTGACCTGCTTTAAAACACCATGAATGCAGTGTTCTGTTGCAAAAAAAAAATGATATGCATTTCTTTTGATTTGATTACATTTTAAAAGACTGATTCGATTGTTAACGTTTTATGTCTTCAATGTTTAGACATGCTTTTAAAATTACATTTTTAAAGTGATCCATTAAAACTGAATGCAGAAATATTAAAACAGAATAAGAGATTTCATAAAGCCCTACTTCATCACTAATTTGTCAAACAAACAGGTCTATTTTAAAACTGATTTTTTTTTTTGTTGAGTTCGAGTCCGTATGTAGGCATGTTATCTCTCTAGTATCTGTATCAGTAAAAGTGCCAAAAATAAATAGACAAAAGAAACAGCATTTAAGCCTTATGGCCTCGCAGTGTAATACATGAGAATGATTTCAGGACCTTCAAGCAGAGACAGCGTAGCCTAACATAACCTTCAAACAGCTAAGGCTTGTGCTTTATATTAATACAAGCACACACACATCTTTTAATAAGACACACTATATTAAAACTAAATGCATTTTGAGTGCTATGACATGAGAGTGTCACACCGGAATAAATTTCTCTTCAAACTTCTTGACTTGAAACATCTTTGAACATTTTGTTAGTATGGATGGGATTTGTAAGGGTGATGTTTGTTACCATAGCAGCCATACAAACATTTACAGCCACAAGAAAATCTTAGATAATGGGATCCTGTTCGTGGGAAATAAGTGTCTATAATGCTGCATCATTTAATAAGAATTTTTTGCATTGTGCCGTTAAAACTGCACATACGTTCAACGAAGTAGGAGTTGGCCTCGATCTTCCAGACGATCTGACCTTTGTGGGAGCCATTCACACCTCTGTTTTTGTAGTCCAGAAAATTCTCAGAAAGTACCTCATCTAAGAGAAAGAGAAAAGAAAAGCCTATCATATCTTATTCTTCACAATTATGGAATACAGAAAGTTCACATCTTTTGATTATTCATTCATGGTACTTCTAAAAGATGAGAAAGCTTTTGAACTCAAATTAAAGCCAAAAAGCATTAACAACTTTTAAAGGCCATCAGAGAACCTTTAGAACACCAGACACATGAGACAAATCTATATCGCTCTCATTATAATCCACAGTTGTCTACACGGAAATGTGTGACCTTCAGCTGAGACAGACTGTTTTTATTTTTGCCGCACTGCTGAGCTACTCCAGCCACTTTATATTTTCTCTGTCTATCTGAAATACAATATACCACATATCACACATATATGTTGTTTTTATGTTAAACAAAAACATATGATGTTTCTTTACCAATTAATTTGATTTGTTATGAATTTTTAAATAACTTACACGACCAGTAAAAGTTAGGAATAATTTAGATTTGTTGTTTTTTTTGGGGGGGGGTAATGACAGTTTTAAAAAAAACAGAAATAAAGTTTACAAACAAACAAACACAAACAAACTAACTATTTGAATTTATTTGAATTTGAATTTTGTTTATTCCTGTGATGCAAAGCTGTATTTTCAGCATCATTATTCCAGACTTCAGTTCACATGATCCTTCAGAAATCATTCTAACATGATGAATATGCAAGAAACATTTCTAAACATCAAAGTCAGCTTGTATGGAACTTCATTTCCACCTCAGAGTAAAAAAGTAATTCCAAGACGAACGTTTAACATGAGTCACACTGTGAGATATGAAGATGCAATTGCAAGAAATAAAGCTGCAATTATCTAGAAATAAAGTCAAACTGTGAGTTATAAAGTTGCAAATATGACAAACAACGTAGTAAATTCTGAGAAATAAACTAGTCATTTTACTTTACTGAGGTAGAAATGAGCTTCAAAAGCTTGTGATGTTTCTGGCCTTTTACATTAAATCATTTTTTGTTTCTAACCATGTGTATGCAGTGGAAAACCATCTATGTACTGGTGCTCCAAAACCCCAGAAACCAAATACACAGGTCTGAAGAATCTAGAGCTTCAAGAATACACTGTGATTCACAAGTTTGTGGTAAGTATAAAATATTATTTATAAAGAAATTAATACATTTATTCAGAAAGGATGCATTAAATTGATCAAAAGTGACAGTAAAAAGCAGCCATGATAAATAGCTGATTTGTATGGAGGCATCTGATGAAAAAACTATATTAGAATTCGTGAACATAAAAAATGAAGTGAGCTGGAGCGATTTGTGTTCACAATGCACAATGCTGAAGGCAAACGGAAAAGCTGAAGGCGAGTGTTCACACGAACCGAGATAAGACCCAGGGTTCTCAAGTCTCACGCATTGGCCGTGAGATACACGCAATTCAACCAGTTCACACGCCACACTGTGTATTTCTCACGCCGAAAAGGCAATGCCAACCAAGTTGTCCTGCAAGCTTTATATATAACGTTGTATACGAGGCGCAGGTTTCCTGCCACCAGCACGTAACTCGGCCAGATTGCGTTCGTTACGAGGCAACATAGATGAGCGAACACACGGAAGTTGACGGAACATTCTCGGCCACCATACGTTCGTTACTAGGTAACCAACAACATTGCGCGAACACACGTCGTGATGGAGAAGGTAAGTTGGAAGAAAGCTTGTCTAACATTTTTAGGCTAGAACATTTAATATATAGCCCACCGTATACATTATTATTGATGCAGTCAAAAACTATACAACTACTTTGCATTAGGGCTCCTCCCCGGCCCTAACCGCATGTGATCTCACTCCAAGCTTTTGATAAAACTTTGAGAACCCTGAGACACCTGAAAAGGACCAATTGTGAAAACACCTAGAATGATTTCTGAAGGATCATATGAGACCAGTATAATTTTGCAAACATTCGAGTCTTAACATTCAACCAGCAGCATAAAACACGACCAAACAGAAACACACTCACCAATGAGGTACATGCCAATCCAGTCGCCCGCGTCCACTTCCTCCTTGATGTCCCAGCAGAGGGTGATGTCCTGCGTCTGACCGATGGTGTAGCTGGAAGTGCTGACGGTGAGGGTGGAGCGGCAGTGGGAGGTCAAGAGGTCAGTGTCGCTGGTGGAGCGCAGCACGGCCGCCGTCAGCTCCTCAGGAACGCCATTCTGGAAGTCCAGGTTGGGGAACTGCTCAGGGTTGAAACTGTGCCGAATCGGGTCCTTACATCGCCTCCTGCCATGAGATGCACGAGATGGAGAGGCCATTGCTGCGAGCCCGAGAAACCTGTTCTGGTACAAGTTCTGAGGAAAAATCAAGAGGCAAGAGTAAATCAGGATGTATCCCATCATTGCTATCCGCAAATGCTTTTTTGCAACTTATGGTGTGCGAATCCAACTGTCCTGCGAACAATCATGTCCTGGAGATGCTGTGCTAAATGCTGACTTTTCATGGTCTGCTCAGTAAAGACAAAACCACTGGGAGCGAGGCAGGTCAAGACTCGTTTGAGGGGGAAAACAGCAGCTTAGACACTACATGTCACCAACAGGGGACCAAGAAGATCGTTCTATAGTGCAAGACATCTACTTCAGCTGTCAAAAATCATCTGCATTGAGAGATTCTTCTCAAAGAGCAAATTGTATGCGTGAACATAATGGAAATTTGCATACTAAATATGCAAGGCACACAATGTGCGTAACTCCTGCTGACATCTGAGACCACGGCAAAGTTGCAAGAATGAAATTAGCTTAGATGGGTGCTATTATCATTAACCAAACCGAGGGCATGTCCACACAACAACACTGAGAAAAAAAAATGCGTAGAGTACAGATGACAGCGCTGTCAAAACGATACCCGTACACACGGATCCACAAAAACGACTATCAGGCCAGTGGTTGGAAAGAAACACTACACACATTTAGACTGAACGTGTATGACTTCAACGTTTTCACAAATTCACGTTTTTTTAGTTTACACGGTGATGATAACGGTATCGTTTTCAAAAGTTTGTGTTATCAGGCCCCCAAATGCCATCGTCATGTAAATGTCCAGCCAAAACGCACAATTAGTTTTTCTTTCTTTAGTTGTTTTCAGTTAAACGATCTTAATGCCCCCTAAAACAAATTATATTAAACTTACATGAAAACATTTTTGTTTAAAAATACTAATATGAGAACTGAAACTAAACTTAAAATACATTTTTATGACTCCAGAACTTACGAAACAAAAAATACCAGAAATTAATTTTACTTTTTATAGAATAGACAACACTAGCAATAACACTCAGATATTTAATGCCACTATTTAAATGAGATCATTTGATATAAAATGATTGAAATAGCTTAATATACTAACAAAAGTTTGGTGTCAGTATTGTGAAATGTTATAATTTAAATTTTAAAACATATAATTTAAAGGTAAAGCTGTTGTATTTACTGTCACTTCTGATAGGTTGAATGCATCCTTGCTGAATAAAGTATGAGATTTTACTGACCCCAAACTTTAAAACGGTAGGTAGAGTATATGATATAAAACTCTCCTAAACCAATAGTTACAGAATGAAAACTAACAGAAATTAAACTTAACTGAAAATAAAATAAAACCTGAATTAAAAACCAACCCTGCATACTGCTAAAAAAATAGTTCATGAGAAAGTGTGAAGTATTTAACAAAAAACAACAACTGTAGTAAAACGTTGTCACATGACCTCATTCCACTGCATGTTTAATTCAGCGAGTGATGCCCTGTTTTCATCTCGAATTAATTAAATATAAACGTAATGTAAATCTCATAAATAAATAGGGTTATTTATTTAACTGGATTATTCAAAACATCCTCTCCCCCATCTGTCTACACAGTAACAAGCATTTTTTAAAGACAGCATTTCCTTCATGTTACGTCTCTGGAGAGTAAGAGGCAGTCAAGTAACTATTAGCAGATGAGGTGGGAAAACTTGCAGTCGCAGATGCATGTGCCGCGTCGACCACAAGCGCAGCAACTTACACCTACACTTCTCTATGGGACGCCACAATCTTGTTGTTTTCTGTGCAGCAGGGATGGGTCAGAAGATTTTAACTAGAGATTTGTTTTTGCAGTGTTGTTTTAAAGGAGATGAACTTCCTCGGAAGGGTTTTAGCATATTTATTTTAGCATATATATTTATATAAGGGTTTTAGCACAGCATACAATGTAGGACTGCCCACATGCTAAAATGCTTTTGTAAAAAACAACACCTTTAATTATTTTAAAATGTGAAGATTTCACATATTTTTAATTTTTGTTCAACGTACCAATGCAGACGAACACATGGTCCAGAATTAACATTCGCCAAGGGCCAAATGAGAGTAAAAAAAAAAAAAAGTACAACTTTGTGTCATGAAAAAATAACCATGGAAGGCTGCAACAACAAAGAAAGTAAAAAATATGACTAGGTATAAAGTTTAAAACCAACATAAAATTCTAAAATCTATCTTTGGCAAAAAATTAATGTGTGGTGAGTAAATACTGTATAACTGTGTAACTTGATAACTTAAAGGATTGGATCACCTAAAAATGAAAATTCTGTCATTAACTATTCACCCTCGTGTCATTCCAAACCCGTAAGACTTTCGTTCATTTACCACTTTATTTACAGAATATTAATCTCCAATGCGTGTTCATGAGAGCACCACGACACATACGTGTTGTGTTGAGACGAGAGGAGACGTTGCTGCGTGATTACATTTTGTAAATAAAGTGATAAATGATGTTTTTTAGCGCAAACAAAGCAGTCGCCTCACTTCATAACATTGAGGTTAAACCACTGGAGTCACATGGGTTACTTTAATGATGTCTTTACTACCTTTCTGGGGCTTGGAAGTGGTAGTTGCGTAGCTGTCAGTGGAGGAACAGAAAGATTTAATCTCTCAGATTTCATCAAAAAGATCTTCAATTGTGTTCTGAAGATGAATGAAAGTCTTACAGGTTCGGAAGGACATGAGGGTGAGAAACTAATGACAGCATTTTCATTTTTGGGTGAACTAACCCTTTAACATACTGTAGTACTACATGATGTGTCAGATTTCATGTCTTTTAATATCTTTTGGAAAAAACTCTAAAAATGTTTTCTCCACAGAACTCAAATTCAGTTTTTTATACAGAATATGCTATACTGTTGTTGTTAATTTTTTTTATTTCATAACATGACAATAGATACTTAATGTCACTACATTTAAATGATATCATTTGACAAACTTACTGAAATAACTTCGGTACGATTTTATTCATATATTTGAAAGAAGTCTCTTATGCTCACCTATGCTGCATTTATTTGATTAGAAAAACAGTAATAGTAACAATAGTATTATTACAATTCAAAAATAAATAACTTGTTTGTATATGTTTTTTATTATGAAAAGGCGGCAAAAATATTACAAAAGATATAAAGTTTAAAACCTATATAAAAATAGGCCTATGTCTTAGTCAAAATATGAATGTGTGGTGAGTAAATATGGTATAACTGAGTAACTCAATTACTAGGTAGGCTATAACTGCAACATAATACATGATGTGTCAGGTTTCTTGTCTTTCGATGAAAAGGACTAAAAAAACGCACATACATTACGCTGCTAGTGTTACGCACAGTGTTGAGCCATGTTTTCGTGACAGGCGCAGACGAAGACATCTCGCATGATATAACGACCTGTGGTGCTTGTCGCAAAGGATGTACTGTAGACGAGACTAATCCACACAAAGGACACTCAGCAAATCCAATTTTACCCACAATGATCAGCCATTTCTACTTCCTAAATTCGACTGAGGCAATCTAGCAAATTTAGAAGACAGATAATGCTAAAAAAAAACAAGTGGCTAGAATTCAGACCAGGAAACTGAACGAGTGAAAAATGACACTAGAGACTGCACCAAAGAAAAACAGTTCAGAAAAATAAAACCTGGGGCCTATACCATGAAGCCGGTTTAGGTGGCTAACCAGCTATGTTTCAGTTTAGTTTGCGTCAACCCTGGGTTTTAGGGACCATGAAAGTGGTTTGGCTTTTAGCAGTGTTCATCGCCATAGTAACTTACGCTCCACGGCTAACCTGGTCCGAGGCAGGTTATGTTCCATGTAAGCGGTTGCAAACTGAACTTGGACCAATCAGCTGTGAGCAAAGTGACACATGTCTGATGTGATAAAGTCACTCCACCTGTTTGTACTCCAAATTAAAGGTCACTACATAGCAAATGATTTTTAAAGACAAAATCGTCTGGTTTATAATGATGCTTATTTTGAATAGTAAATTTGTATGATTTAGATATTATTTATGTAATTATTATACCCTTTATCAATCACACATGTACAATTTTAGTTCATCAATTATTATTACGCAGTTTAAATGAATAAATATATAAAGGTAATATATATACGCTTTAGCATCAATAGATGAAGCTATAAAATGACTACATGTGAGCTTAAATGTTCAATTCTCTCTATACCTTTATCAGCTATATAAAATAACTGCACAACTTTTACTTGCACTGATATACAGTAGCGAGACTATTTCTTTTAGTGGTCCTCTTTCATAGACCGCTGTTTTCTTCTTGCTGTGTAAATTTGTCTACATTCTTACTATTTTAATACTTTTATTTAATAAGTGAATTGCGCTGCTTCTCTCGCGAGAAATTAATCTCAGTTTCACTCTTTCTCAACATGTGATTGGCTGTTCGCTACTGATGTCACACTTAAACTCCTAAACTCAGGATCAAAGCCTGAGTTGACAGAGAAAGTTGATGATCAGCATCATGGTACCAACAAAGCCTGGTTGGATTGGTTTGGTTTTGTCAACTCTAAACTAATCATGTAACCCTGAGTTTGTTCAACTACCATCATGGTACAGGCCCCTGTTGTCCAACACATTGGGCTGAGTTTGGTGCTCATATAAACATCATATATTCATATAAACATCTGTCTCCTTTTATGTAAGCTCTGAATATCAAAATCCACAGCACTTGTGGCTTATTGCAGTTTATCAAAAAAATGTAGAATACTACTTTTCAAAAGCTTGAGGTTAGTATTAATTTGAAAAAAATAATAATAATAATTTAATAGAGTGGTGCAGGTATGATGTTAGAACCTAGAAATGACTAATTCGCCGCTGGTTCCTTCAAGATTTCCTATGGGGTTTTATAATGAGGTTTTTCAATTTATGAGTAAAATAAAGCCTGTGGTAAACATAACTTGACGATACTTTGTCGTTTTGTTCTACAACGTACACTGCACACACTTACACCCAAGTCTTATCTAGTTACTTAAGTACGTTTTAAAAAATGAACGTTGCATTTTAGCAATGGGTGTGTGTAATTTGTTTTACAAAGATCATATTCGAAAAAGCATAATAGGGATACAGTACTTTATTTTACAACACAATACAATACAATTTTATTTGTATAGCACATTTAAAAACAACTGATGTTGACCAAAGTGCTTAACAAAGCAGTAGAAAGATAGACAATACATGCACAAAACCAACAAGTACACGACAAAGAGAGAAGACAGACACATCAAGGTACATTAAAAGCTAATGAAAAAAGGTGCGTTTTCAGAGAGGTTTTAAAAAGTGTCAGAGTTTGGGCAGATCTGATATTTAAAAGGTAGGCTATTCCATAGCTTGGGTCCATAGCCTGCGAAAGCACGGTCACCCCTATTTTTTAATTTTGTCCTGGGGACAGAAAGTAAGTGCAAATCCCCCGATCTAAGTGATCTTGACTTATGATCTGGGTGAAGCAGTTGAGATAGGTACTGGGGAGCTAAATTCGGTAAAGATTTAAAAACAAAAAGCAAAACTTTAAAATCTATTCGAAATTTAATCGGTAGCCAGTGAAGCGAGATCAGAACCGGAGTAATATGTTCAAATTTACGTTTTCCTTTGAGGAGGCGTGCAGCTGCATTTTGGACTATTTGTAGACGGTTGATGTGTTTCTGAGGAACTCCAATATATAAAGAATTACAATAGTCCAATCTGGATGTTAGAAATGCATGCATAGCTATCTCAAAGTGTTTACTAGACAAAAATGGCTTAACCTTAACTAAGAGGGCCAACTAAGACGATCACTGGGGCCAAACAGGATAATTTCCGTCTTGTTTTCGTTCAGACTCAAAAAGTTAACAGTAAGCCACGGTTTTAGTTCATCAATACAGTCAGTCCAGTAGTGGCTTTAAGGCAGACTTGTCATCATGTTTTAGGGGCAAGTAAATTTGGGTATCATCGGCATACAGGTGAAAAGAAACCCCATGTTTAGTTAAAATAGAACCCAGAGGTAACATATACAGATTAAATAGTTCTGGCCCAAGGATAGAGCCCTGCGGGACGCCGGACCCAAGTTTCATTTTAGATGAGCACTGTTTCCCGATGCGAACAGAATAGCTTCTGTTAAACAAATATGAGCTGAACCATTCCAACACCATGCCCCAAAAACATGTAGAAGCTTCAAGGCGAGAGATTAAAATATCATGGTCGACCAGGTCAAAAGCAGAGCTGAGGTCCAACAGGACCAGAGCCACAGATTGCCCTGTGTCAGTACTGAGCAAAATGTCATTCATGACTCGTAAAAGTGCAGATTCTGTACTATGACGTAGTTTAAAACCAGACTGAAATTTCTCGTAAATCTGACTATCAGTTAAAAAAGAGTGGAGTTGGCTCAGAACCACTTTTTCTAAAATTTTTGAAATAAAGGGCAAATTTGATATTGGGCGATAGTTGCTTAGAATTGTTGGATCCAAACTAGGTTTCTTAAGTTTCGGCAAGACTGAGGCATGTTTCAGGCT
This sequence comes from Siphateles boraxobius, assembly GCF_051911475.1. Taxonomy (NCBI): domain Eukaryota; kingdom Metazoa; phylum Chordata; class Actinopteri; order Cypriniformes; family Leuciscidae; genus Siphateles; species Siphateles boraxobius. Next base: position 6,298,307 of record NW_027509215.1, read on the forward strand.
GTTTGGAACAACCCCAGTACAGAGACATTTGTTGATAAAAGACAACAAATCCGAACCGATAGCACATAGAACCTGCTTAAAATTTTTTGTAGGAATCACATCTTGAAAACAGCTAGTAGTTTTTAGAGTTGAAACAATCTCAACCAAAAAGTCAAGGGAAACAGGTTCAAAGACAGACCATGTAGAAGAACTTATAGGAACTTCAAGTGGCATATGAATAGACAGCGACATTTGAGATCTGATCATTGAGATCTTCTCATTAAAGTATGTTGCAAAATCTTCGCAGAGAGAATCAGAAATCTCAGGGAACAGATTTGTAGTGGGATTTAGAGCAGAGTCAATTATTGAAAATAAAACATTGGGCCTGTTACTGTTGATTCTAATCAGCTCAGAAAAGTAGTGATTTTTAGCAGCTTTAGCAGCTTGCTGAAACGCAGCAAAGGAATTCTTTAAAATTTCATAAGAAACATGTAGTCTGTCCTTACTCCACCTGCGTTCAGCCCTTCTACAGATCTGTCTCAGTGAACGAACATTATCATTAAGCCATGGTTTTGAAACATGATTAAATTCTTTTTCTTTACCCTGATTGGAGCAACAGCATTTAGAACATTAGAGCAGACAGAGTTAAAAAGATTTAAGTGATCTTCAGCATCCAAGGAACTCAGTGAAGGAACAGTGGCTTGTTCCACAGCTAAACCTGGGTATAATGCCACAAAATCCTCCTCAGCACAATCATTAAAATTTCGAGTTGTCCGTGTGCAAGTATGGAGTTTATGTCTGGTGTCATTCGTAGGCAGAGAAAACAGAATCGGAAAGTGATCCGACATACCAGCATTACTGATACTAATATCTGATACCTGTAAACCACGTGATAGGATTAAATCTAGAGTATGTCCCTGGATATGAGTGTGACCAGACACCCATTGATCCAGGTCAAAAGAGACAATGAGATTCCGAAACTCTTTAGAAAGTGGCTTAGTATCACAGCACACATGAATATTAAAATCACCCATGATTAGAATTTTGTCAAATCTGGTAACCAAATCCCCCATAAACTCAGCAAATTCATTTAAAAAATCCTTATTTGGTTGAGGCGGACGATAGACCAAGGCAAATACTTGAGAATTAGTAGATGTAGGTAGGACCAGTTGTACTTCGAAAGTACGGCAAGGGCTAGTTGTTAGACCACGGCAGGGATATTGTTTTTTAAACAAAGACGCTAGTCCACCTCCACGGCCAGATAGCCGCGGTGAATTTAGGAAAGCCCAGTCCTGTGGGACTAATTCAGTAAAAGGACTTAGCTCATCCGGTTTAATCCATGTCTCAGTGATAAATAAGATATCAAGATCCTGCGTCGTGAAGAAATTGTTTATTTAATGTCTTATTTACCACTGACCGGGCGTTGATCAAGGCCACTTTAAGAGATGGTGCAGCTACCTCAAGCTGGGTTGTTCGAGTTAGCAAGCGAAGATTCGGATGAGTCACTCCACCACGTCGAAAGCTGGGGGGAATGATGCACGAAGGGTCGGGCGAAAGACATCCAACAGCGGGTCGAAGCCACTGATAAGAGGGGAAGGACCATGCAAAAGCCCCAGCGAGAAGGCGCTCACTGGTTAGCACAGGACCAACACACACAGCCGAAGACCGCGCCAGAAACTTCAAATGAGCAGCAACTCCACCCCGCTTTCCACGCTTTCTCCGACGCCGTCGTCTCCAGGGAGGGTCAGCAGAATACCAACACTGTTGTACAAGAAAATGCTGGTACACAGGTGAGGGAGATCGGCAGCATTTTTCAACATTACTCTTGGTTAGATCGATAGCCATACGGATGTTTAGTAATGTTTGACGATCATATACAAATGACATATTGCAGTCCAAAGTCAGTATCGACAAACATAAAAACAAACATAAAAACACGAATTTTAGGAGTGAGAAAGAGGGCAATAGACGGAAAGCCACATAAAACAGCGCCATCATTTTTATGTTGAATTTTTATGTTGACAAGCGAAAGATTGTCTGGAATTGCATTACACTGACCTGAAATGCGTGTATATGAAAAGGGATGTGAATTCATGCTGAGGTCACCACAGGCCAGAAGGCCGTAGGGGTCACAACCGATCGCAGCAAAGCAATATCAGTAGCAGACCTCCAGCGGTGCGGACACACGTGATCCTCTTAAAGGTTAATGAAAGGGCAGATAACAATACAAGCTTTTTTTTGTAGCGAGGTCATTTCTTTCCTCCGTTTTATTGATGGAAAATAGTTGGAATGCAAATTCAGATGCTGATTGAATCATTGTGACATGACAAAGCAAATTGAATCTTCCAATGGGCGAATTTGTGTTTACAAGATGAAAGGAATCTTTAACAACGCACCTTGCAATCACACTGACACAGATAAATTAATTATATTCATTAAGGCCCCGAGGGCAGACTCCGTTCAATCCCACTGTGAGTGTCTGCGTGTCGCGCAGGATGAGATGCATTAGCTCGAGCAGAGTCAGGCCCGCTGTGCCAAAATGAAACCTGAGAATCTTAATGTACTTACATAACGGAGCGTGAAGGCCTACGGGAGCGGGATAGTTCTCCCCAGAATACAGAGTTCAAGCCACGATTCTGTTACCAAGAAGATCTGACGTATGTAATCTCCTCTGTGACGAAGACTAGACTATAGCATGGCACAGAACATGACAGTAAATCTGCAAACATCTTGGAGGTTTACATTTGTTTTTAATGGCATACTATCATGCTACTATTTTTGAATCTCAGTTAGTTTACCATGAGCATCCTGGCATTGTATATTACGAATATTGTTGGCTCTATGAAAAAACGTATTGTGTCGCTTTGTACAAAAGCATGTAAATGTAATTATGCAAATCTGCATGCATTAAATGCCTGGATGCATTTAATTAACATGTGCCAAAATGTGCAGTATACAACCAGATAACACTGTGTGTGACACTGTATCCCACAATGCAATGTGCTCAATCTGAAGAATTTCCCATATAACAAATGAACCAGAACCAATATCAGGCAAAACTGGAATACAAATGCAAAATAATAATAGGCTATTTTTTATGAGTATTCTATTTTTATGAGTATTTTATGAGTATAAAACAAAAATAAATATTAAATAAATACAAAATATTGAATGAATAAAAAATTATTTTATGGGTAAAAAAAAAGGCAAAAGCAAAAAAAATCATTACCAGAAACTGGTTAAAACCAATTTGGCGTGGATTGATATAATGCATAATATATATGTGATGAAAAAAACATCTTTCTCCTTAAGAACACTAAGGGTGGACTTCCTCCAAATATGGAGTAAATGGATTGATTACATTAAACCAGTAGGCCCAGATCTCTTTTGAACGGATATTTTTCTTTTACCGTTGGAATATAGCAACTTTTAGAATTTGCTTTAAGTAATAGCTCCCCATGTTCTGTTGTATATAGTTACTGTTAAGAGGAGGAAACAAAGCATTGGTAAAAATTGTGAAATTTGTTCCAGGCCTGAGAGAATATTCACTCTGTATTGACAACTGTTTATATATATATATATATATATATATATATATATAATTTTTTTATATAAATTTTTTAATTATGATTATTAATACTGTTTTGGTGTAATTGCATATACTTACAAGTGTCTTTGATTTGTGAAATTAATGAAGGCCTGCTTTCTGTATTTTTCCTCGAAACGGAAAATAAAAAAAAATAAAAAAAATAAAATAAAAAAAAGACAAGCTCTACATTGTTACAGGAATCTAAATATATTTTCATTTCAATCTATATACTAATGGAAGTAATACATGGTGAAATTACATAATCGCTCTGGGATACCCTCTGGGAACTCATCTACGGTAAACATCATGTACTGTATAAACAATAACTTATGAAGTCAGTTCACTCAATAACATCCACGTCATTATGTGAAGGTCGTTTAACGGGAAGCACTTCTGCTTGTAAAGGAACAAGGCATTTTTTGCTCTTCTAAGCTTTTCCGTTCCTGATGCTGATTTTACAGCGGATCAATAGACTGCTGGTCTCAGGTGAATCAATACTAATCTACCTCATCTCTGCTCCGTGTCTAAGCTCTTAACAACCCCTGAGTAACGAACACATGTCCCCAACTAAACACGGACGACCATGCTTATCATCCACCCCAGATATCAGCTTTTAACTCCATTACGATGTCATTTGTTTGTTTATTTATTACTCATGTAAGGCATCATTATTCTGATGAGTTTCATTTGAATGTTATTTGAAGTAAGATTTTTTTTTATGTGGATATTTTCAGCAGTTCTTGAAGTGCCTACTACAGCCGTTAACAGATGTTTTATAATTTAAAATGATTATCAATCTATGACTGTCTGATTTCATCTTAACCTTATTTGCATCTATTACATTGGGGTTTAGGTGCAAGACTTAGTATCAGGTGTAGTTTAAACTTAGATTGTAAGGTTTAAGATGTGAATTATTCACTGACATTCAGGATGTTTGACTTTTTATTTTTGTAAATAGTTGACCTAAAATAATTATTTAATTTACAAATGGCCTAATAATGATTTGACAGGTTTTTTTTTGTTGTTGTTGTTTTTTTTTTAACCAATTTCAATCAAATCATATTTTAGGGGATATTTTAATGACCCTACAAGTTCAATTAAATCATCAAAACATGAGGATTTGTTTTTCACATTGAGGGAAGAACAAATCCCTAAACTTGTTAAAGGCATAAAAGGCAAACGACAACTACAGGATTTAATTTACTTTGCAAAAAAAAAAAAGCATAGAAAAGCAAAAGGGTCACTGGAAAAAGAATACACTGACTAATACAACATAAGTTATTAAAATTTTGTTGGTTCTCTCTTGATTTTGTCCATACTTTCATTGTACAACAGCCAAAATTTATATCCACACAATTTGGAATGCTTCATTGCGTTATCACAAAATAAACAATTGCCTCCAGTCCAAGCACAACCATACATTACATGCTTACAAAATATTTAACACAATTTACTACAATACCTGAATAAAGGGTGGGTTTAGGTGTAGTGTTACTGTGTCGATTTTGAGTTTAAGGTTCAATGTCGAGTGTAGGGTTCAGGAATGATGATGCTCATCTCATCTGGGCCAAATACACACGCACGTGCACGCAAAAGCACGCGCGCGCACCACACAAAGACGCGCGAGGCCGCGACTGATGTTGAACATCAACTGAAAAAGGCCAGGATAAATAAAACAAAACAGCTTTTAAAACAGCATTATATCACAGAGCACTACTATGCTGAAACCCAGTGACTGTTACTGTGCTGTCACCCACTGCCTCTCGCTACAGACATTTCAAAACACGCGTGCCTAGGGAACATTAGTGTGTAATACACAAACACTCACCTGGGTCAGTATCACCTGCCGGTGAATCATCACCTTTTCGTTCATATGGCCATTATCCGTCCCATATTTACCCGCACAACAGCCGCCCTTTCCTCACATTTGCACTGTTTGCTAAGCTACCGCAGGAGATGCTACATCCTCTTTCCTGGGTACCAGGAGCCTGTAACCAATGGAAACGCTCCGTCAGATTGATTTCTGTTTTTTGTTCCTCCAGTTATGACGGTGGATACGTCATCCACCCCACCCGCGCACGTACGCACGCGCTTTCCGCACTGAGAGTCTGGACGCTGACTGGATGTCCGGATAGTGACTGGCGGCTGATTGGTCGTCCCTATTGTGACGAAATGTGATTGGATGAATGTATGGATGGGCTTTGGTGTGATTGGAAGTAATTGGTCTCATAGGCCCCCCTACCACACTTGCTTCTCTTTGGTCTTTGCTCTTGACCACCTGTCTACATGACTTATGGCCCAAGTGCTCTTGATTACCAGATGGCACATACTTATAGTGTTGCAAAAATGCAAATGTTTACAGAGCTTTATTTTGATTTTCAATACTTTGCATTTTAAAATAAATTTCTAAATGTCTGGTCAGTAGGCTAATCCCTATGTAATGGAAGACACAATTTAAAATTGTGGTGCTTCTAATTAAGTGATAAAAAGCAGTTGCAAATGTTGTACAAAATACTTGTTTGGTAAGGTCTGGTGGATTCACGTTATTTTACCTTTAAAGCAACTGACAGATTCACACTAGACTGATTCTATAAATAGGGGGAATGTACACTTTAATATTGCTGGTGTAGCCTATAAGAAATAATCATTTGTTTGTGTCTAAAATATTCAATTAGCCAATGTATTCTCCAGACAAAGATTTAATAAAATAAAAAACAGTGCAAATAACAGATACTAATTTCTTAAAAGAAAACAACCACAATCAAACAGATTATTTAGAACATTTATTGTCATGCATTAAAATGAGATATATTACAGAACCAAAATAACACATTGTAGGGACTGAGTTCATGCTCAAAATGAAGATCAGAACAGGATATATTAAGATGTTGACAGGACAGGAAGTTTACTCATTTCTGAGAACTTTAAAGGGTTGTGACTGTGAGTTTCATATTGTTCGAAGAACAGGTCACCAAATAGAATGGCAAATTCCTGTCACTAATATTTTTCTTCTTTGCACATTACACCAGCAATATAAAGTCTAAATATTCACTACTAACAGTATAACTATTTACAACAATATATTTTACACAAAACAATATTACTTCTTAAAAATAATATAATGAAAGTAAGGAGAGATGTTGCAAAGAACCCATAGATTAGAAGTAGGGTTACACAATGAACAATATGTTGCAATGATGCTCTTTCATCACAGAAGCTATAAAACGTTTTTTTTCTTTAATATTACTTAATTTTTAAGTTTTGTTTTTGATATCATTAAAGCGATATTTGTGAAGGAATATTTACATCTATAGACAGTAAAATTTGAAAGTTATTATTAGCTATAAGTATTAAATGCCTTTTCACAATTAGGTACAATTGATGGAGCCCATTAGACACACTATTCATCATTAAATGAGAATGAAAAAATTATTGAGAAATTATTGGAAACATTTTTTTTTAACTTTTTTGTGTGTCATCAAAAGGATATGAAGGATGAAGGAATATTTACTTATGTACATCAAATGAACTGTAAAATATGACAATATTTCAATTGTTTTAAAATTTGTATCAATACTTTTGCTTCATTTGGTAAAATTGATGGAGCTCATTAGACATACACTATTCATTAATATGCATTAAATGAGAAATTATTGGAAACATTCTTTTACTTTTTTACTTTTTTTGTCACCAAAGGGATATTTATGAAGGAATATTTACATATGTACATCAAATGAACTGTAAAATATTACAATATTTCAATTGCTTTTAAATTTTTATCAATACTTTTGCTCCATTTGGTAAAATTGATGTACATACAATTAGACATACACCATTATGCATTAAATGAGAAATTATTGAAAATATATTTTTAGGGTCAAACAAAGCAAACATTGCATCTTGGATTCTGTTTTTTCTTTCTCTAGGCGCTCTAATTTGTGTCCTCTTAAAAACTAATTTCCGAACAAAACTTACTGGTCACATCAATGGTCAGTAATCAGTGGTTGGGCTCCTGATTGATGTGGTTTTACTACTTGGCATTGACAGTATGTTATCGATCTTCAAGCATGGTATACGCTTGGCCAGAATTTTCAGAAAATGGCTTTGAAACTTCTTCCCCAAAAAGGTATAAAAAACAGGGCTGATGCAGCAGTACAGGTAGGCAAAGTTACGTGTTATGTACAGCGCATAGTCGAGGGCTTCTGAGCAGTTGTTCAGGTCTCCAGATGACGTCTTGATGGCTTTTAACAGAATGACCACATTGTAAGGTGTCCAGCAGATGAAGAAGGTGAAGACAATGACAAAGATGAGCTTGACTGCCCTGACCTTCTCCGTTATGCGTGTGGACATGATCCTGATGGTTATACGGATGTAGCAGTACAGGACGATAACCAGAGGCACTAGGAAGAAAAGAACAAACTGCTGATAATAGCCAACCAGCTCCCACTTTGTGAGGATAGTCTGGTGGTAACCAGTCACTTCGCACAGCAAACCATTCGAACCATCCGTCACATCGTATAGAACAATATCCTTTGTACTAGCAAATATACTGAGCACCCAGACAGTGGCGACCGATGCGAACGCATACGTTTTTCTCCTGCTGTGCGCTGCAGAGATGGCGTGGACCACTGCAAGGTAGCGGTCGAAAGTCATGAGAGTGAGGAAGAGGATGGAGCTGTTGAAGCCGATGGTGTAACAACTTCCCACTAACTTGCAAAGGCCTCTGCCAAAGATCCATTCTGACTTGTGGTAGACCGCCCAAAAGGGAAGACTGGAGGCGAAGACCAGGTCCGAGATGACGAGGTTGAGCAAGAATATGTTGGTGACCGTGCTGAGCTTCTCATATTTGAAGATGATGTACAGCACCAGTCCGTTCCCCACCAAGCTCAGCAAGAAGTTGGTGTAGTAGAACGCTGGGAGAAATGCTGCACCAAATTCGAGGACATTGGCTTTATCGCATAAAGAAACCTCTCTGTTTACGACGCTGTATGCGACTGTGGGACTGGTGTCACTGAAAAAATATCCATCATATCCATAATCATCCATTGGTGTCAGTCTGGTGTCTGAGGTCAGATTCTGTTGAAATAAAATCAAACAACAGCAAATACTGAGTTAATAAAAAAATTCTATTGAGATTCATTCCGAGCATCAAATATTGGTTTCACTCACCTGTGCCTCTGGTAATGAAGTGTGTGAAACACTCTGCAGCAGTGGCAGAACTGTCGCAAGCATGTTGTGGCTTAACAAGAAAAACTCATCTCAGCACACATCCTGAACGAGGAACAGAGCATTTAAATCATACAGAGCACCTCGTCAGCACTACGCAAAACCGCTTTCACCATCACTATTTTTGGTCAAATGTCATGCAATATGATGTATATTTTTTTTGAGAGAGAGAGAGAGAGAGAGAGAGAGAGAGAGAGAGAGAGAGAGAGAGAGAGAGAGAGAGAGAGCAGGCAAAATGATTAAGAATTAAACAATTTAATTCAACATTTTTAAATATTTATTGTAATTTAAAGAGTTTGAAATGTCAGCTGCACAAATGAATTGATAAATTCAGTAAAAAAAACATGACAAGACTAAGACCTACGTGCATTTAAAAAAAAAAAACATGAACAGGGAACATTAAATAATAAATAGATGTTAATTGCTGGTCTTTGCACAAATCTATCAGGTCAAACAAATAGACATGCCAAAACTACACTATTAAGAGTACTGCTAAATTCTATAAGACATGTTCATAATATCAAACAATTAAAGTGTAATTAAATAATAATAAAAAATGGTGTAACAGTAAAAATTTTCCTATTGTATAAAAATTAACAAATAGCCCTTGAGCAGAAGTATTCTCAATTTTTAACATAAGCGTTCAATGTATAGCCCGTAGAAAATGCTTCACATCCTGTACAGAGGTAGCTTGGCTAGGGCAGTGCAGATTACACAGTATAGTCATTTTTCTTTATAGGAACAGTTTACCCCAAAAACAAAAAACTGAAATTTTAAATTAAATTGGTCACAGGAAACGTGAGAATGATGTAAGTATACAGTAAACGCATATGCATGGTGTTTAAAAGCATTTTCCCTGAATAATGATTTAATTTTTACACTGTTTCTTGCACAAAGGCTTCAGAAGACATGGAATATAATGCATGAGTTGTACTGACCACATTTATGGTGCTAGTTGTGTCATTTTTCGAAGCCCAATAGCCCCTGCCCCCATTGTATGGAAAAGAGCGGCATCAAAAATGAGGGTTCATTCCAATTACAGATTTTACCACATTCAAGATTCTCAGACAGGAAAACACGTCACATATTTAAAGTCAAGATCATGACATCGTTCTTCAGAGGTTATGAGTTCTTGAGGTCAATGCTGAGCTCCAGAAATGTTCATCCGAGAGAGAAAAGACTGTACAGATTCAGTAAGATCCCACTGTTCTGATTCTAAAAGTTAGGTCCTTTTCTAAATGGGTCGTCCCGAAAGCCATAGGCTTGATAACATGAGGACAGGTCACAAATCCCCATGGATCCTGGGGGCCCACGTTTGCCTGGGGTCCCCGGAGTGCCATGTTTCCCTGGTGGACCAGAAGGCCCGGGATATCCCTCACCAGCATCACCACGCGGGCCCTGCAAACCTGTGGAGGAGACAGTTATTTAAGGATGTGCTTACAAAGACAAAAAAAAATTAAGAAATAAAATAAAACAAGAGGGATTATTATCATGCATGAGTATGATATAGAAAGGGCTTAACATTAACCCTCGCCAAATACGGTGGATTTCAGCAGTGTCGTGTAACACAGTCACTCCTACTAGACACTTCGGTGGCTTGAATTTTATATACGATATGTTAATTTTTCAATTGTAGTCTTTTAAAAAGGTATCTGATAAAATAAACTAAGTGCAATGTAGTGTTGTCAAAAATATCTATATTTTAATACATATCGAGACTGAAATATCTGAAACGCTTCCAATACTAATTTTCCGCAGAATAGATGCACGTCTCTCTCGCTCTCTCTCTCATCATCTCTCCGACAGCGAGTGACACACAAACCCGCCTCCCCTCACTCAATCGTTTCATTTGCTCCGGATGAATATTACTGGGTTTGAACTATACCTATACTATATAACTATACTAACACACCCAAAGTGCACACAAATAAAGCCGCCTCTCAGTACAAAAATTAAATTCTTTTTCACTTCATATCGCGCTTAAACAGTCAAACACACAAAATAATGCAAAAATGCCTGTCTTGGTGAGTATTCACGTAAACACAGTCAGTTATGTTTAAAGTGAATTTAAACAGTTGAGAAAGAAAATGCATGTGTAACAGTATATGGATCAGTGTGTCAGGTCTTAAAGTGACAGCAGCCTAATAGACCTGCTGCCAAATTATGAAATAATATTAAAATATCTATATGGCAGTTTTTCCCCATGGAATCGATGTCAAAATTGTGGCCAGTGAAAATGCTGAGTGGCTTGTAACTTTGGAAAACCACTAGCCACAGTAGCTGGTGGGCAAAAAAGGTTAATGTCAAGCCCTGGATATAGACATTTGTTTTTTACCTGCTGGACCAGGTGGACCTGGCATCCCGATTTCACCTTGTCCTTTAGCACCTTTCATTCCCATTGGGCCAATATCACCTGTAAGAATAACATTTGAGCAGAATTTTCCCTTTAGTACTGTCACTTTATAATCAGTAAATAAACGTCAAAACAGCTTGATTTAATTCTCACCTTTCACCCCTTCAGGTCCCCTCCTCCCTGGAGGTCCTTGGTAGCCTGGAGACCCTGCCATGCCGGGATAACCTGGGGGTCCAGAGGGGCCTGTTGGGCCTGGAGGACCTGGATCGCCTTGTGGTCCTTGTTTGGTTTCACAGTGCTGGCAACTTGTCTGGCCCATCACCTGCAGGAGCTGTGGCAGCTGGCCTTTTGAAAGAACAAATAAAGCAGTGCTTCTCAACCTGTTTGACTGGTATATGATGCTAAACTAGGAGTGGAAATTTATTAAAATAACAAAAAGTTAAAAATTTTAATTTATTTAAAAAAATATCATTAGATAATTAAAACAATTAAATTCCAGAAGTTTAAATAACTGTAACTTCTTCAGGGTTTACACTTTTTATCTTATAGCCTTATCTAGTAGTTTGTCACTATGGGGATATTTAAAATAATTTTTTAGTTACAAACAGTAATTTATTATAACATATTTTAGAGTACTAGAACAAATTGAAAAATTATGACTTTTATTCAGATTTCCCTAGGTCTAGAAATAACCATTTTTTTCACTTATATCACGTTTTCCAAGAAATGTCATAGTCATTACCTGTGAGTGCCCCAGCAGGACACTTGGCATGATTTTTTTTATCACATATTTTAGTAATCGTTATAAATTAGTTGTCATTAAAGGACTTAAACACACAAAATTCATTATATGTAAACCGTTTCGAAATTGGACATGGAAACCATGACATATGGCTTTTTAGTGTCCAAATGATATGGTAAAATATATATTTTGTATGAAATAAAAATGTTTAGTTCAGCACATTTGCTTTACACTAAATATACTGTAACTTATTTCTGGTTTTATTTTACGCTTTGCTTTCACCTCTGCAATAAGCTACTGAGTGTCTTTTTAAAAAGGGCTGTGATAAGGCAAGAGCTATAGGACCTGAGTAAATATTTAAAAAAGCTTTCCAGCGCTGAGAGACCAAAACAGGAAGGCCTGAAAACAGATGCAGAGGTTGCGTTGTTTCTGAGTCACAGTACATTGGTTTTGCTATCTTTCACAGAACCAAGTTGCACTGTTGTTGTAATATTAGCTATGGTAACAGTACAGTTTTGAGTGTCATTGTTTGTCAGGAGACTAACAACCAACTCTTGCTTGTATACAGTACATATACAATATATATGCGTGGAATCAACATGTACCAGATGTGGCCCGGATCTGTGCCGACAATATGTTGCTGTCAGACTCTTGTGTCCTGTATGTTCAGTTTTTGTTCTTCCTTGTTTCTTGTTTGTCATAATTGGTTTATTTTTCGCGAAACATTATTTTTCTTAATGTCATGATAAAGAGACATCCATTTTTGCATTGCGTGTTTTGGGTGTTTGTTCGTGTTGATTTCAAATATCAGCAGTGTTTCTAGACATCGCTTACTGCACCTTTAATTGTTTAAATAAAATTACAGTTTTGAGAATTGAATCAAAATAGAAAACATAATGGGTGAATTCCAAATGACGTTTTTGCGCCCTTGAAATTTAAAGAGGCGTTCCAGACAAAAGTGAACAAATGAATTCCTTCACAAAGGGCCTTTCCACAAGTCCGTAAGGTAAAGGCTTAATGGAAAGACATCATTTTGTCGTTTATGGTCATGTGACCTAGGGTGACGAATCCTCACGATTAATTTTAAAGCTAGATGGTTGGAAGAGTTAGAGTTAATGTATAAACGGAATAATTCAAGTTGTTTTGTTTGTGATATTTTACACACATTCTTCATATGAAGTTTAAAAAACTTTCATAGGTAAGAAATGTGTGTAATAGTAGAAATGTTAGGTAAATTTGACTACATGCGAGGTCCAAAGAAGAGACGGCAAGTTTTAATGTTGAGCCCAGAGAGGGAATACACTCACACACACATATATATATAAATAATGGATAACTTCATTATAAAATGTTATATTTATTTGCAACAATAATATTAACAGCAATAATTAAAAAAAATCCTGTTGGAAAAACAGCTAATGAGGTGATGGACGTCACAGTATTAAATCAAAACATTTTGATAAAATATTGAGTTCTCAAAGCTTAAATTGGATTTTCTAATATGACAGACTATCATACACACCTGCAAACGCAGTTGCTGGATTTAATGCTGTTCAGTGTTATTGTATTGCTCTCTCGAATACTCATGTGGCTCTCGAAAACTCAAACTGAACATTTTACATTTTTCACTGTCCCTGGCAACCATTTCCTACATATCTGTGCTAGTTTCACATCTTTCATTCTCACATAATAAATTATTCATGCATTTATTAATTTGCCAAATAGAGTGCAATGAGAAAGATAATGTACAAATGCTTCACACTGGCATCGTGATCATTATTTTGCAATCTGACTGTCCGTTATCCCTTACTACAGTATGTGCATGCCACAAGCGTAATCACTGTGGACTCCACAGACTTTTAAGGAGTGTGGTGAAGAAAGGGTGAAATCTGTGGCAGTATCGCCAATATTAAAAATAGAGGTGTTCTTGCTCAACACATGCATTTTTCAACTATATAAAGATAAATAAAATATTTCTTCTTTTTTACAGAGAACTGAAAGTTGCATCACTGCTCCTACCACTTTAGATGTTTCCAGCTATCTGACCGTGAGGCAAGCATACACACTTCTATACACACACTCTATTTATCATTGAGTTATCATAGAGTTAAATGCTATTCTTCAGGAGTTTTTTTAGGTACATCCCAATTCGCATCCTTTTACACTATTATATCATGTTTTCTAGTATAAATAGTGTAAGTAGATTATTCAAACTGAAGATTCCAAAAAGAAAAAGTGCACTTTAAATACCCGGGTGATGCACTTAATTAAGTGAGGAACGTTGGACAGTTCATGCACTCAAATGTCACAGCTTAAATTTTGTAGCGGAGAGGGAGGGGCTATCAGACTCCGATGTTCAATCACAAAAAAACGTATTAAATTGATACATGGTTGAGTACATAATACATAGCATACAAGTGCATAGTGTAAAGTGCATCATTTGGGAAACAACTTTTGTCTTTTCTTCCAAAATAAATTTAGCTGACAAGTAAAATGCACATTAAGATATAGGGACATATATATTTCAATACTAGATTTTGAGATTGATGTGCCACTCAAAAGTCACGGGCACAATTCTGAGGTGTCGCTATGGTGGGTTTTTTTTTTAGCACTTTTTTGTTTGCTAGTGTGATCATTTTTTTGTAACTGTTAGAGTTGTATGACTAAATGTAATATTAACTGTTGAGGGTTAGTTTAAATTCTAACCGAAAGTATGAGCAATAGTAATATTAAGGCTTGCATAAGAATATTTTTTTCTTTTGTCTTAACCTCACAATATGTATTTGCCATTGAAACGAGACAAAAGACTCATATAATTCTTAACAGTACAAAACATGAAAACTTACTTTGTAGCACAGAAGCACAAATCTTCATTAGCTGATCTTCTGAAGGTGGCTTGCCCTGTAACACAGTGTGTCATATTTGAACAAGACCATCAAAATCATGCATACTTTATAAATTCTCATAAGCATTACGCTCACCGGTTTCCCTGGGTAACCTGGAACTCCTGGTTGTCCTGGTAACCCATCTAGACCTGGAAAGCCTTGAGATCCATGTGGACCTGATGGACCCACATCTCCCTTTTTCCCATCAGCCCCTCTGCTCCCAGGATCCCCTGCTACACCTGTCTGAGAGGGAGTGGAAGAACAATTAAAAACAGTGTCATCAGCAAGGACGGAGTGGCAATCGGGAGAGTCGGGACTTTTCCCGGTGGGCCGGTAGTGTTTCGAGGCCGCGAGGACAGGTGTTATTGCAAGTTCTTAGCAACCATCCAACTGTTGTGTGCAGCCTCTTTGCTCAACCCGTAAATAAATACAGCGATCCGTAAATCGTGTTTGTAGGCTATAGTTAAGTGGTCTAGTGGTAGATCTTTTGCCAAGCGTGTCAGAGGTTTCAGGTTCTAATCCGCACTTGTATAGTTTTTTTTTCTCATCAAAACTGAATATGTTCATCAGTGGGTACAGTCTATATCGAGCAGGGACACGTTTGTGTGCATTTTATTTTGTGATTTCACTGGAATGAACAGAGAGTCTCGCAACGGCGATAGATTGAAACGCGCGTCCGAGTGAAGACTGCGCGAGCCGCAAGAGAACACTGTATCCATGACACTGATAGCAGCGGCAACGAGCACTCAGCTTGATTAAAAATCAAATCTTAACTGGAGATGTTTTATTTATTTTTTATTAGGTACATCCGTGTCTCAATGTTTCAAAAAGTTGTGGGGGACAATATCGATCCTGAGAAAAAGTGGTGGGACACGACTTCACTGGATATAAACAAATCAATCTAACCATGATAGATGTGACCACTGTAGTGGTGGCTTTCTTAATCTATTTAAAATCATTTTGCAAGGGTTCTTGCAAAAAAAAAAGAAATTTTGGTAACACTTTATTTTACAGTGTCCTTGTTACAAACGTTACATGTAATTACCATAGTAAATACAATAAATTATGCCTAATTACATGCAATTAACCCTCAACCAAAACCTAATCCTACCCTAACCCTATAGTAAGTACATGTAGTTAATTAATATTACACTACTTCAATATTTAATTACACTGTAACAATGACACCTTAAAATAAAGTGTAACCAAATTTTTTTTTACCAAAAAATACCCCCACCACCACACCACCCAGCCGGTGGTCTACGAAATGTCCCGGTAGATTTTTTGGTCCCACTCCACCCCTGATCATCAGTGTCATAGAATGAATTCAGAAGTATCATAAAACATACTTGTTCGTTTTTTTAAATCCTTCAATTTTCGTGCCCATTTGTTTATTTGAGTAATGTGAGTAGAAGTGTTTTAAAATGTGATTGAGTTGCAAACAAGTTTTTTTGGTTCAAAAAATTGAAGGTTGTATTAGTCCCTTGCTAGGAAACTGAGAGACTTTCAGATTCTTACTCATCAGGAAACAGTTATGAGACAATTGTGAGACATTGACAACAATAGTTATGTTTTATGAGTAGTTAGTTACGTACCTCTCCTTTGTTCCCTTTATGGCCCGGTTCTCCCTGTTGAGAATGACAGAGGTACATCACACACACATTAGGTGCTGTTCAGTTGATTTGCATTTATATATCCTGACATTTTATGAGAAATTTATTTTCAAAGCATTTAGATATTTACATGTATATTATGTATACATGTATATGTTTTTTTTAAAGACATCATCTTAAGCTCACCAAGGCTGTATTTATTTGATAAAAAATACAGTAAAACCATAATATTATTAGCAAAGCTGTATTTTCAGCATCATTACTCCAGTCTTCAGTGTCACATCATCTTTTAGAAATAATTCTAATATGCTGAATTGATGCTCAAGAAACATTTCTTAATATTACCAATGCTGAAAACTTTTGTGGAAACCGTGATATACATTTTTTTAGAATTCTTTAATGAATAGAAAGTTCATAAGAACAACCTTTATTTAAAATGGAAATGTAACATTATAAATGTCTTTACTGTCAAGAAAGAAAGAAAGAAAAAGTTTAACCATAAACTTTTGATATATAACTTTCATGTTTTTTCATATAAATATTTCGGTAACACTTTATAACAAGGTCTCATTTGTTAACATTAGTTATATAGTTATAATATTTAATAATCTTTGTTAATGTTAGTTAATTAATGAAACTTTATTGTAAAGTGTTACCGAAACTTTCTTATGCAAAGCTCATCCCCAGGATACTAAGGTATTGCCAGAGCATTGCTATATGGTTTCTATTTGTTTTTAGTGTATTGTTATGTGGTTGCATGGGTCTAAATGCTTTCTAACTAGCTCAAATCAAAAGAGTCTCTATGATACATGGATTCTTTCTTCAAAACAAGTGTGTGGGGTGTTTTCATTTCCATTGCACAAGCAATGTGGGGCAAGCTGTGTGTCAAAGTTTATTGGGTAGGTTTTACGGGTGTGTTCAAATTCATAACCAGAAGTACACTTGTATTAGTAACACCACTAATAAAGCATGAAGACTGTTACATACCTGTTTTCCAGCGACTCCAGGTTCTCCCTGGTTTCCTTTCTCGCCCTGGAATGGGAGATTTGTTATAATCAAAATGTTAATATTGCTCTAACAAAAATGTACATTATCATGGCAAAAAAGGCCAGCAAACAGTAGTTGGTCTTAATTACTGCAACCAGAAAGACTTACTAGGTCAACCAATTTGCTTTGTTTGGCTAGTAAACAGCATGATTTTTCTTATCCACAAGCTAGACCAGCACCAGATCAGCATTAACCATTAAAACAGCCTAGACAAACTTTTTGACTCCAAATGCTGAATAAAAATGTGTGTATGTGCGTGTTCTGTAGGTTGTAATTCCTGTTAGAAAGAAACAGAAACACTTTTTTTTTTTACTTCCTCTTTTCTCTCTCTCTCAACTTGTTTCTTTTCAAAAGTCAGTCAGAAATCAAATGTCACAGATGCCAGTCATCACTGAGCAGTCATAGTACCTGACTTCCCCTCGGTCCAGATGATCCTGAGTCACCCTGCAAAGTAATCAAGCATATAAGATATGCATATAAGATAGTGCTAAATGTGCTAACGCTGAAGTTCTAAACTTAGGTTCGGGTCCAGTCAATCATCATTATGAAGGTATATAAGCAGCAGTCACAGTGCCATCCCAGTGACAATTCTTCCAACATCCATCAACCTCCTCCTCTATTTCTCTCATTGTCCCTCTACGTAGTACCGTCATAGGGGGGCTGAGCTCGGAGCTCGAGCCGAGGACAGCAAGCCAAGTTTGTTTACCATGAACTATTAAGCCTGGATGGTCAGGCGAAAAAACACATTCAAGTGCAAAAGTTTACAGTCCGATCAGAAGTTGCATTAACCAAGAATAGTCACTTGCTGAATTAAATTTAAAATTCAACTCTTTGCCATTTTGTGCGAAAGCCAGCATGAAATGGAAGTTGTGATAATCTTTTCTTCCCTATCGCTATTCTGAGTGAAACGGCTTCTTGAACAAGAAGAAATGTAGGGCGGGGCTTGATTTTGTCGACGGGGAATTGATTGGATGGTTGTGGATTGCTAATGCTGTGATCTCATGATTGAAAGGGTGTTCCCAAATGGTGCTCACTGCAGAGCCAAATGACATCCAGCTCCTCCTCTCTGGATGTAATGGGTGGAGTTACAGAGTTTACCTGCAGAGTTTAGCTCCAACCCCAATTAAACACACCTGAAACAGCTAATCAAGGTCTTGATTAGCTGTTGAAGGTCATTAGGTATGCTAAAAAATTACAAGCAGGTATGTTGAGGCAAGTTGGAACTAAACTCTGCAGGACAGTGGCCCTCCAGGACCGAGTTTGGACACCCCTGTGTTACGGTGTAGTTGGACCGTCTAGCTCCACCCATTACGTTCAGCGAGGGGAAACTGGAAGTCAAGCTCCACCATTGGCTCTGCGGTGAGCAGCCTCTCAGTTGTCCCGCCCTCCCGCCAGTAAACACGTCATCAGAGAAGAGATGTCGCTGAGGGAGGGCACATAAGAAAATAGAATGTGCACATCTAAATCATTCATAATAAATGCTCTAATATTCCATCAAAAAACAGGAATTGTCTTTTTTGATTCTTTTAGAATCATTTCCACTGCAAAAGATGCCTATAAGGTTTCAAGGTGAATAAAAGAGGAGAAAGTTTTAAAGCGCCACCACGAAAATAGAGCGGGTTACAGATGTGAGTGAGAATTTGGAAGAAAAAAATGAACATTTCTAGAAATGAAGAGGGGAAAAGTCGACAATCTGAGTGATTTTTGTGATATCAAATGTCACATTAAAGTCAATGATCATGAAATCATTCTGTCTAATTTGTAAATGCATGTTATAGATTTTTCTTTTGTCAATGATTCATCCATGTATGTTTATTTTATTTTTTTGAATGATTTAACCTTGACATTTTTTTTATCCAAATGTAATGAATCGTCCGGTGAAAATGAGAGACTTCTCTCTGTTGACTTCTCCAGTCATTTAGTAAACTCCATCCCAGCAAGCCTGCGTTTATGCTATTGACATCTCAAAATCCAATCAACAATCAATGCATACAGACAAGCCCCTTCCCTATATTTTACCCTTCTTGATAATCTGTTACACTTGGATGTATGTTACAATACAAAAGAAAAGATCTTTTGCTACTTTGTTTCATTACGACTTTAAAAATTCCAAGCATTACAAATTTTTTATTATTGAATAAAACAACATGAAAACCAGTCGGTGACAGATAATGACTAATTGTAATGCAACCAATGAGTCCATCATAGTAAGGACATCTTTATTAAAGCATCTGACAACAGTCTCTCTGTCTAAAGCAAGGCAGATGCTAATTCATCTTAGGTTTGTCACTGTTGAAGAGTCAAGACGAACGTACCTTATGACCTTTGAACCCTGGTAGACCTCTAATGCCAGGGGGACCTTGAATGCCATACTCTCCGTCTGAACCCTGTGGATACACAAATGCACACATACACCTTTATATCATTTAGTTACTTTATTTTTTTTGAATAAAGGAAGAAACAGGACACTGAACACCACTGGCTGTAGGGTATTTGCAGAAAAGACTTTTTAAGACCTGCTCAAATAAAATGAATACAATATGTCCATACGGAACAAAAAATCTAAAAAATAAAACACCTTTTTAACTGCAGGTTTAAAATAATCAAGACATGATTTATTTAATATAAACATACAGTATGAATTGAACTCGGCTAATGTATGCATAAAAAATTCACACCAATAATGGATTTTGCTAATAGGATAATAATACGTTTAAAGAATGCAATAGACTATTGTGCAAATACTAGTGAAATCTCTGTGTTGAATTAATGTGATAAAATAATTTGCTTTCATTCCTGTAACAGGGCAGCCCATTGGCTTTTTGAAGTTTAGTACTGGCATTAGGCCAGATTGCACTTACTATTTTCCATTCCCAAATTTAAGACCTCTTAAAATGATAATTAAGACTTTTGTTATACTATTTTATTTATTTAGATATTTAAGACTTTGTATGGCCCTAAATTTGATCAAACTCAATTTCACACATTATAAGTCTTTTTATGGACTTTTTCAGGGACCCTGGATATACACTTCTCAAAGAATAAATACATACATTTCAGTTGGTTTTTCGCATTTAGCTATTGTATGGCTTCAGAAGACCTGGAATAGTGCACAGTATGGACTACTTAAAATTTTTGGATGAACTATCACTTTAAAACTTGATTCTTATGCTTAATGTGCAATAAACACAACAAATTAAAAATTGCAACAATTTCACACTCTGTAAAACGCATAAATTTTCTCAGCTCGAGTTGATATTTCTTTCTGAACATTATGACTTGAAGGAGGCTTAATATAGCATCTGCGACTCAAAGTTATTTCCTGAAGCTGTCTGAGAAAGAGGCAGGTGTGTCACTAAAGGAGATGATATCGTATCTTCAGACCTTTACGTGTGGAAATCCCCCTCCCCTAGCTCACTCACTTTTGTACCAGGTGCACCAGGGAGACCATCCTGTCCGCGAGAGCCAGAATTCCCCTGTCAACAAACAACAGTTTCAATAAAATGATATATAACAAGTATACTTATAATCAAGACATAGGTAAAGTGAAGTTAAGAAGTGATATAAAAAATACTTTTGATAAATGAAATGTGCCATTGCTAATTAAAAACAAACAATAATATGATGAATTACCTTAGGACCAGGAGGACCTTCTATGCCTGGTGGGCCAGCTGGGCCTGGGGGTCCCTGAAATTAAAGATATTTTTTAAGACAACTTTGCAATAAGACAAGCATTAAATATCAGTAGTTCAATGCTAAAACATGTAGGCCTGGTTTCACAGACAGGTCTTAGAGATTAAGCCAGGATTAGGCCGTAGTTCGATTAGGACATTTAAGCAGCTTTTATAAAAATGCCTTAGAAAAAAACATTACCGGTTTGCATCTTTTGGAATCACTGTAATGTTGGATGGCTATAATTACTGTTCAAAATTCATTTTTATTTTATTCATAATTATCATTTTTATCCAGACATCAATGGCTTATGGATCATTATAGGTGTTATCAATCATTTAGTTGTTGTTGCTAGTTTGAGTTGAGAGATACACATTTCAGCATTATCACTAATCTGTGTGCACATTTTCCTTGAGAACAAGCAAGTTGACTCGTGAAACTGTATCGCTATCGCAATCGCAATATTGACCTCAATAATCGCAATATGACATTTTCCCCAAATCGTGCAGCCCTAGTAGATACATTTCCACAACAGATCAAACACCGTAGTACAAATCAAAAAATTCTGTCTGGAAACATTAACCAATGACGTGGGTTTGGGGCACATTTTAGCTTTAAAAAAATAAATCATTTATAACTGTTGTTGGAAACTATAGATTTCCACATTTTGTGAAACGTGGCACCACAGATCTAGGGGTGTTCATGGTTTTGCTTTGTGGTTGGTAGTGTTGTGAGTGGGCTGATGCTTACAAAAGAGCACCGCTCAACAAAAACTATTATATTCTGGTTCCCAGATATTGTTTGAGTCCCTCCTTTAAAGTTAAAGTATGGGATTAAAAATATATATATATCATCCAATCTTAAGTCTGATTTCTTAACAAAAGTATAAAAGTCTTATAAAAGTAATAGCTGCATGATTTTGTTTAGGAACATTTGTGTTGGACATTTAGCTTAAAATTAGAAGCCTTAATGAGGAAACTAAACAGCTACTGCTTGCAAAATTGCAATTTAGCATCAAGTCAACAAATTGCATTAAACAAAACATCAATCTGTTGAAATTATGAGATACCTGCTGTCCTGTTGGTCCAGTAAAGCCTGCTGGTCCTGACATGCCTCGCTCACCCTGTCAAAATAATTTGTTATACAACAGCACAAAAGCTGTGACAAAATCAACACTCTCAAAATAACATTAACTATAATTCAAAAGTTTTTAATTCTCTTATGCTCACTAAGGCAGCATTCAATCAACCAAAAATCCAATAAAAACTGTAAAATTGTGAAAAACTGTAGTACAATTTAAAATAACTCTTTTTTTTATTATTTGAATATATTTTAAATCAATTTATTGCTGTGATGCAAAGCTGAATTTTTTAGCATCATTACTTGTCATTACATGACCCTTCAAAAATCATTCTGATATGCTGATATTTGCTCTTGAACCATTTATTATTATTATTATTATTAATGTAAATGCATTCGATGAATAGAAAGTTCAAAAGTACTTGAATGTACTTGAAACAGAAACATTTTGTAACATTATAAACGTCTTCACTGTCACTTCTGGTCTATTTAATGCATCCTTGCTGAGTAAAAATATGAATTTCTTTAAAAAAATAATTTTTTTATTATTAATAGCTTTTAAGTCAATTTAATAGTAAGTTTTATACTTTATTTATGCTTAATCTGGGTTCTTACTTGAGGTCCAGCAGGGCCAATCTCTCCAGGAAGCCCCTGTATCCCCTAAAAACAACAAAGCAATCATGTGTCATGATGAGTAGTGTATGCGTTTAGAGCCCCTTTCTATCTGTGCAAATTTGTTAAAGACTGAAATACACAATTATGGATCTACTCTGAAACTGAAGTATTTTCTTCCGTATTGTGGCATATATCATAGTGAAACGGCTTCTCTCTTATTTTTTTAAACGGCTTCTCGAACAAGACTGAGCTTGATTTTGTCCATGGGGAATTGATTGGATCGTTGGAACATTGTGGTTTTCCATTGGTCGATCTCATGTAAGTGACAGGTTGCCCCGGCCACACGACAGAAAACATGTTATCAGAGAACAGATGTCGCTGCAAGAGGGAGGAGAAGTTATTTTGATTCATTTTTTGATGATTACATTTTTTGTTATTTTGATACCCCCCACCTACATTTTCCTGCCTGTATTTTTCTCTCTCAATACCCACAGAAAAATGTAGGTGGGGGGCGTGAATAAACAGCGCTATCTTCAACCCTCAATAACCACGACTGGGGTGCACCTGAGCAAGGCACATAACCCCGAATCACTCCCCGGGAACCGCAGTGACGCTGCTCTACTCTGGGTATGTGTCCACGTCTTGCAGTGTGTGTGTGTGTGTGTGTGTGTGTGTTCTACTCCTAATGTGTGTGTGCACTCATTTGGATGGGTTACATGCAGAGGACAAATTCTGAGTATGAGTTACCATACTTGCCCTTCACGTCACTTCACTTTAAAGATTATGAATTTAAAAAAATAATGATGTGCACGGTTAAATCATTTGTAAAAAATACTGCAATATTCCATAAAAAAACAAGATTAGTCAATTTTGATATCATGGTGACTTTAACATGCTGGCAGCAGTTTTTACTACCACTATTGCATGCTTACTTACCCAGTGCTGCCTTTCTGTCTCATTGCCAAGCCACATTGTAACCCATCCAAGCACATATTCTTCCATTAGAGCGGTTTACATAAGAGTTTTATGATGAAAGATAAAAGGGAAGCATACATCACCACACCTATAACCAGCCACAGCTGATTCATCCCGTTTCCTGCACCAAAAGATTTCAGGAATCTCAGAAAGTTGTAAATTTTTCTTTCAAATGAGCCAGTTTCATTGGCCATAAACAGGAAGCAGGCCAAACAACTTGTGAAATGAATGAGCGTAAAACTGTTCAGTCAAACAGCAAAGTTTCCACATAGTGCATGTGGCAGCAGACATGAAAGACAGTGCAGAGAAAGACCAAGATAGAAAGACCAAGAGACAGAGGTCGCGGCCGTGCTGAAAAACTGCTGACCTAGGAGTGGACTAGAGCATTTATTGACATTAGTGAATTGGTTATTACTAGAAACACCTCTGTCTCCACCTGCTGTGTCCACGATTCAGCCAAATAAAACGGTTCCGCAGGAAAGTAAAAGAAGTCAGAACATTCAGAGGTTCGCCACAACCTCAGGAAGAGGGAGGGCTGGGGTGTTATATCACGACACAGTCTACCTAAAAGTTTCCATACAGCTACTCGAAGCATCTGGGCTGATGGGAAACGGGCAGAATTGTGTGCTTGCCAAAACATTTCCCCAAAAGGGAATACTTACTATATCAATATATATCAAACTAAGCCAAGGATATCTAAATATTTACATTGAGGCCTAAACCACATCACTTCAAGTCATTAGCTGAAATTATACTTCAGTTTAGCCCTGGATTGAAACCATCCAACACACTAACACTAACCATACTGAAATTTACAGCTGCAAATTCCAAGCTGTAGCTGTTAAATAAATAAATAAATAAATAAAAGTAAGTCTCCATCTCAAAAGTAATGACACACCACTCCTAAACAATACATATGATTTCATGTGCCATCCCTGTGCACTGTTCAGGACGAGTTGCCAAAGTGCAATACTTCAGGTTGGGTCTGTGCAAAACAACCACAAGTAGGAGCAAAAAAACTGTGTTGCATGTTAGAAAGCAGCTATTAATAAAATAAATAATTAAATCATTCTCCAGAAGTAACACCCTTGCAACCACAGTCACGAAACTTTGCACGGCATCAGCAGTTTGTTTCACGCTCTTCCTGCCATCTCATATGTTACACAGAGAACAAAGAAATCTTAAAAAAAGACATTAAATCTCACTGATATAAAATAAGTCACTGCTTGTTCTTAATATATATATATATATATATATATATATATATATATATATATATATATATATATATATATATATATATATTAGCTGTTCTTGCAGGGCTGGCCTTTTAAATTTAAAAACAGTTGTTTTAAAAAAAAAGGAAGAATATTAGGATTAGGAATAATAATTAACTCATATGTGAAACAACAGGGTTTCCGTTTGCTTTTATGGCTAGGACCCTATAAAGACCTCAAGAATGATTAAGGCCGTCATCTGTTGTGCGATCACATGTGCGTGATTGGTGATGAAGCAGGATGATTTTAAAGAACATTTTAAGCATAAACAGTGCTGTTGACTATATATATGTATCACCTGTTATTCTACATCTCCGCGATGTATTCTGGGGATTAGTAAACACTGTGGCCTCATCATTTCCAAGTCTAGAGTTAGCAGCAAACCACAAATCTGTGAGATCTCCTGCAAACCATGTGACACGGCCCTTTCCACCAGAAACAGCATGCATGAAACTTTGCCTTTCACTACTACACACAGTCAATCTCATAACATAAAAACATGATTAAAGGTGTACACATCATAACACAACATTATTATTGTGTTAATGTGTCATTTAGAAAGTTCTAATCTGGTGAATTTCACAGCAAGCTGAAACCTAGAGATTTACTAGAGAGTTTTGGATTTCCATCTACTGTATAATGAAAATGACATGAAATTAGAAAAAGCAAAGATCTGTAAAATATTTGTATTGTGTCACTGAAAAGCTGATGATATACTCCTAAAAGTTTACTAGAATTGTACCGGTTCATGATAGTGTGACTGCATATGTTTGGTGCCTTATCAATCAAACTGAACTAACTACACTCACCGGTCACTTCATTAGGTAGGCCTACACCTTAGTACCGGATTAGACCCAGTTTTCCCTTCGTGACAGAGATTCAACAAGGTGCTGGAAACATTCCTCAGAGATTCTGGTCCATAGACACGATAGCATCACACAGTTGCTGCAGATTCATCGCTGCTCGTCCATGATGTGTTTCTCCTGTTCCACCACATCCCAAAGCCGCTCTATTGGATGGAGATCTGGTGACTGTGGGGGCATTTGAGCTTAGTGAACTTATTGTCACGTTCCGGAAACCAGTTTCAGATGATTTAGGCTTTGTGTCATGGCGTGTTATTCTAATGGAAGTAGCAAACAGAAGATGAGAACACTGTGGACATGGTCAGCAACAATACTCCGGTAGGCAATTGTGTTTAAATGATGCTCAATTGGTACTAATGGGCTCAAAGTGTTCCAAGAAAATATCCATTACACCATTACAGTAGTCTGAACCGCTGATACAAGACAGGATAGATCCATGTTTCATGTTGTTTACGCCAAACTCTGACCCGACCATCTGAACGTCACAGCAGAAATCGAGATTCATCAAACCAGGCAACGTTTTTCCAATCTTCTGTTGTCCAATTTTGGTGAGCCTGTGTGAATTGTAGGCTCAGTTTCTGTTCTCAGCTGACAGGAGCGTCACAGGTGTGTCTTCTGCTGCTAGAGCTCTTCTGCTTTAAGGTTCAACGTGTTGTGAGTTCAGAGATGCTCTTCTGCACCTCAGTTGTAACAAGTGCTTGTTTGAGTTTCTGTTGCCTTTCTATCAGGTCAAACCAGTCAGGCCATTCTGGCATCAACAAGGCAATCACCCACAGAACTGCCGCTCACAAGAGAGGGTTGTGTGTGAAAATCCCAGTAGATCAGCAGTTTCTGAAATAGGCCTACTCAGGCCAGCCCATCTGGGACCAACAAGCAAGCAACATTCAAAGTCACTTAAATCACCTTTCTTCCCCATTCTGATGCTCAGTTTGAACTCCAGCACATCGTCTTGATCGTGGCTGTGTTCGAAATTGCCCCTACCCTCATTCATTATTCCCTACATTACTCCACTAATGTAGTCCACTTGAAGGGTGAATAAAAATGAGTGAGTGAATTGGGAGACTGAGTGCGCTAGAAGGACTGCCGCTTTGGCATAGTTTGTGCTTGCTGTTTGATAGGCAGGAATTAACTTGGCATCACTGTCACAGTGCATTATGGGTATTCTCTAGCCGTTGACCGTGCATCTGTTAAACACTTGTTAATTGCGGTGCATTGTGGGACTGAATGAGTGCATTTGATAATGTCCACTATGGTTTCAGACACCACTACAAATGGCTGTCCCCTCACATAGTGCCCTGTTTTAGGGGTTGATTTCGGACACAGCCCATGCCTACATGCCTAAATGCACTGAGCTGCTGCCACGTGATTGGCTGATTAGATGTACTAGAACAGATGTACTTAATAAAGTGGCCAGTGAATGTGTATTTTTTTAAAGCATCTACACATTTTTAAGTGGCTTAAAAAAATGGTTTAACTAAACTAAACTGTGACAGAAAACAAAATAGGGAATAAATATACAAAGAAAAGACACATAAGATAAAGTAAAATAAACTCACAGGAATTCCTGGTTGTCCATCTGATCCTGCAGTGCCATCATCTCCTTTCTCTCCCTGAATGAAAACAAAGCGGTCAAAGGCTGTTAAAATCATATTCCACCACAAAGGATCATTAAATGCATTGTGAAATGATTTTCATGACAATTAAATTACAATTATGCCCCAATTGGCATTACTGTAATGCAAAAAAAGTAAATAATTTGATTATATTATTATAAATTGTTTATAATACAATTAAATATATATATTTTTTGTTTTGAGTATAAATTATCTATAATATATACAAAAAATTGAGTATATATATATATATATATATATATATATATATATATATATATATATATATATATATATTAAACAGATTTACTGATTTTTGTTAGAATATTCTTATTTTCTGTTGTGTTAACATCACACATATTTCTAGAAATAGTAAGCTGTAGGTAAAGACTCTCACTGTGCCTTAAATAATCATGGTACCTTCCACTAATTGCAGATATAATTAGAGTTTTCCAGTTCTAATTTGGGTTACATTTTTACATACTAATTACATAAAGAGAAATCTAGCGCAGAGAAGTTAAATATGCACACATCTTAATTGTAAAGTAAGTATGAAATTTGAGACAGTCTGTCATTAAAATCTAAACATGTTACACCCAACAGTAAATAGAGCTTATCTAAAGACTTTTTTGCACTTTCTGAGTTACTAAATTACAAGCCGTACACATGTGTAAACGCTGGTAAGAAATGTCCTCCTTTGTTGCCGGCCTGTGGCTGCCCATCATGTGAATTCTAAAATGGCATGTTTCTGGTTACATGTGGTTGTAATGTGTGTATGGTGGAACACACCTGACAGAAAATAACTAATGTCCCACATTCTGCATGAGGCATGGGGAATAACCTATAACTATACTGCCCTACAAAGGCAAACACTGTAACTACACATTTTGTCAAAAAACTTTTAGATATTATTATTGGTCCTGCAGCAGACGGGTTTGACCCGACTACGCTCAGATTCAGACAAAAAATTTGAAAATTGATATTTAATCAATCAAAAAGCATTAAAGACATTTCCAGTTGTAGATTTGCCTTTATAGGGTAGCATACTACTAATAATTATGTGTTCTGTTAACAGTATGTGAAATTTCGACATATGTTGTATGTGCCCAGTACTTATATTTCTTGTAATATATTTACAGTCTTATATTTAATCTACATGTAGTAGGCCATGTGTCAACTCTCAACAATGTAGCATACGGCAATTTGAATCACTTATCGATTCATATTGTGTTTCATTTTGTTTTTAAACAAAATATACTGTGCAACTCCTAATGCAGCCTAAATGAACTGTCCTCAGTATTGATGTAAAATGCTTCGGCTGTGCTACAAGATACTCAAGTCTCATTTTTTACTGAATGTTAATGTAAAAATGTATATTTCCCAATGTATTTCTCTTCCATGCACACAAATACATGCACATTTATACTTCACCCTGAGGCTCTGACATTTGGAAAGACCTCACACAAAGCATACTCTCAAAACATGACAAACAATAATTGTACCTTATACCGTCGCTCTGCAATTATATCCAGGAGAAGGCAAATTAAAAGGAATTTATGAGATTCCACGTGACTTTCATCTCTTTTAACCTGTTGGTGGTTGTTGTGCATGCAGTGAATGTTTGATGCAGGTGAAACGTACATAATGAGCCATTTCTGATCAAATAAACTCATAATCAACCAAGTCACGAGTTGTTCTTGGGTTTTGGGGTTTGTGTGTTTCAGTTTCTTTTAACAGTCCATATGCATTTATGTTTGCATGTCATGATTACAGGCTGTTTCCAGAGCTGGCACCACTAGTGCTTCAGGAAACCCACCCTTATGAGGGAGCTCTCTTTCGGTGCACCACATGAAACCAAGTTTTGGTTAACTAATCATCCCTCAGTGGTCTGGGGAAACCTGGTGTTACCGCTATACAGCGAACAATTCTAACTCAGATCCAAAGTGGGAAGGCCGGGACTTAACAAGGAAAACTAGCAAACATTATAATAGTGATCCTGTCCAGGGCTGCGTTTCTCGAAAGCATTGTGAGCTAAGTTGATCGTAGAGACCAGTGGTGTCAATGTTTTTATGATCTAATTGGGCTTACAATTCTTTAGAGAAACCAAGCCCAGTTCAACTTTCACTTAAAGGACAAGTTCGGTATTTTACACTTAAAGCCCTTTTTTAAGATCGTTTCTGATGAAATAGAATGGTTACGATTGAAATTTGGAGACATGCTGCTGTCCCGAGAATTTTTGGATTCTGTATTAGCACGCCCCCACCTACACAATGGTTTCATAGGGGCACTGGAACAATCATTCATAAAACGCATTAAACTTTAGTTTACAAAGACGTGAAACTCACCGAGTGGTCTGGGGTGTTCACTGATTTCCAACTCCATTGACTTAAGTCAGGACAAAAACTACGATAAAACCTGTTGGAAAGCATCTTTTGCAGCGATTTTTGTGTGAGCATATCAGTTAACACCCCGGACCACTCGGTGAGTTTCACGTCTTTGTAAACTAAAGTTTAATGCGTTTTATGAATGATTGTTCCAGTGCCCCTATGAAACCATTGTGTAGGTGGGGGCGTGCTAATACAGAATCCAAAAATTCTCGGGACAGCAGCATGTGTCCAAATTTCAATCTTAACCATTCTATTTCATCAGAAACGATCTTAAAACAGGGCTTTAAGTGTAAAATACCGAACTTGTCCTTTAAGTCTCATCATGCATATGCCCTTTATGAATGTATATAACTGGAAGACAATTTCTTATCAAAGTGATAAAATGCACATATAGCAACAGCTATAATGCAAAAAAAATCTCACAAAGAACACAGTTTAAAACGTTAATCTAAAACCATTGCACGCTTTAAACAAGTAGCTTCAACGGCTGTGCGAAGCATCAAGCGAAACATGAAAATGTCTTTTGTGTTTAAGCACTACAAACTGCATAGCTCTAGTGTTTATAGATGTGGGACTTTGTATAACTACAAAAATCAGTCAAAAATATTAAAAGATCTTAATTTGAGCATTAAATCATGATGATTTAACAAGTCCAAATACGTTCTATAAAATCATTTTATACGTTAGATCATTTCAGTGAACATTATTAACAAGTGTTTTGAAAGTTTTTAAAGGTTATCTTATAGGTTTGTGGAACAAAATCTAAATGTCACATCTTTTAAACAGAGCCACATCCTAACCTGAACAAACATTGAGCTCCACCAAGAGTCAAATCAAAGCCCTGCACTGATAAACAGGCTTGACTTAATGGGGCAGTAAATGGCAGGGCGGCACTAATTTTCAGGGACCGGGCGGCACGCAGATGCTGAGACAGATGCTGTAGCCTGAAAATAGATCTGAGCGACAGACTGACAATTTATGTCTAAAAATCTGGGGGTATAGTATATAAATGTATACTATCTCTTTAATATCTCTTCAAGATAGAAACTAAATTAAATGAGATTTTGCTTAAGTCTACTTTTCAGATGTTTCTCTCAAGAAACCCCCACAGTAATCTCACACGTCTCCTAGAGATTCAAAAGAGATAAAAATGTCTCAAACTCTGCTCAGTTTTGCCAACATCCCAAAGTCATAGACCTCAATATGAGCTCAAACATTTTTCATCAGATTCTTCCAAGACCAAATTATCGGAGCATACCTTTTGTCCGAAATGTTTTCCATTTTTATTTCTATTCTACTGAAAGAGACAAAGCTGATGCTTAGTACAGATGAAACTTCCTCAAAACTCCAGGAAGTCCCTTGAACTATAAAAGAGCAATATCTGAGCAATAAAGTTCGGTCACACTTTAGATTAGTGTCCAATTCTCACTATTAACTAACTATTTACTATGACTTTAGACATAATAAACTCCTAATTACTGCTTATTAATAGTTAGTAAGGTAGTTGTTAAGTTTAAGTATTGGGTTGAAATTCAACAGTTGAATTAAGGGATGTAGAATATGGTCATGCAGAATAAAGCATTCATATGTGCTTTATAATTAACTGTCCAATATCCAATGCATGCTAATAAGCAAGTTAATGGTTAGAATTGAGCCCTAAACTAAAGTGTTACCTAAAGTTCTTGTCTGGGTTCATCTACAACACCGAGAGTGTACAATATTCATCATGCGTGTTTTTAATATTCATAGTGGCATTCAAATATTATATGTGCTGCTATTTTATTTTTTACAAGTGTCAACATCCTGCTAAAAATCAGCTTTGCCATGAAACACAAACTTCAAAAAAGAAACATTCTTCTTTTATTTATCATGACACCACAGTATTCATCTATAATAATTCTCAACCTGATGTAAAATGTAACCAGCACACAGTAATTAGGCTGGTATGTGACCTTATATTCATTTAGAGCAGAGAGCAGCTCATGATGTGTACTGTGTCATTGACCCATCATAATCTAGGCGTTTAAGTCGCTATATATAGAGCTTTGGGCAAGACGGCAGTCTGCTGCTGGCAAAAAGCTAAGAAAAATGTCAGAGAGAAGCATAATAAGGATAGACGAAAAGGCCACAAATATGCCCTTATGCTTAAAATAATCCAGAACTTTCTCGTGTGAGAGGACGTCTGATCGTATCCCTAACACATCTGATGGTTTACACCCTGTGCTGTTTTAAATGCTTTCAAATTCTGGGTGTGATGTCGAAACTCAGACTGCCTGTTTATGCCGTGTATAGGAACAGGAAAACAACTAATTCACATGAACTTCAAAAACAAGATAAAAGTCACCAACATCACTTGAATCCATGAGGTAGCAGGACCAAAGATTTGTGGGTGGGTTTTCCCTAAAATATACACCACAAAAAGGTGCATCTTTTTAATACAGTGCCACGTTTTGACACAGGAAGCGTATTCATTCTCATGCACAAATCAACAGAAAACAAGACGTGCTCTTCTGATGTACCATTTCCTTCCTATGCAATCAAAACTAATCAGTACAAAGATCTAAGCATAGTGACATTTACCTGAAAAGCAAAGGGACGTAACATAAGAAATTTAGTCTTGTTTTCTGATAAACTTATCAAAATGAAGTGAGTTTATGCTTAAAACAAGAAAAAGTGGTGTAAAGAATAATTCACATTTATTTTTCCTACCCTTTTTACAGATATTTTCTCTCATGAACTCAATTGATTTCAATATATTTATCAGAAAACAAGACTTAATTTCCTATGTCATCTTGATTCTCAAGTATATATATATTTATTTAAGAATGTTTGTTTATTCCTAGACAGCAACGTAGTGTCTGCCCAGATCCGGCCCACATCTGGTATGTGTGGATTCCACGTGTTTGTAATGGAAAACAAGACATACAGAGAAAATCACTTTTTGCAGTGCTTGAGGCCACAGCCTTTTAATTG
Organism: Siphateles boraxobius; assembly: GCF_051911475.1. Classification (NCBI taxonomy): domain Eukaryota; kingdom Metazoa; phylum Chordata; class Actinopteri; order Cypriniformes; family Leuciscidae; genus Siphateles; species Siphateles boraxobius. The sequence goes on from NW_027509215.1 coordinate 6,331,196, forward strand.
CTGCTTTTAATAAGCACCATCATCATAACGTCCAGGACAAAACCCCTGGTTGTGAGTGATTATGATTACAGAAGTAGTGGTAGTTGAATTATAACAGTTTTGATGCAAATCTTTCTTACCTTGGGACCAGCAAGTCCAGGTAGACCAGGCGGCCCAGGTTCACCCTGCAAGGGAAACAAAATAACCTCTTTGAATTAAATTCTTATTTTTCCAATCTTAATTCAAACAGAATACTGTAAAGTGCTAAATCTGTTAATGATCACTAATACATATGAACATTCATGAGTAAATGCTAAAAGCAAATTGCTTACATTTGGTCCGGGTTTTCCAGGTGGTCCCATTTCCCCTGTCTCTCCTGGGATTCCCTATAAGGCCACGATAGTTTGCATAAGCAAATATAATGTTTGGTAATCATTTAATGTAATTTTCAATAGATATAATATGATGTGTTTATTTTTTATTTTTAACCTTGCTTCCTTGAATTCCAAAGCCATCTAAATCCAATTTGGAAAAGCCGGTGTCCTAAAGGAGATTTTAAGGGAATCATTTCTGTCATTGTAGTTTTTGCTTACTAAACCTTTAAACACAACAACAACAAAATTAAGATTAAATGATCAGAAAGTTTGAGACTCACTGTCGGTCCTGAAGGCCCCGGTGGTCCCATTTCTCCCTGTTAAAAGATTGGTGGGGGAGGTATACAAGCCATTAAATAATTTTTAATTTCAATGACAATAAAAATCTCAAAATCTACATACTTTGGGTCCATCGAGTCCTCGCTCCCCCTTTTGTCCTGGTTCACCTGCATCACCCTGTAAATGGAGAAATAAAATAATAACATAAAGCTTTGAGAATATCAGAAAATGTTCTTGATGTTTCACTCACATTCTGTCCATCTCGACCAGGCTCTCCAGATGCTCCCTTCTCTCCTGGTTTCCCCTGGTGGACAAATAAATCATGACGGTAACACATTTGTCCAAACCTCCTGAGCCACTAATAATTCTGCTCATGCCAGTAACAATAATTCTACTTACAGGTTTACCATCAGGGCCAGGAGGTCCTTCTCTGCCTTTCTCCCCTCTGAAGCCCTGCGTTCAAACAGTGAAGTGCTAAATATGTGTTTTAATCAATTAACAAGCAAAAGACCGTAGCAAGTTTTTTCTGTCCATCCACTAAAATGCACAGTTGAAAACTGCCTCACCATAGGCCCGGGTAGACCAGGCAGACCAGGTTTTCCACTGGGACAATCGCAACCTTCTAGAGCAAGAGAGCGATCCGAAGGACACTGGAGATACAAAACATTGCACATAAAACACAAACGAAATAAACCAATCCACAATAAAAAAGGAACATTTGAATTTTACACATTGAACATTTTAAAAAGCAAGAATAGTTAGGCTTATAACTTACCCTGTCATCATCCTATAACAAACACAGAAAGATAAATTAAGGTGTGAAGGAAATTAATGGTGGAAGATAAACACTAGACTGACACGTTCCTGGGTCAAACATTCTTGTTGGTCCTGAAACAACTTTGCTATCAACCAATTGGATTAGAAGGTTCATTTAGGATTTGAGTTAAAGGCTCAGAGTCAAACAATATTATTATGAAACAATTCTCTTTTGAAAAGACCAGCATTGCTGGTTACCAACATATATTGTGTTTTGGATGCTGATGTGATGTGTCCCTGAGCTTTTTTTACCGCTACATGCAAATTAACCAGCAAGAATGCCTCAGTTAAGCAACTTCTCCAGAAACCAATGTTGGTTGACAACAACTAGGTTTTGATGGTGAAGGAAGACCATCACCAAACCAGCACTAAGCAGCATAAACCAGTTGGATTTTTTCAGCAGGGTCATTGCCTTCTGATTTTTATGAACTAGATTAAAGGGACATTGTGAAGGAATTTCTCCCATTTAGCGGTGAAGTTGTATTTTGCATTCAAACAAATTGTGCTCTCCAGCGACTCGCTTTTTCAAATGCGTATTGCATCTACGGTAGCTGTTATGTTCCAAAAAGCTATGACAGGATGTCTTCTAATAGCACTTCGTTGAGTTTTCCTTCGGGTGAACAGGTTTGTTATTTCAAACAAACTGCAACTTGACACAACGAACACACGAAAGTTACAGTATGAATAATAAAAGTGCAATGCAGCCTTTTAAACTTGCCGGGGCCGTGACAAGCGTCTCTCACTGCTCTGCTCCTCCGTTTCTGCTGCTTTCAGTCACGTGACGCTGGCTCTGAACGAAAATGCGTTGTGGAAACGCGTTGGCCTAGTACTTTTTGACCCTCTCTGCTATTATAGTTTTTCAAGATGGCAGAACGACATGGAAGCCTCTTTGGACTTACCTGTCACATGTATATTAAGATAATAAATTCTTCGTTTACGAGGATAAGTCAGATAATTGGCAGAGGTATTTGTACACCATTGAGGACACATTTATGAATAAAAATATTGATTTTAGATAATAAAATACCTAAAAAACCCCCACACATAGTGGGCTTAAGGGGTAGAAATAAGGTTATGGCTATGTTTGTTGAATAGGAATGTTGTTCCAGAACTAACAAAGGATGTTGATCCATGTTGTACATGCCCAGTAATGTGGCAGATAACATTACAGTCTTACCACAGAGTAAATTTCACATGCTGTCTCTCGCTCACTTTGCTGGGGGTCACAGTAGAGCCGTAATTTCTGCAGCACAATCTGATAAAGCAGCACCAGACACCACAGAAATTTAATGATCTGATCTGAATATTGTGATAGCAAACTACCAGTCTTCTGATCATTTTAACTTGTGATCAGTCAGGGGTCAAAAAGAGCATTTAAATGTTGGAAACACTCACAGGGACTGTAGTCTCGATACTGACTTTCTTGGCCACCTGAGTCTTTCCGTTAATGTAGATAGGAACAAATGGATCTAGGAGCTGCTCCTCCACATACGCGCCATCTACGAAACAAGTGATGCGTTTGGGTTTCACTAAGAACTTCAGCTGGTGCCAATCCGTGTCGAAGAGCCTCTAAGGAGACATAAATCATATTGTTAAAAGACATACACATTCAGTCCTACCATTTCGCAAAGCACACCTGACAGGTAAACACATTGTTTAAGACATAAATACACCATTCAATTGTTTAGTTGTGATGTATCAAATCATGTTTCTGGGTCCAAGCCTCTACTCCGCTTCAAGTAAGAATAGTATCTCAACAGCTGTTTATGAACATCATTCATTTATAGAACACCTTAAAGGGTTAGTACACCCAAAAATTAATATTATATTCATTTGGATGGATATATTGTGAACTGGGATGCATGCAGCCAGTGTTTATCCTAATGAGATTTAAAAGTGAGACAAACATTTCACAGACCTTGATCCCTCTGTCATTAAAAATGACTGTCTGCTCTTTCTTCAGAGTGCTTGTGCAGGAGAAAGTGACAGATTTGTCTGGTCCGTTCACAGTCACAGCGATTTGCTTAACTCCGTCCTGAGATAACACCCTCAAGAGGTCAAACTTCATCCAATGAGCTGGGTTTTTCAAGCGTAGAGTTGCCACAAACACAAAAGCTGGCGGAAGGCCTTCTGGAAAGATCTCTCTGTGAGGAACATCATGTGTAGGTCAGAGTAGCCTGAATGTCTAACCGCAGGAACATCTCATCTACATCACGTTGACATAATTCAAGCACTGTGCAAGAATATATCTATAAGCAATAAATCGCAAAGTAAAAATCACCTGGTGTCATGAGTGATGTCCATGCGAGGGCTGAGCTGTGATGCTCTCTCTGATATCAAAGAGCCCTGAACTTTTTGAGCCCCCTGCTCGATCTTCACCAGGCTCATTAAATCAAAGCCTTTCTGATCGTTCACTGTGCCAGGGATTCGCGTCGGACACACCGATTCTGTGAAGGAGAGAATGCAGCCACTCAATTCACAGACACTTTACAGCCTCTAGTTGCACTTCAGCTGTTGTGTAATGCTTTGGATCAGAACGTGTTCGATAACCAGACACCTATAACAGAATAAGAATGATCTAATTTAATGAGAACTCTTTAATATCTCAGTTATTTGTCCTTAACAGGAATGAGATTAAATGGACAGTAAATGGGGACTTCAGGAGACTTATCTCAGCACTTTAATAAAAAAAAAAGTCTCAAAAGTCTGAGATCTTAATATAAACTCAAGATTTCGCATCAAATTTTTCCCAAACCAAATCTGAGCAGCTATCTTCATTCATTTTATTACTATACTAATTGTTTGTTCCTCCAAAGGAATTTCAGGAGACTAACATCTGAGACTAAGTTGATTATTTGAAATTAGTCGTAACTAAGAACTCCAAGTGTCTCCAGCTATAAAAGAGCAACAGTTGAGCAATAAAAAGGAAACAAGTCAACATACAGTAACCAAAATAACAGAAAATGATTGCCAGTGCGTAACTATATATGCATTAAAAAAGTCACTAGTCCAAAGATCTCCAATGGTCTGTATTGTATCCTGTCATGGCCGATGATGACCAAGTCTCTCTTCAGGAGCAAACAAATGTATTGGGCCCCAAGTTCATGTCCCTGTAATGATTATAAAAAATGTGCTCCAAAGTCAAGCACGACTCACCCTCGCATAGTTTCTGCTCCATCAGGTCCCATATGCTTGCAATAGATTTGTAGTCCTCTACATGTAGCACGTAAGTAGAGGATGGCTTGTTGGCCACATACACCAACTCAGAGTTAGTGATCTCATTTCCCACACCGACTGCAAACAGAACAATATTCTGTGTCCTGGCCTCTATTGCAGCATCCTCAACGTCATCCTGTGAACGTCCATCTGTGAGAACCACGGCGATGCGGTTTCTGGGAGACTTGGAGGTGCGGTTGGGCATCCCGAAGACGTGGTCCGTGGCAAACTTGATGGCGCGGCCAGTCCGCGTGTTGCCCCCCAGGTACGTGATGGAGCTGATGGCCTTGACAAGTTCCTGGCCGTTCTGATGCTTTCCCAGAGGAATCTCCAGGCGAGGGGTGTCACTGTACTGTACAACCGCCACCTGAGTGTGCCTGGTGCTAACGTCAAAGCCACTGGTGATGTTGATGAGCCAGCGCTTGGCTGTTTCAAAGTTGGGGAGCCCCAAGCTTGAGGAGCCATCGATGATGAACGCAAGGTCATTTGGAGTTGTGCTACAACCTGCAAACCCAGGAAAACATTTGTCCAAAGAGTCCACATGCACACAGAGTTGTGTTACAATTCTAGAGGAAATGTAAAGTGAAGACAAGTACATTTGTCAATTTCTGACATCTCAATGTCAAGAGTTGCTCAATTTACCTGAATTCACCCTACAGTGTCAACACAAGAATAACTGAATAAATATTACTAAAGTAATTTACTTAAGTGTATTCACTAACATTTATGCATTTGGCAGATGCTTTCATACAAAGCGTCTTGCATTGCATTCACGGTATACCTGTACATTTTATCAGTTCATGCATTCCCTGAAATTGAACCCATGAACTTGACGTTGCTACTGCCTTGATCTCCTGTGTGAGCTACAGATTCATCAAGAGTGTCACTTTAAGGCACATTTATATTGTTAAAATGTTCAATGATTTACACCATTTGACTAAAATATCATAAAGTATACGACTATAACAAACCAGCTTGAGTGTCCTCTTGCTGGAATCCACTGATGTAAGGCAACAAAACACAAACAACCAGTGAACAAAACCTCCATGTCCTCATGGTATGGCAACAAGAAGCCATGCACGCAGCCTGTGAAAAAGATGGAAATTTTAGGCTATGTAAATATATAATTAGTAATATATGTAATGAGCCTTCTCAGAATTATTACTTTTTTATTAATTATTTAAAATTAAATTTTACAATTAAATTGTAAATGCTCAATGTAAAGACTAAAAAAAAATGTCTTCAGACTTCAAAATATTTTCAAAAAAGTACTGCAGAAGAACATGATTCAATGATGTTATTTTAACAAATGCATCCAAAATCTATTGGGTTACCAGGATTTCCAATGGCATATTTTATAGTAATACCATGGTCCTTGGAAAAGTTAAATTGAGAGAACATCAAAAATTTTAAGGAACAAGTAAAAAACTTAAATCTCTCACCAACAATGTGAGTCCTGGATATCCAGAGGTTTAAAAAGTCAGTCACGTTACAAGGCAACAGCTAAAAATGCTCTCATCACTGACGTGCATTACAGTCCAGTGCGCAGATGGCAAGATACAGCCAAAGACTATTTTATATCTGCACCCACAGTGACGTACAGCCTTCCCTGGGCAGAATGAAAGAGCAACAGGCATCAGAGAGAGGGAGGAGTACGGGTTTAACCCTCCACAAAACCATGTTCAAAGAAAGTCAAGCCAAATGGCTCCAAGCCTCCAATCCCAAGGCCCTTGCCACAAATAGCGCAGTCCAAAATGGCTTTATTTTCTCTGCCGTCATGCATTGAGTTATTTACAAGAGTCCATTGACATTGCAATAACATTATGTCTGTGCAACGTCTTTTGTGTTACAGCAAAGAATATGTCTTTATTCTTCCAGTAGCACATAGTTTGTTTCCATCTGTTTAGGCCAGTTACTTAAACACAGATGTTGGCGCCTTCCTTTGAATCCCAATACTGTGAAAAACCTCCTGGGGACCACCGTCGTTCTCTATTGGGCTGTTTATGAATGAAAATATGTTTAGAAAGAAAGTAGCACATCCAACCACATTAGTACCTGGGGAAGGAATATGTACCTGTGAGTTGCTTTGCTAAACGTCCCTGTGTATATATTTGTACACCACAGAATTGTACACATATCCGCTGTTCAAACACATTTATATGTTAACACAGCTATTTTTGATCAAAGGTGGGCCCTCTCCAGCTACCAGAGGAATCACATTTGACAAAAATAGAGAAGACATAAACAACTCAACTGAACTGAAGCATGTGAGTTTAGTTTAATGGTGTGTAGTGTTTTTAATATGATGTAATGACGCTGAACTACAATGCATTTGTTGTGTCGAGAAGGGTGGAAAAGCACTGGAAATGAATGATATATCATCTCAAGAATGACGAAGGAGGAATGGTTCTGCTTGTCAATGAAATGGTGGTTATGACATTTGCATAATTTTAACTCTACATGTTCTTGAAGTTGAAACTTTGTGAAGCAGAATGCTTGTTGAAATCATAGATTGAAATATGCATATCATGTCTCGGCTATACAATGTCGCTCTCTAGTGGATACAATGGTCTTTACACTGAGTACATACTTGCATAACTAATTCCTGGGCTCGGGCACCCCTAGTGGTTCAAAGTGATTCGTAAAATTCCATTTCATGTGTGCTTTTAAATTTACCTTATTAAAAAAAAACTTTATCTCAAATAAAATAAAAAAGTTCTTAAAATATGCCTAAAATCATACACACTGAGATTGAAGACTTCTTCGTGTCATGACATCATCAATTTAGAGCTAAATGTCTGGATTATGGAAATGAGAAAAATTAGCTTGTGGTTTATGTAATTAATTATTGTAATATTTAAATGTATTTTATTAAATTAGTGTTTCATAAATCTATTTAATTATTTAAATATATTTGTTATAGTTTGTATATCGAATCACTCCATAAAAATGTATATTTCGAGCTGCCAAATGAGAGCACAGGCGTGAGTTTAGGACCCTGCGACTCGTATGATATGACGAGTGGGTGGAGTCACGGATGACTGACAGGATATTCTGGAGGCACGGCAGGCGAGTAATCTGGCAAACTGACCACAGCCACACTACCGACGGCGAATTTTAACGAAATTCCGCCCCAACTCGTGAATTTCATCGCGTTTTGATGCCGAAATATTGTCCAGAAAGCAGCATCCATGGACTTATACCTCTGATGATCGTGTTTGAGAGCTGATAATGATGAAGATGAAGCTGCGAGCGGCGGGAGGCGAAAATCACCGATGCGACTTGAAATCCGTTAACGGAACCGAACGGGAGAGTGGCACCGGAACGGCTACGCTCGATAAGGAGACGGTGTTCGAGTGGTTCGGCTTACAGCTGAACCCTGCCGGACGAGTGGAGCTGCTTTGCGGGCTGTTACATATGTGTCAGCCGCTGGAGCTGCGCTTCTTCGGCGCCTGTCTGGAGGATCTGGCCCGGAGAGATTTCAGCGTCCTGCGGGATTTCGAGATCCGGGCCAACTGCCCCGCTGATCTAGAAGGGCTGGTGGACGTAAGCGACCCCGTGGTGCTGTCCAAACTACTTGTTTATTTGTCTTTGCTCGGATCCAAGAGCAGGGAATGCGCCGGAATTCTCTTCAGGACGTTGAGTCGAATGGACGCGGGGATGTGCGGGGCTCTACCGGAGCCGGAGACTGTGGACCAACTGCGGCTGCTCTTCATGATGGGATCGTTACACCCGGCGTTCAGTTTCCATCAGCGGGTAGAGCTGCGTGCGCAGTTGGACAGACTCCAAAAATGGGTGTGTGATATTTATTTACCTCAAAATCAAGTGCATTACACACTAACAAAAGTGCCTAAAATACTACGGTAATATTTAATGTTTTGATCACGTTCCCCCAAATATACGATGGCAGTTGGAAGAACCAGCCCTACAGAAAAGTCTTGTGACAGTAACTGGTACATTAGATGGTAAGACCATGATACTTTGATATATATATATATATATATATATAAACAAACAAACAGGAGGGCCTACCAACATTACTATTTTACTATGATTATTTTTAAGTTGCTTTGGTACCATGGTACATTAATTTATATATATATATATATATATATATATATATATATATATATATATATATACACACACACACACACACACACAAGTACTATGGTACCAAAGTAACTGGAAAAAACATCGTAAAACAACGTTAGTAATGTTGGTAGGCCCTACAAAGTAACTTAAAAAAATCATAGTAAAATAGTAATGTAGGCCTTATTGTTTATATATATATATATATATATATATATATATATATATATATATATATATATATATATATATATATATATGCTATATACACACACACACACACACACACACACACACACACACACACACACACACACACACACACAGTAGGGCCTACCAACATTACTATTTTTATTGTTTTTGAAAGAAGTCTCTTATGCTCACCAAGCCTTGAATTATTTGATAAAAATACAGAAAAAACAGTAATATTGTGAACTATTTTTGCAATTTAAAATAATGGTTTTCTATTTTAATATTCTTTAAAATATAATTTATTTCTGTCATGCAAAGCTGGATTTTCAGCATCATTACTCCAGTCTTCAGTGTCACATGATCCTTTAGAAATCCTTCTAATGCTGATTTGCTGCTCTGTTGTTATCAGTTGGAAGCAGTTGTGCTGCTTAATATTATTTTGGAACCTGTGATACTTTTTTCCAGGATTAATTGAGGAATAACAGCATTTATTCAAAATAAAAATGTTTTCTAACAATATAAATCTTTACTATCACTTTTTATTTACACAACTTTACACACCTTGCTGAATAAAAGTATTATTATTGGGTTTTTTTTAAATAAAGAAAAAATTACTGACCCCAAACTTTAACGGTATTGTATATTGTTACAAAAGATTTCTATTTTGAATAAATGCTGCTCTTTTTTTTCTTTTTACTTTTGATTCGTCAAAGACTCCTGAAAAAAGTATCACAGGTTATGAAAAAAATATTAAGCAGCAAAACTGTTTCCAAAATTGGTAATAAATCAGCATTAGAATGATTTCTGATGGACACTGAAGACTGGAGTAATGGCTGATGAAGTTCCAGCTTTGCATCACAGAAATAAATAATATTTTAAAGTAGATTAAAATAGAATATTATTTTAAATTGTAATAATATTTCAGAATATTACTGTTTTCCCCCTCTGTATTTTTGATTAAATAAATGCAGGCTTGATGGGCGTAATATACTTTTTTTATTTTAACATTAAAATGGTAATGTTTCAGACCTTTTAACCGGTATATACGTATCCCAATGTATTGAAATTCATGTATCATTGTATTTACATGGTACTCCAGGGAATTATGGTTCTACTATGGTACATGTCCAAAACATGGTAGTAATTAATATGATACTTATTCATATATTGTCTAAAGTTTTTAATAGAACTGACCAAAACACTTGGAGAAGCATATACATAGCATGGTGAACATTATGTACCAATATGAATCATGTAAAGATTTAAAGTCACTAACAAAAACCATAGTATCTCATAGTATAATTTGAACATGTTAATAATGCCAATTCCAGTATAAAGGCTACATATCAAAATGCCATGGTGTTATCATGTGATGCCATCAATGCTTCATGGAACTGACATTACTGGTACATGAAACTGAACAACCTCTAGTATAAAAAAAGGATTGTGTGCTGGATTCCTGTTGGAATTTCTATCATACTTTCGAATCAATCCTGAAGGATCAAATAAGATCCTACTGGATAAACTGACACTCCTACTAGATTTCTATTTATGATTTAGTTTTTAGAGTATCATTAGATATTGTGCAATGTTCTTCTAAATGTGTTGTGCTGGAATAATGTCTTACTGTTTAGGGAAGTTAAAGGAATTCGCATGGTTCCTGAATTTCTATTTACATTCCATTTTATGTTCTGCAGATTCCTGTTCTTGTCTTGTTGGGAGATCTTGAAAGAAGCAGTTTTGTTTAGTTATGTTGGAATCTTGTAAGAAAATACCATCTCGGATTGTTTTCAGATATTCATATAGAGGATTCCTTTATTTTTGACTAGGGCGAGTCAGAGGTGTATCAGACATCTGCAGGATACATGTGCTCATGTCAGATGATTGACAGCTGTCAATATGTTCAATCATGTAAAGTGTCTCTATTAAAGTAACACTATGTAGTTTTTCAACCTTCATAATATATTTCCAAGACTCTTGTGATGGTACATCGACTTACAATAGGTTAAATGACACGTCTGCCATAGCCTGACGTGGACTGTATCGCTTTTACTGGCACTATGTAATTTCGGGTCTCGGGTAGTAACCGGAGCGCAAAAAGAACTAGAAAAATTCGACTGCTTTACGGCATAAATAGTTTTTCTTCGTTTGTGATGTCTTTCATAAAATCATGCATCATACTCTACCTTGTCTGTGGCCATTGTTGATTCCAAAGCCGGTGCTGGATAAACAGCGAGCGTGCGCGTGCGACAGTAGGCTGCGGTAGGCTAAATTATTTACGACAGCGGTAATGGACAATTCCGCTTCCAACCTGTAGGGCGACCAAGTTCCTTGGTGTTGTTTTAAACAAGACACTGACAGGAAAAATACTGTGATCAAATATATTGTTAATCAACATCAAATTAAAAATATTCCATTAACTCAGAAACAGTGAAATCTTTCAAACAAATGGCAAATGGTATGGCTTTTTTTTTGCCAGGTTATCCAATGTGAGTTATGTTTCAGCAAATTATAGCACATTCCTTTTTCCTTTTTGAAAGGAATATGGAATTTGCTATCTCAAATATACAAAGCCTTTAATCCAACACAACTACACGATGGGACGTTTGCTTTGCTAAATTCATCTGTCTTATAGGCTTGTGGTTCAATGCTATCCTCCCTGATCTCCTTTGAACTCCATGTGAATGACTTTATTGTGGGCTTTGCATTTTGTAAACGAGGCCATGTGTGGGGTTTTTCGTCGCTCTCATTAGACTGAATCTGGTCTCAAATGACATTGTCTGTCTGTTTATGAATGTCTGTTGTTTGTTGCTGATGTCAAGTTGAGAATGATGTTAATGGTTTAAATGATGGCAATGAGTCGTGGACATGTACGCTGTAGCACTATGCTCAATTGCTATAAAACAAGAGGAAACGATGGATCACTTGGTTCAATCAAATTAATTGACATATTTTGAATGGGTTTGATTGTGTTGCGAGTGTGTCGCGCCTCATATGCAATGCTTTGATTTACGGCCCACATTTGGAAACCCATCCACTAGGTGAATGTCAGGTTTCTAGATCACTTGTTGTCAGATCGTGTTTTGTTTTGACAAAAACACCAACGAAATGTCTTGAAACTAGGAAATTATTAAATTAGTGATACTGCAATATATGGTCTATATGCTGTATATTGATTAACAGCAATATATGGCCTATAGGCCTATGCTGTATATTGATTAACAGTTTTTAACTGCACCTGATTGGTTAACTGAAGTGGTGTAGTGTCCATAACAAAATCTACTGACAGCCGTCAAAGTATAATACACATTTTCTGTATACATTTTCAGAGTATTTGATTTTAAGTAAATATTTAAGTGCTCATTTAAATTCAGCATTTTCTTTGTGCAGTTCATTAGCTATAATTCATTTTTATTATATTTATTGACATTATAATTTATAATGGCCATCCTGCTGTCTACTAGATGGATATTGTCCATTAAAAAAATATATCAGTCATCAACTATTTATAATTAGTATCGCTAGATGGCTATATATATATATATATATATTCATTTCATACATTTATTCTAACCTGCTGTGACATGATAATGTAGGCAATTTTAGGATACACAATGACAATAGGCTGGAAGTCGGGTGAATGCACCTTTAACCTGAGTCTTGTCTCTTTAAAAAAATGTTTTTGTTGGTTCCTTCACTTAACTGTAGGCTATATTAAACACCAAATTTGGCTTTTGTTTTTTTGCTTAACATTACATTTTTGCTTTTTGTGTGGAAAGGACCTAATAAACCTACAGTGTAGCCTAGGCTATATACATTTATATATTATAAACTTGCGTCTATTTTCCTTTTTAGAAAGTGTGATTTTGGAAATTGGTGTTTACTCACCTTTTTAATGAATTTTCTTTTGCTGTGACAGAGCCAGTTTTCCAGGCCGGGGTTCCTCTGTCGACACCGGGAGAATGACGTAGACTGGACTCTTTGCAGCACCGCCAGTCCACACCTCAGTGGCACGACGCAGAGGGAAGGTATCTCACCGTCACATGTTGAAGACCGTTTCAGCATAAAGAATAAAGCCACATTTGCAGCACTGTAACGATGATGTTGTTTGATGTTGCAGTTGTGCACATAGAGAAGATCATTCTGAAGGAGGTTACTATTGGAGGAGAAGGCAGGCAGTACAGTTTCGAGGTAAGTTCAAAAACCCCTCAGAGACAGCCGAGTTTCAATACTGACGTTTCATTTAAAAGAAGCTTCCAGGATTTTCACAGTTGTGGAAAATGATTTAGAATGACATGCACCCATAGTTGTGTGTCAACAGGAAGTAAGAGTCTCCTAAGAAAGCAAGAAAATAAATGTTGCTTGGTCTGCACAGAATCTACAGATTTCCACCGAATTCAATTGACTGTATGAATTTGAATTCGATTCTAATTTAAAGTGCCCCTATTATGGTAATTTAAAAGTTCCTAATTTTGTTTTGGAAGTCTCCTACAAAGTTTTACATGCTTTCAAGGTCAAAAAAGACTTACATTTTTGCATAAGCAGCATATGTTTTTTCACAGCGTCTGAAACGGTTCAATAAATGATTCAGTCTCTCTAAACCCCTCCTTTCTGAGAGCCTACTCTGCTCTGATTGGTCAGATCGCCAAGTCTGTTGTAATTGGTCGACTGAAACGCCTATTGCCATATCTAAATTAAAGCTCTGGAGACTTCCTCAGTGATCGTCTTACACAGTGATATAAACCGTAATGATGGCGTTGGTTTTCCGTATAAATTCCAGCGTTTTTTCCAATTTGCATGCAAAGTGGATTGCAGAATTTATATTTATTTATGATGACAAAAATAAAGTGTCAAAAATACCTATTATAATTATATATATTGTTATCATGAATTAAAATGTATCATATTGTGGTAGTCATATTTGCCAGATTTATTCCCAGCATAATCATTGCTAAATATAATAGTTTTAGGCTAATCATTATTGCCACACAATAACAATAATTATTAGCTAATCTCTATATTTGCCAGAATTTTAATATTTCTGCGTCCTTAATATTTGATATTATACTATACGGAGTGGGCTTAGATTGCTATGGAAAAGATTAGGTTCAACATGAAATCAAAATGGACCCCATTTACTTTCTTAATTCATGTTCTTGGTGTTATTGTACATGTTTTTTTCAATACCAGACCGCCTGGCCACATTCTGGTATGCTAACACCCACGTTTCACGATTTAGTCAATTCCCTATGGATAAAATCCTACACTACATTTCCCCCCCCTCATTGAATATCATATTCCACTCGGAAATACGCTGTACAGTAAAGTTTGTATTTAAAACAATTTGTTTTATTTGTGCTAATGTGGTTGGCTAAAAAGAACATTGATGTTGTTGCGTAGATGTAGTGTGAATCAATTCGCAGTTAATCACAGTTAATGTCTTTTTAGAAGCTGTTGTTTTAGATTTGCATACACGCTTTGCATTATTCATGGTGTTAAAAAGGCCTTAAAATGAACGTGCACTCAGCCTCTTTAGCTTTAGACATGTCCTGAAAGCTGAGCTTCGCTCTCGGCTGTGTACATGAGATTCCTGTCTCTCTGGGACAAGTGAGGGAACATGCAAAGCCTGAGCTGTAAACATCCGGTTGTTGTTACAGAGTTGACAGCCTCACCAAAGAGGCTTTGGCTCGGCTCACAGTGAGAGTATGGATCAGCGCCAAAACAGTCACAGAGAGAGAGAGAGAGAGAGGCCTGACTGAGAGAAGTGCTTTTCTTTTCCTCTGCTTAATGTATTGTGTAATTTTCAGGGGTCAAAACTGCCCTGGAATCCTAGAATACTTTTTTCTCACAAAAGCGACTATAAATATCCTGTAAAAATCATTGTAGTGTACCAAGGAAAATATGAAAATAAGGAAAGCAAGATGAAAATCTTGCACGTTTTGTTTGGGCTGTACTCCAGTTGTCTGAAATCTTTTTGCATTTTTAGTTTGAATAAATGGTCTATTCACAACCCGTTATATGATATTGTGTCGCATTTTCGAGTGAAACAGAGTATTAAATACAAAAAAAGTATTAAATGCATAAAAAAACGCTTCAGTGCGCCGGCGCTCTGGCAACGGTTAACAGGTTAATAGGGAAAAAAGTAGGCGCTTGAATTTGTCCATGGGTCGTGAAAAGGTGGTTGAAGGTGAAAAGTTGAAAAACTAAAGAGTCCCCTAACTAGGCTTTGGTCATGCTGATGGACTGGTTTTAAGACATCAGTCTTTAAATTGACCGCTAGAACAGCTTGAAGCTGTTGCGCCATAACTCGTTCTGTTTTTTTTTACATTGTGTTTTTTGGATGCATGAACTAGTTCCACTTTTAAAATGGCTTTGACAATTTCACTATTAATCATTTCTTGTAAAAGGTCATGCTGAACTGTCTGCCTAAAAGTTACAGACAGTGTGCGAATGAAAATTGGCTTTGAAAAGTAAATAAAACGTTATTTGACTGTTGGTTCGGCATTATACAACTATTCTATTTCAGGGACAACAAATTCTTCATTTAATACAAATAAACCGAATTTCCATAACAGCCTGTCTGTTGGGCTGTTGTTCAGTTTCCGTAACCTAAAGGTTGTTTGGAGGCTGAAGTGGAAAGGAGACGTATTGAGGACATGACGAGACTTTTGCTCTACTTTCCCCAGGATATATTAAGATAGAAAACAGTGCTGACAGAGATTTTAAGTGTTTAAAATCACAATCTGTCTGTAGCTATGTTTTCATCCACCTATTTTTATGCGCATTTGGGGGTATTATATCTAAAACTGCTGGATGGAAACGCATAAAATGCTCTAAAAATGCGCTTGAAGACCTTATGTGCTCGTTTTTATCCGATGAGAAAACATGCGCATCAACTTCGATGGAAACACATTTACCGAATAAATTCCTCGATGCGTATTTAAAAAAAAAGTCATGTGACTTTCGATGGAGTGGCATAACCGGACTAACCAGCGGAACAATCTTTTTTTTGCACATCATCTGAAATGCCTGAGCAAAGTCAAAGTGGTTCGGTAGAATTCCCTCCCAGAACTCTTTTACGTGACTGTGTTCCCAAACAACAGCATCTGCCTCCGAAAGCAAGATAGATTACACGTTTATTGCATTTCGTCTGCGCGCTCTAAGATGCAAGTAATTTATCATATATGAAAATTAATATACAGTGTCTTTTCCTACTTTTCTTAGTGATATTAAGCGCCAGTTTATCAGGAAGTGACGATTTTTGTCCTCTTCAACTCACTGGATGGAAACGGTGTTTTATTCGCAAATGTCTAAAAGTTAAATTCGCAATTTTGGATGGAAACATGTCACTTTTGTTCGATATCATCATAAATTTGTGTTACTTCATATTATTAAACATGAAATGTTTTTATTTTCAGTGTGAACATAAAATCATTAGATGCTGTGATTTGTGCAGAATCATGCCTGGTTAGTACGCAGCGTTATTCCAATCCAGAATGAGTTCAACTCAAACTTTCTAATCAAAACAAGAATTGAAGGAAAAGGAAATTTTTGTCTTCTCCCCCAAATTCGAGCCACTACCTTTTACTCTGTTTGTCTTGGAATCCAACTTAATGTGAGTTGCATCCCAATCAGAAATCCCCATGCATCACTGGAAGACGGGTTCTCCACCCTTTCCCAGGCTTACCACTGAACCCTGACCACCTGTGTCTCGCAAAACCCTACGATTAAGACATCAGTATTCACTGGAGAAGCAGAGCAAGACTTGTGCCAGCCCTTGTTAAGGCTAAAATATTTACTCCGTGTGATGGGCTACTCGGGTGTTGAAAGAGCCGGTTTGGAGTTACAGATAAACACTTCAACACTTTCTCTGTTGTCTGAGATAGAGGAATTGCCGCAATTACAGACATCATCTAATCGAGTGTTTTGAACTTTCACAATGCAATTTATTTAAACATGTATTGTGTATTTCTACTGAAAACAACAGTGAAAAAAGTTCTCTTCTGTAAATCCACAAACATGAAATGGTTTTAGATATTATCATTGTGTTTGCAGTTAATGAGATATATATATATATATGGATTTTTGTGGAAGCCGTGATACAGATTCTTTGATGAATAGAAAGGTCAAAAGAACAGCGTTTATTTAAAATAGTAAAAATATCTATAATGTTTCAAAAATCATCAATTGAATGCATCCTTACTGAATAAAGTGTTGATTTCTTTAAAAAAAATCTTATCTTACCGTCCCCATATTCTTTTTTTTTTTTTACCATAGTGTAGCTTAAGATATGTTTGAAAATAATACCGATTTAAAAATATGTTTGTTATGCATGTTTAAATATTCTTTTCAGTTTAGCACAGAGACTTTGATTTATTTTCTACAAAACATTTGCATGAGCTAAAGCCTTGGGAAATTCATTTAAACCAATTTGAATGCTATCGGTTGAAATGCTGAGGCCTAAAAAAGTGCAGTAACCCAGTTTGGCAAGAATGGATTCTGGGCATATGCCCCATGCTGATGTCATTGTCTTTATTTAGGCTGGTTTAAATATTTCAGGAATGCCCATATTTTAATGGGAGATTCCATTAGAATATTTTATTTACCTAACACACCATAAGATTTGAATAGTCTAAGAGCTCAAATGTTCTTCTCTTGCTGTAATGTCATTTCTAGAACCCAAAGTATTGGAATATTTGACCGAGGACAATGTGAAGAAATCCATGTTAAGGTATCTGTGGCAAGTGGACAAGCACAGTTATTCATGTCTGGGTGAAATATGATGAGCTTTGGGGAATCCAAGTAAAAGATCCATTATGTTCAGACCGATGAGAGCAACACTAGTCTATTCTCACCGAGCTTCTCTTCTTTTGCAGGTGAAATGGTCCGACTCTTCATCTACTGCTGTCACCAAAACTCACCGTGAGTTGGAGGATTTTCTTTTAAAGGTGAGCAGAGAGACAGGTCTTTGGTGCTGTATTTTGTGTTTGTTTAGTCTCGTGGATCTGGCGCACATGCCAGTGTACCAACCAGTCGGGCAAAATGCCACCTGGCCAGACCAGCAAGGGACATCCATCTGTTTCGGTTTCTATTTCTCTCTCTCTGGCTCTGTTCGAAACAGAATACTAGCGTTCTGCTTTGTGTGTACTTCAGTGTTATTTTAGTATTATTTACATACAGTATTTATTCATATTTTGAATTGGCTTTTTTTTATATTTTTCATTCTTAATTTAAATTTTAGTTTAGGTTTTAGTAATTTTGTGCTTTTGTTATTAATTTCAGATAACTCGATTTTTTTTTTTTTTTTTTTTGATTTTAGTACTTCAACTTAAACTTTTTTTAATTAATTGCCAAGGAAACTTTTGTTTAAGTTTTTCATCTAATATTAGTTTTTTTCATTTCAGATTTTTGTTTTAGTTAACAATAACAACATTTCTGTCCAGGTGTGTGTGTGTGTGTGTGTGTGTGTGTGTGTGTGTGTGTGTGTGTGTGTGTGTGTGTGTGTGTGTGTGTGAAATGAATTAATAAACTAAATAATGCTTATTTGAAAATGTTAAAATGCTGATAGTTTTCTGTGATGGGTAGGTTTAGGGTTGTGGTTAGGGGATAGAAGAATATACAGTTTATGTGTGTGAGAAAGAAATTACATTATAATCAAATTATTGAATCAAGACTCAAGATATTAAACTGGAAATGGAGGGTCAGGTCGGGCACATTGCATTGTAGGATACAGTATTCCGCAGTGTGGTTTGGTTGTGCACAGCAGATTTTGTCTAATATAGATAGTTGGGTCATCTGGTCATTCTATACAGATAATTCTCATACTGTGCATGGTATTCATTTTGCGTACTGCAAATGTAGTATGGTAGTATTCCATTCCAAACAGCCTTTTCAATCTATCTTTCACTTTTTTGCCTTATTGGCATTTTATCATCTGTTTAGCTGTAGACAATGTAAACTGTGCAAAGTGAGGTAAAATAATCCCTAAAACAATCCCTCTGTCTCTCTAGCTTCCTAAGGAGCAGAGCCCAGATGGCTTTGAGAAGGGCTTCGTCAGATTGCTCAGTCGTGGAGATCAATGTGAATCAAGAGAACTGGAGAGAAACCTCAGGTGAATCTCATTTCGTTCAATTCATGGTGAGCGAATGATGGGGAACATTACTTTTAATCGGAACATGTTACATTTGCGTTACTCCTAAAAAAAATCCATACTTTTGTATTCCTTTTTAAGTCGCTTAAGCTCTCTATCTTTTCCGGAACGGAACGCTTGTACATGTTATTGTTCAATTTGAAGCACTATTCGCTGTTATAACCCAGATTGCAACATGGTGTCGGCCCACATCTGGAACCTGTGGATTCCACATGTACCACATGTGGGCCGGATCTGGGCCGACACTTTGTTGCTGTCTGGGTATAATCACATTATAGCCAGCATTTAGCCATGCATATCTATTTTATATTTAATGAATTCATTAATTTTAAAATACAAGAGAATTAGTTTTATTAGTTCCAAAGTGCGAGCATGAGGTGGAGAGGATTATAACGACTCCAACCTATACCTATCCAGACCCTCTCCCTGACTAGAAATTTTTTAATTATATAGAAGTATGCAGATGGTTTTAAATTCTTCAGCGATTGAAGATTTGGATGAAGTTCGTCACCAAATTGTCAAAGGGAATCAATGTTGTTGTTTTTTTTTTTTTTTGTCACATGAAACAAAGTGTCCTTTTCAAGTCCCAGAACACATGGCAGTATTTGGGTCAGTAACACTGATGTCAGGACCAGAGGGGATTCTACTTCCTGTAGCACAGTTTAGATGCGGTCACAGCTTGTGCTCGCCTGTACTAGCAAGAACATTTTTTATATTTTAAAACCTTTTTCTCTCTTGTTCATTTGCAGGGAGAAGTTCCTGTCTTTATCACAGGATGTCCTTCAGAGATGTGATGTTTCCAGGTTCTTCATGTCTGATGCTTCTGTACTGTCATGTAGCCACTGTGAGGAACCTTCTGACTGGCCAATCAGAAAATGTTATCAGTTAATGACTAATGTTAAAATGACCAAATGTGAGCATCTGTGCTGATCTCTCTTTGTAATACTAGCCTATCTGCTCCTCTCTGCAGGTACCAGTGCGCCCGTGACCAGAATCCATCAGCCTGAACGTGGTTTCTCTGAGGATTGCTCCGAGACTTCCAGCATAGAGGAGGGTGAGAGATCCAGACCTGTCAGATCTGCCCTAGAAACACACGCCCAACACCATTACAAGTGCTAATGCTGTACTGACTCATCGCTGTCTTTTCTCTTTTACAGATGGGGAGGCTTACAGTGTCAGAGCTGCGGGACTGAGGTAAACCTTTATTTTTAAAAAATTATTTTCAGTTTCCAACGAAATATTAGGCAGCACAACTGTTTTCAACATTAACAATAATAAGAAATATTTCCACTGAAGTAATGATGCTGAAAATTCAGCTTTGCATCACAGGAATAAATTAAATTTTAAAATATATTCAAATCAGAAAACAGTCATTTTAAATTGTAATTATATTTCACTCTATATATATATATATATATACATTTTTTTTTTGTATTTTTGATCAAGTAAATGCCACCTTGTATAACTCATGTATAAAATTCATTGTATAAAAAAATGCATAAGAGACATATCTTATTAATGGTAATGTATCTTATCTAATCATTTTTAACCTAACAAACTAATTTTTTTGTGAAATGTTTTGCTTCTAAAGTGTGATTGTGCAATCTTTCTTTAAAATGTCAGAAATGTTTGATTATCTAATTCAATGACATTCATATATTAAATGTCTCTTATGCTTCCCAATCCTTCTGGGGCCACCGTATGTGATTACTGATCCATACAGGACAGTCCTGATTTTAGAGTAAACTATGTCTGTTTCTGAAATCGCATACTTCCCTATTATGTAGTAGGTCAAAAACCGTATGTGACAAAAGTAGTATGTCTGAATTCACGGTACACGTAAAAAAAGTAGGCAAAAAGTACTCTATGATCTAATACTTCTGGAGAGATTCTGAAGTGTGATATGATGGACACTTTACTATCCCATGAGGCCACAGGAGAGGATTTATGAATGGCAGTGAATAAAAAGTAACTGACGCTGGTAGATCACATGATCATGACAACATGGCAAATGTAGTACGTCCGGGATTACATTCATATTACACACACTCATCCTATATAGATCGTACTTTTTTTAGCGGTCGTGAAGTAATTACTTATTCAAATATACCTACTCAGGAGAGCATGCGATTTTGGAAGCAGCTTATGTTCGTGGCCTTCTCTCGTCACATGATCTGTGTTCCTCTCGCTGTAGTAATCAGCGCTCTGAATGCCAGAGGAGAGGAAACTGTGAGCAGAATGGAGAGAGAGTTTGGAAGAACGAAACTGAATTGGAACAGGTGAGGCTGTGAAATAGTTTCTCTCTCTTTGGTATTTTTGGAATGGCATACTAACTGTTAGTGCTTCTGCAGTATGTATACTGGGCACATAGTGCATACTGTCTATAATGAAATACTGTATCCTATAATTCAATGTACTCAAATTCCATTTCCATAAGTTAATAATGAACTGGGAAGAGTCACTGTTTGATTGGACTGTCAAAACTTCTTTGTCAAAAGGTCTTTTTTTTAACATGAGTACAGGGCGCTACTCACCGAATTCAACTTGAAACCTAATGAGCTAATGTGATTACCACTGTTGGGCAGTAACGCATTACTGTAACGCAGTTACTTTTGACAGTAACTCATACTGTGACGCATTACTTTTAAAATAAATTAACTCCGTTACCGTTACCATATGGTGCGTTGTCCGTTACTTTTTTAAATTAATTAATTTTGGCTGAAGTGTAGCCTACAGCCTAACCCGTTTGCAGCAGCGACGCATTGTAGGATTGGTGGTAGGATTGCTTGCCACCCGTCCCTTAAAATACGGAATTGTCCCGTATTTACAAGTAAAATGATGCGTCCGTATCAAATCAATAAGGGAAACAATTTGTCCTCTATTTTACATAAGGCCCACACATAGCCTAGTTGGATAAAAACAATGATTTACTATTCTAGCAAATAGCCTTTAAAGAAATCAATTTCACAATAATGTTACATTATGATTAGAATCAAATGAATTTTGTCCATTTTCTATTGTGAATTACACTGCACAAACCAAAGTAATACTACCCACCGGATGAAGAAGGGTTGGCTCTCAGTCTTCACAGAACAAAATAATTATTTTATTTTATTTTTAGTGTTCGCATTTATGAGGAAGAAAAAATGTTACGGACGTGACAGTTCTCCGTATGTGAGCGCTCTGAAAGCGGCACTAAAATATGCTTTAAAACTTTCACAGAGACATCAAACCGAAAGCACAAAACCTTTCTTTAATGTGAATTTCGTTTTGTATTAATTGTATCTTAATTTTAATCAATGTTTCATCAACCAATTGCCTGGATTTAATAAATAAGAAGTAAATATAGCAGACGATAGATAATCACGAAACGGAGGCGCCAGCGTGTGAATTGGAGCTCGTCTCATAAATGAACCGAAGCTCGGTGTATAAGGTAACCTTCTTGCCTCACAGACATGTCTACTTTTAAACAGAACAATTCAAAACGAAAGAAAACAGACTACAGACTGCTCTCTGCTTATGTAATCCGTATGAAATGTGCATTTCTCTCTGGCGCGTCTACTGCGAAGATCGCGAGTCAGCATAGCTAGTCACCTCAGAAATCCTTGTGATATATTCAGTTTGTGCTGGTCTGACTTAAATAAAATAGTGTTTAAAAATTACTTTCTGTTTAAGTCAGTTTTGTGTTTGTGTAGACCATAATGCATAAAAGAACATTAATGGGAACATTTAAAGAATGTTTTTTTTAAAGTAACTAAAAAGTTACCTTTAACAGTAATGCATCACTTTTTGGTGTAAGTAATCAACAAAGTAATTGAGTTACTTTTTGAATGAAGTAACTAGTAACTGTAACTAGTTACTATATCTTAGTAACTAGCGCAACACTGGTGATTACAATGCACTATACTACTTCATTGTGTAAACTATTTTGCATACCATTTAAAAAAATTAAGTAGCAAATAAAGTACAGACACAGTTGGTCATTCTAACAATTTGAGGTAATGCGCAGATTTATTTTCAGGTATGTTATGCTCACACGCTCTTGTTCTGTCTCTCTGCAGAGCTGCACCAGTGACAGAAGAATCTTCACAGCTGGACAGAAGAACAAAGGAAGAGCAGCTGGAAAAAGGTACACAAACACACACGCTGTCATTTCTTTAATTACTTTCTATATGGGTGCAGATTGTAGTGTTGACCTGGTTTTGGTGTCTGAACCAAAAAAAACAACGATTTACGACAGTTTCTTGTACTCACTGATGCAGCAGCAGTGCATATGGTCATGACTGTCGACCACTGTTGTATGTTTTCAGGGATAGAGGACGACGAGTCGCTGGTGTCAAGAGTTCTAATGGGATCCAGAAACCTTCTGCAGCTCTGATGATCAACCAGGCAGCTTGCAAAGGTGTTTGTGCCAAGGCTATAAAAAACTAAAAACAATAATGATCAATATCTGTGCATCTCTAAATACATCACGCATACATGTATACACCTTACAGTGACCTACAACCTTGTTTTCTCCTATCTTTTGGTTTCTAGACACCGGAAGGGACCGGTATGGGGACACATCATCAGAGAGCTCAAACTCAGTGCCATCTAGCCCTGTTCACCAGAAGAGCCTGGAGGACCAAGGTGTGTTACATTTCTTTATACACGTTATATTTTTGGCCTTTTTTATACCTTTATTGGAGAAGACATGATGACTCGGATCACATGATGGTATACAGAACACGAGGCTATCGGCTGTTACATTTTATTGCACTAAATTTATGCATTTAGCGATGCTTTTATTGAAACGACTTACAAAAGAGGAATAAAAGCAATTTGTCAAAGAGCCAACAATATTTATAATGTACTGTGCCGGTTTATTAGACAACTAGATTGGGATGCAAGATAGAGAAGAGGAGAAATGCAGAATGTGGTTTTCAGAATGTGTTTTTAAAGAGTTTTTCCAAAGAATCTGCAATAAACTAAACCTCATGTTTGGGCTGGGCGGTATATCGATTCAGTATATTTTTATAAATGAAATAGGATGGGGCAATAACATTTGTAATATTAAACTATTGTAAATTGATATAAATTCATCTGAAAAATAGCGAAATAGTGAGCTGCCGTGGGGAAAGTGCATAAAACAATTTTTCCTAAACATGAGACATGCTCTATTTTTAGGGATTTAAAATAACCGGTAAGATATAGCTAAAGCGTATAGTTTAATGTAACTTGCCCTGTCAGATGCTGTTTAAAGAATTGGAGAGGTGGCATTTTTTCTCAGTGTATAACTTACATTTAATAGGTATATTATCCATCTGTAAATGTTAGAAATTCATGCAAATGTTTCCATTTTGCTGTCAGGAGTGGACGAGCCTTATGCAAACTAAACTTCACAGATTTCAGTGAACCTGTGAACAGTGAACATGTGTGCCAAACAGGAGCGCAATAGAAAAGGAGCGCAATAATTCTGACTAAAATAAACATTTTGCTACAATACTTCTTGTTGGACATGAAATGTGCTTGTAACTGTAAAGTGACTATTTTAACGGGTCAATCATATGTAGGCTAATATAAATACTAAGCTCAGATGAGTGAATATGTGTTCCATTAACCATTGGTCACATCCTCTAGAAAGTAATTTGATTTAAAAATTATAATCTGTTGTCATATACTGTAGTTTGATACCTTTATTAAATGATTGACATTTTTAATTTGTTTAAACTTGTGTCTATTCAGATACAGAAAGTCAGTCGGATAACTCGGCCCAGGAACCAGCTGAAAAGACTCGCCTCTCCAAAGGCGTTGGCGGGAAAGCGGTTGCCATGGTGAATCCAATAGTTGCAGAGCCCCAGAATGTTCCGCAGCCTCATTCAGTGGTGGAGTTGGCGCTGACCGCGTGCCTCCCCTACTCCCTGCAGT
The DNA here is from genome assembly GCF_051911475.1 of Siphateles boraxobius. Lineage (NCBI taxonomy): Eukaryota > Metazoa > Chordata > Actinopteri > Cypriniformes > Leuciscidae > Siphateles > Siphateles boraxobius. The sequence goes on from NW_027509215.1 coordinate 6,356,201, forward strand.
ACAACACTACCCAGAGGGACACTGGGCAGGGTAAGAGAACCATCACCATCCCACTGGCCCAAGACCCGGGAACATCATCGGCCAGCGCTCAACCACAGCAGCAGCCACCGCTGGGGGCGTTCAGTGTCCTCTCGGCCAGCCAGTGTCCTCTACAGCCCGCCAACACCACAACCAACAATCCTGTTGTCAATAGAATACAGGCCTCCGTTACTGCCAGTGTCAGTCCCTGCCCTCTCTCCAATGTCCAAGTACCGGGACCTTGCCCCACAAGTGTACCCACGCACACCCCGGGGCCGGGTCCCCAACCAGCCCCCGCGGTCACACACAGCACGGCTCAGAGCGATTCCTTGTCCTACATCAACAGCTCCAGTCTGCCAGTTACCCCACAGGCCTGCGGGATGCTGCAGGGGGGCTGCAACTCTTGCGGCTGTCGGGGCACCTGTGGGGGCAACGGCACCCATCAGACACCCAGCTACTTCATGCCGCCCCAACCTGCCCGTCAGATGTTTGGGCCTCCGCCTGCCTTCTTCCACCTCCCTCCGTCTCTATGCAACAGCTTCCCTGTGCAGGGTCATCAGAATAACGGGACGCCTCTGTCCTTCTACACTCACAGTGGTCCTCCTACGGCATTCCTGCACACCCACTCGGATCGCATGATGGCATCGCAGGCGGGCTACAATCTGCAGATCCCTCCCTTCCGTCGCTTTTACCCTCCTGTCTTTCCACCGGTCGGTCTGATGTCTGGCGGAACCAACATGAAGAAGAATAACAACGCGTCCTGCTATAACTGCGGCATGAGTGGACATTACGCTCAAGACTGCAAGCAACCGTCCATCGACGCCGGGCTTACAGGTACGATGATGCGAGTAACGCTCTACACAAGTATACAAAGACAGATGTAATTTTTTTTTTTTTGCACATCCCAATTTGCAATTTTTGCATATCATCCCCATTAACTGTTTAGATATTTAAGAAAATTTGAATAATGAACTCAAAAAATTAATTGCTTGGAAATGAGAATAAAATATATACATTAGAATACAACCAGAGTGTACAGGACATTTTTATGCTGTATTAAAAAAAAAACAGAAGAAAAACAGAAAAAGACAGCTTCTATAGTTAAAAGTAGGCCTGCTCTGGAAAAAAAATCATAATCACGGTTATTTTGGTCAATATTGAAATCGTGATTATTGGTGGGCGATATGATCAGTATTATTTCATGATATTTTAGATCTCAGTAAAATTTCACAATTAACGATAGGCTACTTCAGCAAAAACTAATACTAGGTTAACTAATGTAGCCGAGTAAAAGGTCCTCTAAAGGTCCGCAAGACAGTAAGAACAAAGAAATGAATTGCCAACAAAATGGACAAAAAATAACAAAACAGAACAAAAATTCTAATTAAATAAACAGTGCTTTAAGTTTTTCAGGATGATGTACTAACAGTGGTATTCAGAGAAATAGCCTACAACAGAGAATAAAGAAATCAAATGCAAAATACAGTAACTGCTTAGTCTCCACTGTATACATAGGTGATCTCACACGTTTTTTAGGCCAAAACATTTTTTTGTCACACACAGCAAACATCTCCTCACTATCCGCTAGCTGCCTGTCCCCTGAACACACTGTAAAAAAACGTGGTCTCTGCAGACACCCCAGGCTCCACAAACGGCAACAAAAACTAACTGGGCTAACCCGCACCACGAAACATAAACTGTTCCAGCCAATAACCGACTAGAGGATTTGGGGGTGGGGTTTGGGGGGTAAGTGTGCGAATGAGGAGGAGGGAGGGTCTAGCTAGCCTCAGTTTTATTTGACAATACTTTAAACGTCAACAAGAAGTGACGTCACCCGACATCGCATAAAGCACCTTTAAATATAGCTTATAATAATCCTTATTAAAGCTACAAAAGTAATTAATTCAAGAGCAGTGAGTGATTTTATCATTGTCTTTTGTTGTTTGATTAACATTAATGGGACGGACTGAAGCAGTCATGTATAGGAGTAACAACTGTGACCGACTGTGTGTACGAGGATACACTGTTCCTTACGTTAGTCCATTAATACAGTTCACTTGAAGGAGTGAATGAAAATGAGTGAGCACATTCGGTCAGCTGTTTAGTGTACATCTGCTGTACACTAGTTATTGCAGTGCAATGTGGGATAGAACTAGTGCACTCGTCCATTATGGTTTCGGACACCACAACAAATGGCTGTCCCCTAATAATGCCCTATTTGAGGGTATGGGGGAGATTTCGGCCCAGGTTTGTGCAAGACATGCTTGAACATTACATACACATGTTGTATGAGTTTAATTTATTGGAAGCTTGCTAACAAGACCAACTTATAATCACATCATTCCATTCAAAAGGCCAAAGATCACAGAATTTTACAGACATATATTTATAATTTTGCATCATCAAGGCCATTCTCAAAGGGAAATCAGAAATCAAACTGGATTCTCAAGATATTTGGAAAATCAGGAAAGGTCAAGAACTAAAAAAGGACAGGAATACCAAGAAAACTTTCAAGGGCTGATGAGAAGTTTCTCAGAGTTTCTTCTTTTTCGAGACCGAAAGAAGTCCACCAAAGACCTGGCTCAGCATCTGGCAGCTTCATCCGGATTGTTGACCCTTTTACAGTCCGAAGAAGCTTAATCAGGAAAGGTCTTTGTGAAAGGTTAGCAGCCAAGAAAAAAACACTTTTTCGGTAGGTGAACCAAGTGAAAAGGCTAAGATATGCTAAATCTCACAAAGATTGGAATGAAGATCAGTGGAAAAGAGTATTCTGGAGTGACGAATCCAAAAGTTTTGGGTCCAAACGTCAACAAAATGTGAGCAGAAGAGTTGGAGAGTGATGGAAGAATGAGTGCTTCAGTGAAACATCGTGGAGGGTCTGTCCTGGTTTGGGGCTGCATTTCTGCCAGTGGTGTTGGTAATATTGTCCAAATTGATGCGTTTTATGAATGCTGAAAATTACAGACAGGTTTTAATTTACCATGCCATTCCTTCTGGATAACATCTGATTGGGAATGGTTTTATTTTTCAGCATGATAACGATTCCATGCACACTGCGAAATCTTTTGGAGAGAATAACAGCTGATAAAACGGGGTCAATTCATCTTCCACAAAGTCCAGAGCTGAATATTATAGAGGTGGAATGGGATCACCTGGACAGAGAAATAAATAAAAGACAGCTTCAACCTAAAGAATAATTCTGGGAAGTGCTGAAAAAAGCCTGGTACAATATACCAGAAGATTACTTCAGAAAACTACAGGACAGTCTCCCCAAAAGTTCAAGATGTGCTTAAGTGACAGGAGAGGTCACACTAAATACTGACTTTTGCCCGAAGAAGCTTTATTTTTTGTGTACATTTTTTCTGTATTTTCTGTTTGTATCTTAATAAAAAGTGCAAAAAATAAATATGGATGGTCATTAAAACTGTTTGCTAAAACAACAAAGCTGGTGGTGGCTTAAGATATATATATATATATATATATATATATATATATATATATATATATATATATATATATAGATATATTAGTTGAAAAGGTATACCTAATAAAGTGGTCAGTGAGTGATATATATATATATATATATCACTCACTCACTGACCACTTTATTAGGTACACCTGTTCAACTGCTCGTTGACGCAAGTATCTAATCAGCCAATCACATGGCAGCAACTCAATGCATTTAGGCATGTAGAGATGATCAAGACGATCTGCTGGAGTTCAAACTGAGCATCAGAATGGGGAAGAAAGGTGATTTAAGTGACTTTGAATGTGGCATGCTTGTTGGTGCATGATGGGCTGGTCTGAGTGTTTTAGAAACTGCTGATCTACTGGGATTTTCACACACAACCATCTCTAGGATTTACAGAGGATGATCTGAAAAGGAGAATATATCCAGTGAGCGGCAGTTCTGTGGGTGAAAATGCCTTGTTGATGCCAGAGGTCAGAGAACAATGCCAGACTGGTTCAGTGCATAGAAAGGAAACGGAAGAGCATCTCTGAACACACAACACGTTGAACCTTAAAGCAGAAGAGCTGTAGCAGCAGAAGACACACCTGTGACGCTCCTGTCAGCTGAGAACAGAAACTGAGCCTACAATTCACACAGGCTCACCAAAATTGGACAACAGAAGATTGGAAAAACGTTGCCTGGTTTGATGAATCTCGATTTCTGCTGTGACGTTCAGATGGTCGGGTCAGAGTTTGGCGTAAACAACATGAAAACATGGATCTATCCTGTCTTGTATCAGCGGTTCAGACTACTGTAATGGTGTAATGGATATTTTCTTGGAACACTTTGAGCCCATTAGTACCAATCGAGCATCATTTAAACTCCACAGCCTACTGGAGTATTTTTGCTGACAGTGTCCAGCTCTTTATGACCTGTGTTCTCATCTTCTGATGGCTACTTCCAGCAGAATAACACGCCATGTCACTAAGCTCAAATAATCTGAAACTGTGGGGGCATTTGAGCTTAGTGAACTTATTGTCATGTCAAAGAAACAGTCACCAGATCTCCATCCAATAGAGCGGCTTTGGGATGTGGTGGAACAGGAGAATCACATCATGGACGAGCAGCAATGAATCTTCACCAACTGTGTGATGCTATCGTGTCTATGGACCAGAATCTCTGAGGAATGTTTCCAGCACCTTTTTGAATCCACAAAGATTTTAAGGCAGTTCTGGGGTTTTTCACACTCTGCGTTTAACCCCAGGTTATCGTCGTTCTAAACACCGCTTTTAATCCCGGTTAAAGGAACGTTTCACATTTGCAATTTAGAAGAGAGGTTAGCAATGTTATTATCCAGGGTTACGAAACCCTCCTCCGGAGCAGGCTTAGCGCCGCATCATATTTGCGTGCTTTAGACAGTCACGAAAAACACTGTGCATTGTATATATCTGTAATTTTAGCGTTTGAGAGGAAAAATGTCAAACGCTGACAGACAACAACAATTTGAGTGAAGAAGAGACCATTTCATTTTTACCTTTTTATAGTCTGAAATGTCCATTCAGTGTAAACTCGATAGTACCGTCGGCAATACGAGGATGCGCAATGCTAGAGCTTTTACGTAACAGGTCGCGTTCTGCGCTCATCCAATCAATGACACGGCAAATAAGAATCTAAACCAGGGTTTAGGAAACGTCAGCTTATGAATACCCAGGATACATTTTTAGCCTGGGTTAAAACTTGCATGATAAACCAGGATTCTGTTTACCCGGGGTTCAGAATGACCCAGGGTTAACTATTTCAAGTGTGAAAAGCCCTTATGTGTAAAAAATAAACGTAACTGAACAAACTTTTATGTACATTTTATTTGTTTTGCCAAAAATAGCCCTCTTTCAGGACAGGAGCAGTTTGAAAGGAGTAGCATGTGCCTGGCTCTGTTCTATATTTTTAAATGTTCTTGTGTTGCTGTTAATGGCGGCAGTAAAAAAACTCAAGGGGGCGACAGAGTTACATACAGATGTCCAGGGCCACATTAAAGGTGCTCTAAGCGATGCCACACGTTTTTTAGGCCAAAACATTTTTTGTCACACACAGCAAACATCTCCTCACTATCCACTAGCTGCCTGTCCCCTGAACACACTGTAAAAAAACGTGGTCTCTGCAGACACCCCAGGCTCCACAAACAGCAACAAAAACAAACTGGGCTAACCCGCACCACGAAATATAACAAATTGTTCCAGCCAATAACCGACAAGAGGATTTGAGAGGATTTGGGGGGTTAATGCGCGGATGATGAGGAGGAGGGTCTAGCTAGCCTCCGTTTTGTTTGACAATACTTTAAAGGACAGGTTCGGTATTTTAAAACTTAAAGTCCTGTTTTAAGATAAGTCAATGGAGTTGGACAAAAACTATGATTTCCAGCATTTGTCCAAATTTCAATCTTAACCGTTCTATTTCATCAGAAACGATCTTAAAACAGGGCTTTAAGTGTAAAATACCGAACTTGTCCTTTAAACGTCAACAAGAAGTGACGTCACCCGACATTGCTTAGAGCACCTTAAAACCCTTGGGCTTTACCTCTTGAGGGGCCCTTCATCCACCAGAACTATTGCCAACATTCACTCAAACTTCTTAATCACAAGCCTTTTATTTTGCAGGAATAAATGCCATTTAAAAAAACATACGAACCTATAGGTCTGTCATATAAACTATAAGCATCACTGCATGAACTACACAGTCCGAACTATTTGCACAAGCTACTTCCAGTACTAAGTAGTACTGCCTACGATGCCAGTGCTTTGTGTCCACATATTTTTTTCAAGCCTCATGCCTTCAGCGCTCATACTGATACACGTCTGTATGTTTCAGGTGGTTTCCGGCTGAAGTTTGTTGCCCCAAACACCTCAGAAGCTCTTGACAAAACCGATTGACCGAAAGCAGGGGACCAAAGCCCTGCCAGCCAGCGATTCCAGAGACCCTTTAGATAGAGTTTTGTTCTGTTTGTATAAGCGTCCTTGTCTGGAGAGGTTTGCTTTAAAAAAAAAAAAAAATAGCCAATGCAAACGACTGATGGCAAGACAAGTTGCTAAACTTAATGAGTTCTCTTAGAAATTAAATGATCTTAATGTTATAGTTTAAATAGGATGGATTGTTAGAGGAATTTTGTTTTAGGTTCAGAATAGTTTATTGTTGTCAGAAGGATTTTATTCAAGCTGAGGTTCTCATTAGCAGCGTCTGGCGAAGTTAATGAGAAAATTAAACTTACTTGAGTCCTGTAGTGCAGTATTTTTGTTTTTATTTTTTCTGACACGGGTGAATCTTTATAGGCTTTTATACATGCTACGAGAGAAACCAACAAGTAAAAATACTGCAAAGGAATATTTTGGAAGTTATTGTTTTGTTATTGAAGATATGCGTGTTCTCTTTCTGATATCAGAGAGGACGTTTTTGAGGGCTTATAATGATGCTCTTACAACATTATGCGCTGCTGGTTTGCCCTGTTCTCCTTCTCAACACGATGCACTACAACTGTTGTTCTCTGAAAAATGTGAGTCAGGTGTTTGAAATGCACTGAAATAGCCAGATCGGCAGTACTGCCTCTCATTTACACCTCTGACCACTAGAGGCCGCCACAGTTTCTCATTTTGGGATAGTTCGCCCAAAAAAAGTTTCTTCTGTTGGACACAAAAGATCTTTTGAAGAATGTTGATAACCTTGACAGTTGATGGTAGCCGTTGACTTCCATAGTATTTTTTTTCCTACTATGAAAGTCAATGTCTACCATAACATTCTTTAGAATATCATCTTTTGTGTTCAGCAGAAGAAAGAAACTTATACAGGTTTGGAACAACTGGAGGGTGAGTAAGTGATGAGAAATTTTTTTTTGGGGTGAACTATCCCTTTAAGACTTTTGAGTCAGACAAAATTCTTCATCCATGTTCATCCTAAGCCTAAAGCACTGTTAAGTAATGAAAATGTAATTCGACTCAAGTTACTTTCTAACTAAGAAAGAAAAGTAATTGTTAATGCAGGACAGCTTTGAGCATCCATAATATCTTGCTTGTGTATTGAAAACATTTTTCTGCGAATTGTCAAAGAACCAGAAGGTGAACATTTGTGCCTATTGCCATGCAAGCAGCTGGAAGTGTGTTGGAAATAATTTTGAAGTCTTAATTCTTTGTGTTTAAAGTACATATTTAAAATTTCAAAGTTGTGTTTCTGAAATCATATTGCAGTTTTGCCAAAGCAGCCCTGACTTTTCTTTTTTTTTTATAAATATATACAAATATATATATATACAAATATATATATAAGGAGATTTGGCATGTTTGTATTGAGAAAAATACATGAAAGGATTTTATTTTGATATTTTCATGAGATTTTGCTGAAGGGCTCAAGGCCTTTAATGCTTGTCCAGGAGTTTTTAGCACATTTATGGTTAGTAATATGCGGTGGAGTAGAAGAGTCGCTTTCCACAACAGTGTTGCCGGTTTTTAAATGTGCTTTCATTTGGTTTGGTAAATTGTTACTAATCTGTAAATCGACTCGAAAGGGAGTTAACTACTCGAGGTTTAAACCATGTCGACTGTATTCGTTACACTTTTTATAGATTTATGAAGCTGTACTGTATGGACGAGGTTTGAAATGTGCCTCCGAGTTTACGTTTACTGTATTTCACATGTAAATGTTGATTAATCTGTACTGAGAGGTCAAATTAATCTGATCACGTTTGTATTTTTTGATCATTTCTGTCAAGAAATATTAGCAATAAATATAAAAAAAGGCATTTTGTGGTGTTGCTTTTGATTTGAAATCTTGTCAAGTGGTGCATCATGCATTGTGGCTAAATTACTTACAAATTATAGTCCGTTACTGATTCCAAATTAAATGACAAAAAATTGTAGTTACAATAACACATTTTAGGTGATCGGACTACTTTTAGATTACTTTTGATCTAACTCATTTATCACATTTATTTGAATAGGATAATCTTGCACTATATTGATATAAAAACACAAAGAGAAAGAAAATACATTCCATTCTTTATCAACAACATTTATTAAACATGACATTACGTCAGGGTTTCCCAGACTGGGGTTCGTGCAGTTTAACGAAAAGCTGATCATTAAATCATAAAAATGTAAAATTAAAGTAAATCATGTTCAAATAAAATGTTTACAAAAAATATATTTTTTTATTTGTTTACCTGCATGTCATGTGACCATTAACCGACATAAGAGAACCTGCAAATGTGTTTAGGTTAATGACTTGATTATTCACTTGTAATCTCATGGGGTACTTCAATTAAATATATTAGGTCAAAGATGTTCGGCTGACAAAAAAAAGTTTGAGAATCTGCATAACGTGTAAATATGATATGATGTGAATCTGTGGATTTGAATGTGTTTGAAAGAAAAAAGCCTTCCAAAGACAGTAATAGACTACATAGTTAAATGACTCATTGAGAGAAAATTCAAATAAAAATGATCGTGTCGTCAGGAGCTGATTAGATATGCAATGTTGAGAAAACAACAAAATGATTTCTGTAAATACAGTGGTCAAATCTCATTTTCCGAGTGATTTTAGCCTCATGACTTCTGGAATTCCACAGAACTTTCTAATTTACAAGTACTCAATTTTTGCAATGTGATTACATGTAATCAGTATCTACCCAGCACTGGTTCACTACTACTTCAAGCAGAATGCATATTTTCTTTATTTGCAATGCAGATCTTTTCATTACTTATGCCTCATGCATTATACTGGCAATATCAATATATAATTTTCTTAATTATTTGAACGTAATGACATTTTACACACAAACTGGAGGAGGTCACTTAACAACAATGTGAACAAATGCCTACTATTTCACTTAAAAGCTCTGGAAACACCAACAGTGATTGAGCTGAGTAAATGTTGACAAAATTGTTGGGTGAACCATTACTTTTAAGAAAAAAAGATGTATCTGTTAACAGTTGATGTACTGTGAACTAACATGTTTATTAACTAACATTAAAAAAATGAATAAATGCTATAAAATATTTTGTTAATTCATTGTAAGTCCTTGTTAGTTAATGCATTAACTAATTTTTACAAATGAGACCATATTGTAATCTTGCTGACTTAAAAAAATATTTGAACTGGGCACCACTGCCTGAATTAAATATACTTGACAGCAAAGTGCCTGTTTGAACTGTTTATTGCATAATGTGACATTCATTCTTAAAATAAAATATGAAGCAGTTTGCACAGTCATTCAAACCCAGTTATGGCACGGTGTAATCAAAATTGTATCAGTTACATGAAGATTTGAATAATTACATGTCATCCTGCGCAGTCAGACGCTCCTGAGTGAGCTGCAGACCTGCACGTCTCAGGACCCCTCAGAGCTCCTCCCCCATGAGCACAGCCAATGAGAAGAGAGGGATTAAACATTTCAATAGTCACGCAAGCTGCCTGTTCCCCATAAACTGGCAGATCCAGGGCATGTGTGTGTGTGTGTGTATAAACAGAGATGACCTGTGGTCTAATCCAACCTCATACATCATTCAGTGTGGATTACTTCATGTTTATCCAGATTTTATTGAAATGAAAACTGACGTGATGAATTCAGTGGTTTGTTACAGATGTGGAATCCTGGAAATGTTTCTGAACATAAAGTCATCATAAATCATCAAAGCGTCTGCAGGAACAGCAACCTCAAACAACATGAGCTGCTGCCATTCAAACACACAACATCATCCACTGACATTGCAGTGAATATATTTCCAAAGTGCATTAAGGGGATCTCTTAGTCTCCAGGGGTCAAAGGTCAGATTATTTCAGCAGTTTAGGTACAGTCATAGAGGTCATGGCGGTCATGGTGCTGGTTGGCACGGTGATGTCTCTGAAGACCGGCTGAGACACAGAGGAAGAGGACGGTTTGTTCTGGTTCAGAGTCTCTATGATCATCTGTCTCATTTCTCGACTGGCATCACCGCGGACAGCTAACAGCGCCACAATGTGTTCCTCTCTGATGAAAGAAGAAGAGAGAGATGAAGACCTTATGTTTAAATGTAATACTCAATTCAAGTCCCTAGTAATGATAGATAAAGTTCCGTAAAAGAGAAATTAGTTGAGCTAAAATCAAAAGAAAGAAATGAGAAACTAAATTTTGCTTAAAGAAAATGGGCATTACCATTTTTTTTTTTTACACTGAGACATTTTCATGACAATTTAAGTACATTTTCCCTCCAATTACTAATTACTGCAATGTGTCTGAATTTTCATTATTATTTTAAGTTTATTACTATTACTCTAACGCAGTAATGTAAGATTTTTTTATTAAATTATCATAATTAAAGGCAGTACAACAAATAGTACCATGATGTATAAATTATTTACAATATAGATAAATGTCATTATTTCTTTGTGGATTTTTTTTTCATTCCTGTAATGTTAATGGCATTTATTTTACAATATAGTAATAAATGGTATTTTTGATAATGACTGATAATTATCACAGAAACATTCAAATCCTAAAAATCTTAATGGCCCTTAAAACAGGCTAGCGTAATTAAAATTAAATAAAATACAATTTAAAAATAAACTATAATTTCAACATTTTGAGGTTTAATATGAACAGCAGAAGATCTTATCAGAGTTTATGTGAATCTCACAAAAGCTGTAATCTGTACAAGAACAGAACAACATTAGTTTTGGATGTGATGATGTGTGACCTGATGTCAGGATATTTGGACACCAGGGTGGACACCTCCAGGTAGAGCAGCGCAGGATCGGTCAGTTTGAAGACCTCAGCGATGGCACTGATGGAGTCACACAGCCGGTCGGAGTCTTCTCCCTGAACACACACAAATATGCTTCAAAACAAGCTCTTTAAAAAGCTGTTACATGTTGTTACAGTGATCAGTAGCAGTTCTGGGTTATTTGGTGCTCTAGGGGAAATCAGACATTACGTCGGCTACGTTGATATACTATTATTGTAGAACTATATATACACAATTTTTTTTTAAAACACCTAGAATTGAATAATTTAATAAATAGGCTACCTATTTTCAATAAGTATGTAAAAAACTTGTTTTAGCATGTTGCTAACATGTTTTGACACATTGCTGGCATTAATTAGCATGTTGCTTGCTAACATGTTTTAACACATTACTAGCATGTCATAAGGCAGTTGCTAGGCTTTGCTAGTGATAGATACTTGGTGTATGAAGCTTAAAGTCCCCCTGGGGAGAAAATCAAGTTTTTAATGTTGTTTATAAGTCTATGTGGTGTTTTTAATGTGCTTTAAGACAAACCATGTGCAAATTCATAAGTCAACACTGTTGCTGAGTATTTTCTCTTTATAACTGCAGTGAACAAAAGACAGTCTCAATAACGTGCTTTGAAATCACTGGAGTTTCTGACTTCACAAACTAACTTGTAACCAATCATGTCAACGTGCCGGCAGGCTTTAGCATTTCATTAACAATGAACTATCAGGGGAGTCTCAAGAGAAGTCAGGTTATCCCATTATACTTTTTTGTTGATATGAAAAATCGGGTAGATTTAGCAATATAGCGGATGATGTGTATGATGCATAGTCTGAGCTGTTCATAGCGTTTCTGATGATTGTTTGAAGGCAGCTGTCTGACTCTGAGATGGTGAAAGGGAACATAGTTTGTGTAACATTAGCAACACATTATTAGCTGTTTTATAATGTAGTCAAGCAAAAAGCTAATCATATTAATTACCGTTATGTGTCTGACGTTGTAGAGAGCGATACTATTGTGCAGCTGGTGTGAGTGAGTGGAGGCGGGGCTAATTAACATATTTAAGGCTCCGCGTTTTACCCGTTTAATGAAAATCGGAAGTCGGATCAGTTAGAAAAGATATAAGACATTGTCAACAAGACAACTTGCTGACTAAAATAAGCTTGAAAATCCTATCGAAATGTGTAGGTTACATGAAATTATTTGACATACAAAGATGGACCCTTAATTTCTTTACAATTTAAAGCTACGCAAAGTAATTTAATTGGTAAATCTTGGGAGTTTATTCTGATAACTTTTGCCAACGTTATCCAGGAAACGAGAATTCTAGAGCAAGAACACGCACACACAAAAAAATCTGAGGGAGAGCAGAGCCAATTCATAAGAGAACACGGCATATGAAAGTGTGTGTCCAGTTTTGAGTGAAAGGAAAATCTAAGCAAATCTGTCAGTGAACAGAGAGCTTCACGCTTGCGCATTATTACATGGATGCGCTCTCGAAATTTGTCATTCAAAATAACGCCATAGAAACTGCCTCAAATGAACTATAAAGAAGTATATAAAGTGACTATAAAGTCATGTCTGAAAGTTGCATGCGCCCTATAATGCCACAGTCACCGTGATTTTGCCAAGACAGACATGTTCCTGGATCAACATATTTAGTTGATCCTGGAATAACATTCCTGTCCCAAAATGTAGTCATTACCCTATCCCTACCCATACATTTTCCCTAAAATCAGAGGGAAATGATAGGTGAATAACACTGATGTTGAAGCACCTTACCCTGGTTCTAAGCCTAAACTTGACATAAACTGTAAACGTGTCCCTCAAATCTGATTGGTTGATCTGAAAGTTGTTCTAGGATCAACAAAGATGTTGATCCAGGAACATGTGGTACTGAAATCACGTTCACCATAATGCCACTGCCAGGACCCGCCACTGACTGTGATGCAAAAAATGCTACAGAACTTTGTAATACATTACAACACTGATTCACTTCTTGGATTATAGCAGAACATTCTAGAGAGTTTTTTTGTGTGAAACTCACAGCAGAAAGTTTCCTGAAGAGGAATTTGAACTGCTCCGCTTCTTTCATCATCCGCTCTGCTCCCTCCTTTCTTTCATCAGCATTCTTAAAGGAGATGCGCTTCTGCATGATGGCTTTCAAATACTCCACCACGACTCGCCGATGAGCCTCACTCGTCATTTCCTGTTTAACACACGCATGTTAAATCACTAAAAACACAACATTACTATATGCACTGTTTTTTTTTTACAGAAATTAATACTTTTGTTCAGCGAGGATGCATTAAATTGATCAAAAGTGACAGTTAAGACTTCTCAAAAAATGCTGTTTTTTGTAACCTTCTATTCATCAAAGAATCCTAAAAAAAAGGTATTGTGGTTTCCACAAAAATATGAAGCAGCACCACTGTTTTCAACATTGATAATAACTAGAAATGTTTCTTAAGCACCAAATCAGCATATTGAATGATTTCTGAAGGATTGTGTGACACTGAAGACTGGAGTAAGATGCTGAAAAATCGAAAACGGTTATTTTAAATCCTAATAATATTTCACACTATACCTGTATTTTTGATCAAACAAATGGAGCCTTGGTGAGCATGAGACATCTTTCAAAAACATGAAAAATAATCAAACTTTTAAAGGATAGAGATACATGATTGTAGGGAACAGTTCTCTGATCTTATCAGCAACTATAAGAGGACACTTATTCTGAAAGGTTTTAGTGTGCAAACCTGATTATACGGCTTTTTAATTTTGGAAAAGTCGTTAAAGTAGTCTTCCACTGTCACACAGATGGTGTCTACAGCATGAGAGCCTGCCAACCACTTCCGGGTCAGCAGTTCATTAAGATGATGCTGTCGAGAGAGCAAGAAACAGTCAAAATTTAGCATGTTTTTCCCAGTCACTAAACATTAACAACTGACCGTACACAACAAGAGTGCATTTACCTCCAAATCCAGGAAGACTTCATCTAGCAGGAACTGGCAGCCTTCTCTGGCCACATCATTCAGGAGCTTATCTATGGCGGCATCGTTCTGAGTGCTTTCAGTCGACTGAGAGTACTTCCTTTTCAGGCTATTTATAGACTCCCTGACAACAAACATTGAAATGAATTAAAACATTAGCTTGGTTCATTAGCAGTCTACTATAGACGATAAGAATATGTAAGGGTTAATTGACGATGGGCCGTTGAATCATTAGAAAATAATGAGTCTGTCCGTCTCTCAACAGTGTTCGGCAGCAGCGTCTCTACTAATAGTGAAACTGTAAGTGTATCTGCTTCAAGAACAGCAGCGCGATTACCTCACTAGTGAGAGATGTCATGTAGCTTTTAAGTGGCTAAACTATTTCACTGATAAAATCATCAGAGCAGCGCTGACAACACGTTTCTGTGCAAGTGTGTGTCCGTACTGTGTGTGTGTGTGTGTGTGTGTGTGTGTGTGTGTTTGAGTGGGAGAAAGACAGTATGTGCTTTCCATACAAAAAGGAACTTTTGAAATGACTCAAGACCTGCCTGCAACTACTTTAGCCATGCATTTCCCAAATAGTTGCAACAACTACGTTTGTCAACCAATCAGATTCAAGCATTCAACAGCCCTATAATAAACAAAAACGATGCATTATTTTCACTATTCATCGATTGCGAACTGCTCTAAAACCACAAAGCATGTAGAACGCGCAACAGTGCCGCATTTTGACAATGAAACGTACATCGCATTTATTTCATTACATCATCACCTTTTACAGTTTAAGAGTAACATTAGGCTGTATTGTGATTTTTTTACATCGTCAAATTAAGACATCATAAAATGCTAATTAAAGCTTGTGTTATACCATTTAAAATACCACATTTAAGACTTTTTTTACCTTAAATTTGATTAACTGAATTTAAAACTTCTTTGGGGGAATAGAATAATGTAATCTGTTACTTAAAAAGAAAATTCAATAAATGATTAAGACACACTCACTTGAAGGTTTGACAGTTGTTGATGATGGCAATCATGTACTGAACGTAGCACTGCGGAAGCTGACGATCTTTCAGATGTTCCTCCTTATAGGCGATCGCCTCCTCTCGGTACCTGAATACACATGTACGATGGGTGAAAGTGTGTCTGTTACTGAGCTAACACAATAATAGCCAGCGGTGGGAAAAAAAATAAAGAAAATGAGTAGTTTGAGATCACAATACCTCACTAGGAATGAGTTCATCTGCTTCAGACAGACTTTCAGCACCTGCTCTTTAAAGGTCTCGTTGATCTGAGCGGCCACCTGGAGATTCTGCTCAAACATCTGATAATAAAGAGGGACATTTGAATGAAAAGACCTAATGCGAGTGGGTGCATGAAAGCATGAGGCCAGACAGAAGCTGTTGTACCTGGAAGACAATAGCAGGTAAGGTGGTCTGGTAGTAGCCGTTCTGGTCGCCCTCAGGCTCTGTCTCCTTCTGCCAGTCTTTCTTATCCGTTTCCAGAGCTTTGCGGAGCCAGCCTGTGATGTTTGACTAGAGAAATGGAAAAAAATAAAGACTTGCTGAACTGACGATGCACGTGCATGCACAATATTCAGTGCTGGGTAGATTACTCACAAATAGTAGTCAGTTACTGAATACAAATTACAAGAAAACTATAGTTAGTAACTTAATCAATTACATCTGACTACTTTTAGATTACTTTTGACTCTACTTTTATCCTTAACTTGTTTATCACATACATTTGAAGAAGATAATTTTTGACATGTACATCATTTTTGGAATCAGATTACATACAAGTTACTTCCCAGCAACGACAATATTTCAAAAGACTAAACACTACAATTAAAGGCTGATAATATTTGAATTTTTAAGCCAGTGCTGCAGACTTGAGGAACTCACAGTGAACGTCTTGAGGTATTTGCCCAGTAAATCATCCACCACTTTTTCAGGCAACAGCGGCTCCAACTTCTTGACGTCACACTCGGGCTGCAGATCTGGATCACCCATCATATCCACACTGCCAAAGACAGAATCAGACTTACAAATGCGCATGAATTACACCTGTTTCTGCTCTTTGTCAATGTCAGAGAAATGGCTTTACTCAATTTGGTTTTCACACGGTATCTGAGATTGAGTTCTCTTTTCGCCTCTTTTTGCAATGGAACAGTTTAAAATTGGCAAGACAAAACACACAAATGATAAACTATGCAATTAATCCGCAAATCACATGCAGTCTGGTCCGTACGGATCACGAATCAAATACGATCCGTTCCACCCCTACTGTTAGGTGAGAATGTGCGGGGGAAATATACTTACAGTAATTGCCATGAAAATAATGCTTAACATTCTTATTTCTTCCTTTTTTTGGCGTGAAATAAGACAAGGATAAGATCTTTATAGTAGTCGGCTGATAGCCTCGTGGGCAAGTGCGCCACATGTAGCGCTGTTGTGCTTCGGGCGAACCGAGTTCGAGTCCCGGCTCGTGGCCCTTTCCCGATCCTGTTCCCCCTCTCCTGTTCTCTCTCTCACTCACTTCCTGTCAAGCTACTGTCCTATCCTAATAAAAGGCAAAAATGCAATAAATGAAATCTAAAAAAAAATAATAATAATGAAATAAAAAGAAATTAATGCTAAAAAAAAATATATATATATATATATATATATATATATATATATATATACCCTAATAGAAATAACAAAAGGCCATTACAAAATTACTAAAAGAAATAAATGAAAATATAACAGTTAAAGCTAATTCAAAATATTGATAAATACTAGTATATAAATATAAAATTAAACTTACGTAGGCTATGCAAAGAAATTAAAAATGTAATGTAAATGCCTAGTCCATATAATGCAACCCAAATTGTCCTACCACAGTATTCAGCATGTGAAACAGCACCAAAGGCAGAACTGCCCGCCTGTCTCTCTCTCCTGCTCTGGTGCACATCAGTCACTTTAAGCACCCAAAGCTGTGCAGCTGCTCTCCGTTCTGCTTTAAACATTGAGCTAATTGCTCTCTGCTGCACTTTGACAGACTGATCTGCCACTGAAGAATGCAATGCTGAGTTAAAGAAGTAACTACTACAACATCACAGAGGGGAGTTCTCCATCAAGCAAATGTTTTCTTTACAAGGAAAACCTACAAGGTTTACTATTTGCAATAACCGCCGGAAATACAGCTATAAATTCACAATATAATAATATATAATATAACTAGTATCAACAGAAAAATCTATCTTAGAAATATAATAATAATAAAATATTATATATAATTATAATAATAGTTATTATTAGTAGTATTTTGTAAATAAAATAAAAATATTACAAAAAAATATTGTTTGGGAAAATAAATAACCTGTAAAACTGCAACAGAAATGCAAATTATTGATAAAACAAATAACATATCATTTTGATCCTGTAAATTTAAGCACAACGCCTCAATTTGCAACAACGATATTCAAAATATAACACAAAAAAAACATGTTTAACTTCTTTAATCCATCACTGCCATAATATAGTGTCTTTATAGTTACGGTCTGAACTTTAAAGGGGGTACTTCACTGCTGGCAAACGGGCTTTCATTAAAACTTTTCATTAAAGCTGCCTTTACAGTAGAAAGGCAAAGAAATTTGTTGAAATCAGTGCTACCTGACTAGAGGAAACCAAGAAATAAAGGCTGTTGTCTTTCCTTTTTCCAAATAGTTAGTAAAACTTTGACACCCATTATGCCAAGGCCACTCCCAGTCTGCTATATCTTGACCAGAGCCAAATACCGCCTTGCTTAAGTAGGAAATACTTCTTATTAAACTTTTAGTCACAATGATGTTGACTTGTATTGTTCTCGGTGCTGGAATTCAAAGAGTAAACGTTTAGCGGTAGTGAGTAACTTTTTGGTTTTTCCAGTGAAGGATGCAGCACGTTGTAGGCATAGGCTAAATGCAGTGTGTGACGCTGTGTGAAAATCTGAAAAACCTCCATGTTTGTAGTTAACATTTCAAACTGGATGACCATGAACACAGTGTTTTAGGCCAAACACAGAGGAAAAATCAGTTTGGCCCAAGCAAAATGCCATCACGTACAGGTAATAAAGCTGTTGCCATAGTGTTCCATTTTTACCATAATGCTGTTTAAAGAGTAGACATAGGACAATTACATTTTCAGTGATAAACCTACTCTTACAACTGTTCTGTTAATAACCCTCAGTCAATCTGACTGTCTGTGGGCGGGGATTCAAAAATGCCCAAGTACAATCTGTAGTTTTCACGAAAGCCCCGGAGCGTTTTGCGTCATCCAGCGGACTTTAGCTGACAAATAAACAGGAATTTCTTGGTCCTGGTAACACAGAGAAAGAGTAAACATTGTACATTTACATATACTACGTACGCTGTAACAATAAAAAGCGTGTTAAAAATCGGCAAATGTACAAAGTAACTGTACTGCAAATTAGCACCCAATGTTCCATTAAAATATCATGATTAGGCCTATTAAGCTTTCACAATCATTGACTGTGCAGGCTTAAACTGTGGTTGACGACAGTCTGACAGTTGTAAATCAAATGTACTATGATAAATGCAGTCCACTTGTATCTTACCTTTTATACGTGTTGAGGACCCATGTGAGAAGAGACACAATCTCATTGGCTTCTAGATCCTCTGCTGCGAGCTCCTGCACCCGCGCCGACACCGACTTATGATAGAGGTCGAAGAACACCTGGAAGGTGTTGTAGTGAGGAGGGAAGCACTGTACCATCATGTTCTTCACTATGATCAGGTCGTCCAATACGTACTTCCTCATGATCTCCAGCAACCTCACCAGCCACATTTTGTCAGACTCGCGCGTTTCTGACTGCGTGCTCTCGATGCGACCGCTCGCGGTGCCCTCTAGGACTTCATTCATGCGTTTTTTCCAGCACTTGGGCCTCCCAGGCGGGATGAACCCAGTCTGCTTCTTGCGATCCAGCATCCTGCGGTCGATCTTCTCTTCGCGCTCGATGATTCGAACCACAGACACCAGCATGGTGGGGTCGCGGCGGACAGTGACCATGGCGCGTTGGAGGACCATCCAGAGTTGTTTGGACAGTTCCTCCGACAGGCCCTGCACCTGGCCGAAGTAGCCACGAATGAGGTTCATGTCATGGACGTTCTTGCTGTCCATGCGGTACTGCTCGTACATGAGGTCGTCGCGGGAGCACTCCAGGTCCATTAGCTTGCGGTGAGCTTGAAGCAGCTCGCCCTGTTCGATCAGATTCTGGGTCTCTTGAACAATCTCAGGCACTGTAGGGAAAGATCAAATACGGGTGCAGTGTCAACAGATGAAAATTTATACCAATATAGCATCTAGCATCAATTCTAAAATAAAAAAATTTATTAAAAAATAAAATAAAGTAAAATAAAACATAAAATTACCAAAAATAAATAAGTAAACAAATAAATAGGCTATATAATCAAGTTGTAAAAATCACTCTAATATTAAATTGTATTGAAAAACAACCTACTAATGTGCAATCACCTGAAAATGGCTAATAAAGAAATGTTTTATCTGACTAAATAAATAAAATACAAATAATTAAGAAAAACATTATGTAAATGTGCCATCAACCTAAAAATAGCTAATAAATATTTATATTTTTGAAATTAACTAACTAAATAAATAAATAAATAAAAGCATAAATAGTACAACTGACTAAAATATTGTTGGAGAAAACAACCTGTAAATCACCTGATAAATAGCTAATCATTTTAATAATATATATTAAAATAAATAATCATTGATTTTTTTAATAAAATAAATTAAAATAAATACACCAAAATTAGAAAACAACTGTTAATATATAAATAAGTAAATACAGATTGTCGGAGAAAAATAAACTTAACATGTTAACTTTGCAAAAACTTAAAAACAGACACCATCTTAGAAAAATAATAATATTATTAAGTAAAAAATAAATATGTTAAATTACTACAAATTGGGAAAAACAAATTGTTAATCTGCAATTAACTGAAAAACAACCTGAAAATGCGCAATCATCTGACAAACAGCTAATACATTTTATTTTATATAATAATAAATAATTAGAATTTTTAAATAAAATAAATTAAAATACATACATATTAATTTATATATTAAAACAGAAAAACAACATGTGAATGTGCAATCAAACAAAAAACAGCTGATATACAAATGTATTTGAATACAAATGTTGGTGAAAACAAACCATCTTAGAAAAATAATAACATTATTATTATTATTCTAATTAAGTAAATACATAAATGACAAAATTGGGAAAAACAAACTGTTAATCAGCAATTAACTAAAAAACAGATCCTATTTTTAATCTCGGCTAAATGACTGGAACCCAACTACTGATATTATTTTGATCCTGTACATTAATTCTGACTCACCTGAGAAAATGTTTTTGAGGTTCTCCACTGCCGAAGCCAGCTGACTGTGCTGAACCACCGCGTCTTTCACATCCTTCAGATTCTCTATGGTGTTGATGCTCTGCCTCCAGTCTTTACTGACATCTGCCAGAGAGTTCTGGATGTCTTTCACATCACACAAAGCATTATGGAGCTGCGTGAGGCCTGTTCGTACCCCATCCAACTGAGACTGAATGGCAGCCTGATGAAGAGCATGGTTTGGTTTAATAAACTGGTAAAAGCAATCATAATAGATCAGTTAAATGGAAATAGTATCACCTTTAATCTTGCTTCCACGGATGCTTTCTTCCGTGCCTCTCTCCGCCTGTATTGCTCTACTTTGTCCAGCTGGTCAGAGCGCTGAAGCATCCCAGCAACCCTCTGCACCGCTGTGGCAACGGCCTCTCTGTTCGTCTCCTCCATAGTAACTGATCCCAAAAGAAAGGGTTGACAAAAACTGAAAATGGCCCAAACCGCAGGACCAAATGTACTGAATGACCAACCCCAACAACAAGGTTTAAATGTACTCAAAATGATTGAAACAACAGTAAATGGCACAAATAGCAGTAAAGGCACTACAATGTTAATGGGTTAAATGAACTGCAGTGTTATTTTAGTATCCTTGCGATCCTATTAGCCAAAAGTTTTTATCAATATTTTTAATTCCCATTTCTTTCATTTTAATTTAAGTTGAAGTTTTAGTAATTTTCTGATGTTTATATATTTATTATATGTATACATCATATAATATAGGCATATAAATAATTGTTTATATTACATTTTATATTATTTTTATTTCAGCTTTAGTTATTTAGTACATCAAGGTGAACTAAATGAAAACGATAAATTAAAAATGTTTTGTTTTATTTTATTGTAAGTAACAAAAATGTTTTTTTTAATGGTTTTAGTAAACAATAATAATCCTTATTCACTGAAATAAATCAGTGAAGGTTCAATTTACTTATTGTATTTGAATATGATTGCAGTTGGCAGTAACCAAGCTAACACAAACAGATAGTTGCGAATACCTTGCTCGTAATAGGTATGGTTTAGGGAAAAGATACAATAAAACTGTAACCTGTTTCATTTATTGTAATAATCGCATACATCGCGCTGGATTTCTGTGCAGAAAGGCCAACAGTGACAGATGCTACCCGGCTAACTACATTAGCATTCAGAGGTCTGCGCTTTTTCATGTATATATCGTTCAATTCTCGAAGTCATGTGTAAGTACTTACCCGGACGTGGTGTTCGTTGTACGTGCTGTGAGATGTTATAATCTGTTCATTGATATTTTATTTTCATGTATGTTTATTTTGTTCATTTACTAACATAACAGCTGCGTCTTCCTGGAGTCGCCCAACTCTCATTAGTCAGTCAGATGACGACTGCGCCTGTGCTAGAGCATCAAATGTGCGCAGGCTTTACGCAAATAACACTTCCGCAGATCAAGAGGGTAACGTTAAATATGATGAGCAGTGTTGCCAGATGTACGATAATTATCGTATTTGTACGATAATTTTGACCTCTGTACGATGTACGACCAATAATTAAAAAAATCCCATAATGTACGATAATTTCAGTCGTTCGTCCAAACACACATCCTACCGCTTCTTTCTCTGACCCAGAATCATTTCGCAGGCTCACCTGCCTGCACGCAAGAACGTACACACACACACACACACACACACACACACACACACACACACACACACACACACACACACACACACACACACACACACACACACACACACACACACAGGCACCACACGGTGTCGCCCCGGCCGCACGTCAACAAACGTAAACGTACATTTGCTTAGAATAGGAGCTGTAGAAAACCAAACTAAAATCTGAGAGAAATTCAGAGAGATTCAATTTGACTTAACTATTTTTAAATACAAACAGAAAATTTTTCAGTGGTTGCTGCACAACAGATAACATTGCTATTAAAAGATTAACAGAAACATTACGTACGTGTACACAAAGTGTTTAAACTGTGAAGACACACCACAACACAATGCTTTGATCAATAATGGTTTTACAGTTGATAGCAGATAAAGTGAATTTTCTCTGGGCTAGATACAAAGCATGTTTATCTACATCTTAAAATCTACATAGTAGCCTATGGTTAATTCAGAATAAATTTTACATATTAATCAATTTCAGTATGACAATGACAAGACATGCTGTACAAAACAAAGCTCCTGCATTTGTAGCATAAAAAACATTTCCTTAGTAATGACTAATTTTTATACACAAAAAAGATCAATATGGATTAACTCCATGAAGTAACAGTAAATGGATGTTTATGCACTTGAAGAAAACATAAAAAAATCTAAAATGCAATACTAAGTTATTATTATCTAGGTATAGAAATTATCTTAATTTGTCTGTACAGTTTTTTACCTCATGAATATGACATACATGTAAATCCAAAATCTGTACCTAAAAGTGACAAAATACAAAACACCTCAAAAACCTATCCGAAGACAACCTGAGTATTGTATTTGGTTTAACAGTCTGGCTAAATTATATAAAATAACTTTTCTAACTAGTTTTATATGTCCAGAGGGAAAATCCAGTGCTTGCAAGGCAGAAAAAGAATAGGTTTAAGTACAAATAAAACTCTGCTAGAGCTGCTTTATTATTGTCATCTGCTTTTGCTGTCTGATGAGAAATCACGATTCAGCATGCAAACACGACAATCATCCTTGTGTGTAGATTTTAAATGCAAAACATTCTTTCAATGTAGGCCAATGAGAGATTTTCACATTTAAATCTTGCATTTCTGAAAAACCAAAGACTGAAATTTTGAACGTTAAGCAATTTAGGCTGAATTAAAAGGACAAATTTGTAGATAAGAAAAGTAGAAAGAAGCTGATAGCGATACATCTTGCAAGCACTAACAGACAAGTAATGTTGACGTGGTCACAGAGTTCACTGCATGTAAACATAAGGGTTTGCTTTGTGTAGAATAGCATTCACAGTGGAAGTTGAAGTAATATTTTGTTGCACATGGCCTTGACTAACATCATGACACCAAGGTGGAGAGTCGTCGGGTTCTCGTTTAATCGTGTGCAGCAGGTTACGACTCCTGAACTCGTAAGTCAGCCGGATATCATGCTGCATGTAGCTTTTATGATCTGTGGAGGCATATGTGTCCTGACTGGCGATCGGCTGGTCAGAGTGATTCAGGTCTTTGTTCAGGACACACTTAAGAGGTCTGCTGACTCCCGCACACAGATACTTGTGTGCATTGATAGGAGCATTGATGGCAGCTTTGCCATTTTGATATGGAGTACAGCAGTCATGATATTCAGCTTCAGTTTTCACCTGTGCATATTCAGGGCGCCAGAGCGTCCCGTATGCGTTACACATGTTTTCAGAGTCGGAATCTTGTTCTGTCTTAATTGCTGCTTCAGGAAGCATATTAAAGCATTCATTCTGCATCATGCACCTTCTCTCCACCTTCCCCTCGATGCAATAACCTTCCACCTTCTGCAATTCTGTGTTGCAACCATTTCGTAATTTTCCAGAATGGCCGTGTTTATAGAAGCTTCCAGGTATCAGGTAGTTTTCACTGGAGTCTGTGCGCAAGGCAACAGGACAGCGGGCGTCCCACGAGGCATCGACAGCTTGCAACCTAGAGACGCCCATAGTGGAAACACAGAAGTTGAGCGGCTCATCTTGGGTTTTGCAGCCTTCTCCTCTGTACTTTGTGTTGGCCAGGGCTAACCATGAACCATCATGACCCGACATGTTTGTCCAGCTAGCACGTAGCACGTCTTCACTGTCAAATGAGCCGCAGGAAACTCGTTTCCTTTTATCACTGAAGATAGTAGAAGTTAAACTGATTAAAAGACAATTTCTACTTACAAAATTCTTGTGTACATATTTGTGTCCTTTATAAAGTAGCTTACCATGTTTTTGGATACCATATTGATGTACCATGGTTTTTACACAGTACTCAATCATAGTAGTAATCATATAGTACTGTTGTACACTGCCATCCAAAAGTTTTGGGTAAATAAAAATTTGAAAAATTAGTTATTTTTAATGTTAAAAACAGTTGTGCTACTTAATATTTTTGTGGAACCAGTTATACTTTTTTTCAGGATTCATTGATGAATAGAAAGTTCAATAGAACAGCATTTATTTGAAATAAATATTTTGTTACAATATAAATGTCTTTACTGTCACTTTTTATATCTTTGCTGAATAAAAGCATTCATTTGACCTAAATCTATATATCAACAGTACCATCTGTAACCTTTATTGCTTTTATAAACTACCCAGGCACGGAATTGACCCGATTTACTTTCTTACCGTGCACAATTCATTACAAAAATTATTGTTTTTTTCATCAAAATTTTATTACTTTCATGTGGATTAAAAATATACAAGTTTTCTTGTTTAATATCCGGTTTTACCTGTTTTAATTCAAATTAGTTATTAATGCAGTTTTATGATGATTTTAATTTGATTCAAATCATTTCTGCATTAAAATAGTTTAAATTAAAAACAATTGAATGCAATTTAAATTGACTTATTGGGGAAAACGGACTTATTTAGCTAGAAAAAGAATAAAAAGTAAGAAAAAAACATGTTTTTTTTCTTCATATTCATAATTCTATGCAAAAATGCAATGCACAAGCAGACAGACACAGTGTGTACCTGCTGCCAGAGCTTTTGTTTTTTCCCTTCATCACCATACTCTTCATCTTTATCTCTGTGATGAAGGGCAGCACTAGAGGAACAGCCACACAAAACAGAGCAAGTTGGGGCGGCAGCAAAGATCCTGAGTCCGTCTTCCTCCTCTGACCCTGCAGGAACTTCAGGCTGCCCTGAAACTGCATGTTCTACAGGAGACGAGAGCAAATCAGAGTGACACAGACTCAGTGGATGGACTGTATGGCAACATGTAAATTTGGGAAGCTCTGAGGCCCCTAATTCGGCATCAAACCGAAGTTGCGATTGTCTTTGCTTCCCAAATGTGAAACGGCTTTGAACAAGAAAAACGCAGTGATTTCATGACTGACCAGGAAGCCGGAGGTGCTGTCCAGCAGGCATCGTACTCGAGCGAGGAAGCACCGTGTAAGGAACGGAGACAGTTCAGGAGGAACACCGTCAGGCTCCTCAGCGCTATACAGATGACCCATCACAACATCATCTACTAGAACACACACATAGTTCAGAAACACATGACTTGGGTGTAATGACAGATCTATGAAGTGAAATATACTGTAGTCTCTCTTTTCCATGCAATTATAATGAGACAGCCGGAGCTTATAAGCTTCAAAATAGATGCAAAAGCAATATAAAAGTGTTATAACAAATAGCCCATATGACTTTAGAAGACTTGGAATATTGCACATGTATTATATATGGTTAATGGTAATTGTACACACACCAGTGTCTTGCTGGCCAGGGTTCATCGCCCAGTGGAGCTGCCTCTGAAACTCCTGTCGCTCCGCCACATGGACATAATCGAAGACCTTCTGATGCATCACATCTGTCTGCCAGACAAGATCACACACACCAACAAAAACAGAGAATGTTTATTTCTTAAGTGTTTAAGCTCCTACATCAGTATTTTTTTGTGTTATCGGCTGCTGCATTGACCTGTACACTTGACCTGCGCACAGTTGTATGAGCCACACACAATGCAATGACCAAATGTCTCTCAGTCAACTCCACAAGTTTAAATGGTCTAATTCAGTTTTATGTTAAACCACATTAGAACCATTACTCATCAAAATTTCCTTGTGGAGTCACTTCAACGGCTGGTAAAACATTCATAAGCATTTTAGATCGTGAGGTTCCTGGCAGATAGTCGAATGTATTCATAATTCATGCAATTATTCTTTGCTTCAGTTACTATTAATAAGCAGTCACATGCCAGAGCTGTGGCACAGAGTAGTGCATCACTAAGAGCTGACATATTAAGGGCTGTTGAGCTCATAGGAACCTGTGTTTGAGTTCAACCTAGGTCATGTAGCCAGTAGCAGCCTTTGCTGTTTCACTTGAACAGTAGGGTCTCCGTCGGTAAATACCGTTTTGTGGCTCTTTAATATGATGTGACAGATCGCTGTAGAGCCTCTTAAAGCTGCTCGTGAACCGATCATCTCTTCCTTCTAGTTAATTTATAGCATCAAATAAACATGAAAGAATATAAGAAGGAATGTTGTGTTAACCGCGGAAAGACATCAGTACACTCTGTTTTTCAAGTTCAAGTCCACCGACATTAATCTAGACTACTCTACTTACTGTTTGTCAGACAAAAATGGCGAATTTGGCGGATTATGATTGGTTAGATCGCCTGTCAATCAAACTCCCTGCAAAGGGTCAATTGCAAATGTGATAGCCTATTGATTTTATACAACAGTTCAATAAACAAGTAGTAAATGTTAGGTAACAAATCCACAGTAGAGCCATTGTGTGACTTAGGGCAACTGAAAGAGTCCACATTTTGAAGGAATCGTTTGACTGAATGAGTCCACATTTTGAAGGAATCGTTTGACTGAATGACTCACTCGTTAAGACAACGATTTGCCGCCACTAGGCAGTTTTAGTTTCGTTACCTTTTTTCCTTTGTTTAATTTGATATATTTTCTAATTTATCGCCTTAGGCTGACAAAATCATACCTGCGGTCAGAGGTGGGCACAAATACATCAAAAACTATTTTGTTACAAAATACAAATACTGGCTCATGAAATGTAACAAATTAAAATACAAAATACTGATGTGAAAAAATGTATTTAAATAAAATACAAGTTATTAGTATTTTGAAAATACAAATATACTTCCACAATAAACTAAAGTCTTTTTTTTTTATTACTGAGAGGTCAATAACACAAATAGTAGCAATAACACAAATATGAGAAATGTGTAAATTCAAAATGGCGAAGTAGCAAAATAAAAAAGTATGGGCATTTCACTAAATCTCTACAGGGCCTGAAATGGCTCACTCTGACGTATATGCCATGTATAGCTAAGTTCACATCAATGGTGTGGTAGGCTGCCCTTAATAGCAAAACGTGTTTGATGTAGGCTACGTAGCCATATTATCACCGTTACTCTACTCGTGCCTTAAAGGACAAGTTCAATATTTTACACTTAAAGCCCTGTTTTAAGATCGTTTCTGATGAAATAGAACGGTTAAGATTGAAATTTGGACAAATGCTGCTTTCCCGAGAATTTTAGTTTTCTGTGTTAGCACCGTCTCCCCCACCTCCACAATGGTTTCATAGGGGCACTGGAAGAATCATTCATAAAACGCATTAAACTTTAGTTTACAAAGACGTGAAACTTACCGAGTGGTCTGGGGTGTTCACTGATATGCTCACACAAAAATCGCTGCAAAAGATGCTTTCCAACAGTTGTTTTACCTTTCATTGTAAAACTGTGGACCTATGTTTCCAAACGCCTCACAACCGGACATTCCTCCGTTGAGAGCTTGAATAATAGACACTCCAGCCCAGTTGGTGTCGATAATGCACCTTTGCCAATGTTTGGATAGCGTAGCCTACGATACCACGACTGGAAGACTACAGAAAGAGTACAAACCCCATTTCCGTTTCCGGCGGCGGAGTAATACCGTACCTCACAGAACATCCAATACAAGTCAATTAAGTTGGACAAAAACTACGATAAAACCTGTTGGAAAGCATCTTTTGCAGTGATTTTTGTGTAAAAATAACAGACCGACAATTTGTCACAAAATCAAAATTCCATTTTAATCATAATATACATTCACCTAAAGGATTATTAGGAACACCTGTTCAATGTCTCATTAATGCAATTATCTAATCAACCAATCACATGGCAGTTGCTTCAATGCATTTAGGGGTGTGATCCTGGTCAAGACAAACTCCTGAACTCCAAACTGAATGTCAGAATGGGAAAGAAAGGTGATTTAAGCAATTTTGAGTGTGGCATGGTTGTTGGTGCCAGACGGGCCGGTCTGAGTTTTTCACATTCTGCTGTTACTGGGAATTTCACGCACAACCATTTCTAGGGTTTACAAAGAATGGTGTGAAAAGGGAAAAACATCCAGTATGCAGCAGTCCTGTGGGGACTGGAGAATGGGCCGACTGATTCAAGCTGATAGAAGAGCAAATTTGACTGAAATAACCACTTGTCACAACCGAGGTATGCAGCAAAGCATTTGTGAAGCCACAACACGCACAACCTTGAGGCGGATGGGCTACAACTGCAGAAGACCCCACCGGGTACCACTACAAATAGGAAAAAAAGGCTACAATTTGCAATAGCTCACCAAAATTGGACAGTTGAAGACTGGAAAAATGTTGCCTGATCTGATGAGTCTCGCTTTCTGTTGAGACATTCAGATGGTAGAGTCAGCATTTGGCGTAAAAAGAATAAGAACATGGATCCATCATGCCTTGTTACCACTGTGCAGGCTGGTGGTGATGGTGTAATGGTATGGGGGATGTTTTCTTGGCACACTTTCGGCCCCTTAGTGCCAAATGGGCATCGTTTAAATGCCACGGGCTACCTGAGCATTGTTTCTGACCATGTTCCCTTTATAGCCACCATGTACCCATCCTCTGATAGCTACTTCCAGCAGGATAATGCACCATGTCACAAAGCTTGAATCATTTCAAATTGGTTTCTTGAACATGACAATGAGTTCACTTTACTAAAATGGCCCACACAGTCACCAGATCTCAACGCAATAGAGCATCTTTGGGATGTGGTGGAATGGGAGCTTCATGCCCTGGATGTGCATCCCACAAATCTCCATCAACTGCAAGATGCTATCCTATCAATATGGGCCAACATTTCTAAAGAATGCTTTCAGCACCTTGTTGAATCAATGCCACGTAGAATTTAGGCTGTTCTGAAGGTGAAAGGGGGTCAAACACAGTATTAGTATGGTGTTCCTAATAATCCTTTAGGTGAGTGTATATGATTAATCATAATATGTGTGGGTTTGTTTTACACACGAGACTATAACTGCCCTGACCGCGTATGGCTTTTCCATAGTAGAATCCCGCTGCGTGCGCAATTACTGAAAAACAATAGGATTGATGATTATTTTATACAAAATCAATATCAATATTTCTCATATGTAATACGTTTAAAAACGTGTAAAAACTGCAGATGGATGTTATATTGTGAACGCTTGCTTAGCATGGAGATTTCAGTGGAGTTACGACAGACGCGCTGTTTCATAATAGGAAGCGCCTATGATGTCCTTTTATGGATGACAACACAGTGCATTGATCTCATAAGGCACAATTATTTTCTCTATAATGCCGTTCAGTGTGCAATATGTGTGTGTGTAGACTGTATATTTTTCACAAAACACTATACCTTAATGCCATTTTTAAGAGTTCAAAACTCATTCACTTCTTGGAGGGAGCCCGGTCTACAGGGTGTCACGTGATTTTCGAGCATCTAACCTGGACATTGCCAACATCAGACCGAAAATATGGCAAAATCATTTACTATGGTGATTTTTAAGTATTTAAGTATATGAAATACTCTAAATACACTCCCTCAAAATATTTTGTTACAAACTACATTTTATTTTTTCCACACCTGCAAAATACAAATTACAAAATACACTAAAGTAATTAAATACGTATTTAAAATGCATTTAATTGAAATACTGCCCATGCCTGCCTGCGGTCCACCATGCTGCAAAGACTTTCCGCACTTAAAACACAACGTTATTAGATCGCTGGATGAGGATAAACTTCTTATTACAGGATAAAAAAGCCAAGTTCTAAACATCAAAATCAGAGTAGGTGTTAAACATTTCCTCTTGATGTAGTCTATTCATATTCCTATTGTATTAAAACACTTATAATCCCTGTTTTCTTAGTTTTATTTCTTTGCCCTCATGGCCTGTTCATTACGCTGTTCAAGGTGCTCGCTGAGGGACTGAGAGAATGACGAAGATTGAATATTGATTTTGGTTTTGTGATTGTAATGAGTGGATAGTTGTAGATAAGAGTGTGTTTATAAATAGACTATTAAGAGTGAAATAAGAGTTAACGATGATTACTATAACAGATAATAAAGTAATTGCAAACATTTTCCAACTGTCCTTCTCTGCTAATTAAATTTGCACTTAGAACCTTCAAACTGCTTTCTCATGTATAATGTTTGCTTGAAGCCACAAATCCCTTTTCACAGCCCCATGTGTTTGTTGCGTGACACCAGGGCTGCTTGCATGCGGACACGGACCAGCCCACAGGGCCATAACCTCTGTTCATAAACAATAAACTCTGCCTAAAACATTTAACCTTCCCTTTACTTTCCAGTGTGGGACATGCAAGGCTTTCAGCACATTTTGATGACTAACCATCTCATGACAAACTATCACAGTTTCAATGAGGATCCAATACAGGTCTCCTCCTTGGAAGAGAAGGTTTGTTTGCTGAAGAAGCCTGACTCTTTGAATGCTGTGAGTGTCTTAAATTAGCCAAGGACTGAAAAATTTAACTATTTTTTTTACACATTCTGGTGGAGAAGGCTTATAACATGACATATTTCTGCACAGATGTTGTGGTTATTTCTTATGTAGCCACACATGATTTTTGCTTAGATTTCTCTGATGATACAGGAATTTTATTTGAGAACTGTTTTTAAAAGTGAAAATGGGTAACACTGGATTTCAATTTAATTTTTTTGGATTGTCACGCATGAAAGCTAAATACATATTCTATTCACCCTCCTTCTTAAACAATTTTTATAAAAGCAGTAAACATTCACACCAGGACGGAAATGGGGAAAAGGCATTACATCTAACATATTTAATCAAAATAATATATTAATACAAATATATATATATATATACACACACACACACACATACATATATAAAATAAATAAATAAACGTGACCTGAACAAACCTGAATAAGTTACATGCTATTTTAGATCATAACCATTTCATTATTCCTATACGTGTATTTCTAGAGTATAGGTTTTCATTTGATGGTTTATTACCTGATGAAATCCCAGGTAGTCAACGATAGTGGTAGATGCATAGAAAATAACACCATCTGAGCTCACGACCAGTGCAAATCCAGAGAGAGACTACAAGACACAAAAAAAACGATTATTGTGGGAAATGTGTAAATATGAAATACCTGTCAATATTTTTGCACA
This sequence comes from Siphateles boraxobius, assembly GCF_051911475.1. Lineage (NCBI taxonomy): Eukaryota > Metazoa > Chordata > Actinopteri > Cypriniformes > Leuciscidae > Siphateles > Siphateles boraxobius. The sequence continues at coordinate 6,387,988 of NW_027509215.1, forward strand.
ATGTTAGTGACATGATTAAACCTATGACTTAAAGTCCGATTTTTAGGCTTCAGAAGAGAAGGCAATAAACAACAATAAACAATTTCTTTGACGATAAACAATTTCTGAACTGTAATGAAGGATGTTTAGAGAAGAACTAAATGGCTAACACACCTGTAGGAGAAGATCACTCTCTACAACACGGGGCAGGATCTCTTTCCGGTGCTCTTGGATCGAGGCTTTACTGCTGAGATTTTCTTTTTCTTGGACCGCTGTGAGGAACAAGAGCACACGAGACAGAGAAACATGGACATGTCACAGGAAAATATAATGACAAGACTTTCTGCATAAACATTTCTGATATCAAATCATTGTGATAAAAAAATTCAATAAACATTTTACAGTGATTTTTCTTTTTATTGTATAACCAAAGATTTTTATATAGGAAACCCATTTTGTCTCACAAATCAAGAAAACCAAGACAATCATAAGAACAAATCCCACTGATCATTCTTTTTCATTAAGGAATCCATATTGGATGCGCTTTTCCAATTTCACAACTGGTTGAGACTGATTCAAAAGCAGTGAAAAGAAAGTCTTTCTTGTGACAACCCAAGTGCACTTTGTTAGCTGTGCTGATCAAAAATGAGCAAGATAAAAAAAAAAAGAAAACCTTGAAATAATTCAGAATTTTTTTCTTCTATAGTTATTTTTGTGGGCACTTCATGCCAAACTAAAGAACATCAAAGCAAAGAAGATAACCACAAACACTCTGAGCTGTGATGTTTACACAACTCAAATATCATCATTCATTTATTAACCATTTCAGTCATATTCAACTTCTTTGGGGCATCTCTTGCCATTCGCGAGAGACTGTCCTTTTCTTGTGATGATTTTTCAAACTGAAGGAATATAATATTCATTGCAGCATCATTTAATTTCTCAAATTGTCTGAAATGTCTAAACCCTTCCTTTCTGAAAGCCTACTGTGCTCTCACTGGTCAGATGACCCAGACTGTTGTGATTGGTCTACCGCTTACAGCATTTTTCAGGGAAATAAATTATCATTACCCTATCTGAATTTCAGCTCCGGATCTTCCTCAGAACTTGCATAAACAGTGATAAGAACAGTAACAATGGTGTTAGTTTCACCGTATCAATTCGAGTCTTCATCAAAGCCACTTGAAGTCAAGCCTGCAAGGTAAGCAAAAAAACCGAAGCGCTGCGATACGCAGGGAAGGAGACCAGAGGCCGTTTTTTTTTAATGGATGTCAATGGAGGAGAGGCTTCACTACACTGAATAAACTGCTTTTGTGGGAAAACGGCTTATTTAATTAATCGACAAACCATCGGCTAATCTTCAACATATTTGCTCTTAAACATTCATCTTGGTTCGATATTTTTTTAGTTAACACTCCCAAAAATGCTGTTTGTGAAGTGAAGTCAAGGACAATTGCGCGACAGGTATGATTCAGTTTACGGCACTTCTCGTTCATTTTTATGGTATCCACAAACAGTAATTGACTGCCACACAACTCTGAATGAAATTTAATGATGTCAAGGCTGTAATCTGATTGGTTATCAAGGCACACGTGATTTAAGTTAGCCGTTATGCTTTCACCAATGGTGTAGCCACGGACCTTCGTAACACCCAATAATAAGACCATCTGTCCTCATCCTTTGAAAGTGCAGTAAAATGGAATTGCTTTCGCAGAATTAAAAAAGCCCCACATCATCACATTCCCTTTCACCATACTTAGATATTGGCATGGTGTTATTTCAGTTAGGCTAATAGCTGGTATGATTTGCATTGAGAGATGATCTTATGGAAAGTGCCCCATGCCAATCTCTAGGTATGTTGAAGGGAATGTGATGATGTGGGGCTTTTTTAATTCCAAAGGCCAAGGGAACTTTATCAGGATGCATAGTATCCTGGATGCATGAAACAACTGGCCTTTAAAAATAAAAATCTGTCTGCCTGTATGGGAATTTAACATAGGGGTTTCCTGACTTATGCAACCTGTATTTTAAGGAAGAACATTTATTTATTTACGATACATTATTCATTCACAAAGAATTAAGGTATTAAGATCCATTTCCAAAAGATGATTTTTTATTCAACTTTAGCATGGGTGTGTTCACTTATGCTAGGCATTGTATATATAATGGATATCCATGGATATTAATATAAATCAGATTGTGTTTGGCTAAAAGAAGAAAGTCATATGGATGGCATTTTTGGGTGAAGTTACTAAAATTGGCGTCGTGAAATGCTAATCATTTTATGCAGGTCTGTGGTAAGAAAAAACAGCGCAAGTCAAAAAGGAAGGGACTGAAGGCACGTGTAATGTTCAGAGTCCACTCCTTTTATGTCGGACTATGCCAAATCTAAATTTTTTATCATTCAAACACTCCACAAAAACCTGTGCTCACTAACATGAGGGAAATCTCCAGCATCTCTCCCCAAAGACTCGTTCTCCATTCATTCACTTCACGTCTGCTGCCAAACAAGCTAAAATCTGCAGGTGGATGAGCTACTTTTCACAAAATGGCAGAAACGGCTTTTAAAAGCAGCCCATTTCACTGCTGGGATGTTTTGATGAGGGGAAGGAAATAAAAAACAGATCTGCTCTTGACAATTGAGGTTAGATTTACGAGCAGATGTGCGTTTGTTTGCTATACAGTAAGAATGGACTCACTCTATAACCTTTTTCCCCTCTTACTTTTAAATTATTACTTGCTCAATGTCTCAAAAAAAACCTCATGAAGTTTAAGCACAGCACACTTAAAGGGATAGTTCACAGAAAAAAAAAAATAATAATAATTCTGTCATCATGTAATTACTAATTACTATCATGTCATATTTATTCTGATGCATGTTTTAACTTTTATGTCTATGTAATGAAAGTTAATAGGGTCTTGACTCATTTGTGCATTGCTGGTTTCCAGAGCTCTGATGGACAGATCATATTCACTAGAGTTCCTCTGAGGTCAGGCTCTGGAGTACAACAGTCACGCAAGCCCTGCTATACAGGCTCTTAAAGGGCCAGCGCTCAATTTAAACATGAATGAAAACAGCCCAAACTAAGAGACGTAAGTCTGTCTCTCCATCTACTGTATCCATCTATCGTATCTATCTATCTATCGTATCTAATCTATCGTATCTAATCTATCGTATTTATCGAATCTATCAATTTAATCAATCATTTGGGTTAAGATTTTTTAAATGTTTCTGAAAATCTAATACTCACAAAAGAAACATTTCTTTGAACAAAAATACAGTAAAAACAAGAATATTGTAAAATGTTACTACAATTAAAAATTATTTTTCTATCTCCTGTAACATTATAAAAGTCTTTACTGTCACTTTTGATTTAATGCATCCTTCCTTTCTGAATGTAAGTTTAAATTGCTTTCCAAAAGCAACAATAGCTTACTTACCCCAAACATTTGAACAGTTGTGTGTATCTATCTATCTATCTATCTATCTATACACTTAAGAATTCATTTAACTTGTTTTCCGGTCAATTGGTCACATGACACAAACATAACAGACCACTGCAGAGGCACATGCATCCCAATGGGAGATTATTTCACATCACTAAAGACAATGGCTTTCCAACTGAATGTGGGTTAACCTTACCAAAGAGAGGTCAACTTGTGCCTTTTGTGAACTAATGGCTGTTGCGTGAGAGAACCCGTGTTTGGAAACAGTCTTCGCATGAGATCATGCTTTAGACTGCTGGCACACGGCTCTGTTTGCAGCATTATTCACAAAACAGTCTGGTTTTACATGACTGTTATTATAAATTCTGTTTTATTGAGCATTGCATATCGATTTTAAATCTTTTCCAGGAATGCCAACCCCTAAATGGAATACATAATGAATAAAATAAAGCACAAAATGTCATTTATTCAGTAAATGTTTTTAAACATCTCTGATAGTCTGTCTCCAAGCTGCATAACAGGAGTGAAAAACAGTTTAAGGGAAAGAAGGGGCTAAACGTGTGCAAGAAGAAAATAAAGAATTTGCAAAAGGACTCACCATGCATGTTATGCAGACATTATTGCAGTTGTTATTGCATGACAAGCGTAATGGCAAACTCGTCTATGACATATCTGGGTCATTTTTACAAGTCGTTCGCACGACATCGTGTGCAGAGGAACTGCCTTCCGGTTGCCAACAAACAGACAGCCCATTAATGTTCTTACTGGGAGGTTTTGATGTTGACAACAAATATCTCAACTCTTTTTTTTATGCTGCACTTTGGTGCAAACAAAGAACTGTTTGAATGGTCAGGGTGACAGAATACATAATACTAGCAATTATGATGGAATTAAACAAAATTCTTAATGGATCATATGCACATACAACACAACGGAACAAAGATAAAAGATTGATTGGAGGTATAAGATCAGGGAATTCTCATGGAAGGGAGGGGGAAATCCTCAATCCCATGCTAAAACAGATGTTTGGAGACTCACGCATGATGCAGGACGCTTGGATCATTTATCAGCTTCTAGCACACATTCTCACATGATGAAAACAAACAGAGGAATGTTTCCAGGATAGAGACGCGAGATGGAATTTTCCTGATATGCACCCAAGACGAATTCACCAAGTAGAGTCTGGTGGCTGCCAAACGCCTGCACAACTGTGAATTCTCTGGAAAAATGTGAACATAATACTGGATGTTCTGTATGGAAGGGCACCAGAGAAACAGCATTCCCTCATGAAGACCAATCAGACCTGATTCATCATAATATATTGATTTAAAATTACGAAAGAAAAATTACAAATGATTTCGCTTCTCTAGAGGTTCCGAATATCACTAGCAATTTCTTAAACTGTGCTCAGATTTGCCAAGATACTAAAATTTAAAAGTAAGATCTCAAAAACTCAAACATTTCCCGTTAAATTATTCCAAGACAGAAATCCTCATTCAGCAAGGATGCATTAAATTGATAAAAAGTGACAGTAAAGACATTTTTAATGCTTCAATATTTATTATTTCAAATATAAATATTACCTTTAATAAAAGTTTAATATTAATAAAATATTGAGCAGCACAACTGTTTTCCACATTAATAATAATAATAAATGTTTCTTGTGCAGCAAATCATCATATTAGAATGATTTCTGAAGGATCATGTGACACTGAAGACTGAAGTAATGATGCTGAAAATCAGCTTTGATCACAGGAATAAATTACATTTTAATATATATTCAAATAGAAAACAGTTATTTTAAAACCTAATATTATTTCACAATATTACTGTTTTTAACGTATTTTTAATCAAATGACTGCAGCCTTAGTGAGCATAAGAGATTTAATTCAAAAACAGTGATTGTACCAACCAAAACTTTTGACCGATAGTGTAGTAGATATCAGTTGTATAGCTCTATTTATCATGCATGTCCATTTTTTGAGTCAAAGCACACAGAAAAAAAATGTCTGAGAAAAAGTAGATATTTAAATGAACTATTGAAAGCTTTAATAAGCTATGGAAGAGCAACATGCATCAACAAATGTCCTTTGAGATTGAATATAATTTATTTGATAATAAATCATCCAAAAAATGCAGTCACATTATGCTTACATCTTTATATAATGATAAAATTTAGATTATGATTACTTCATTATATCATTTGAAACAACTGAGGTGATGAGACTTTTACAAACAAGTACAAAAACGTGAACATTTTACACAATATTTATTCAATTAACTCAAAAAAAAATCAAATAACATTAAAAAAAGATGCAAGAATAAACCGTGTTTATTCATTGACAAAGCTGTAGATGTTAGAACATGGCTTGGTTTATTACAGGAAAAACTGAAAATGTAAAAAGCATTGAATCCCGGGGTTATAAAACGGCCACTAAAAGTGGATTGTGAATGATGGAAACACAAGGATCAAAGCTGATCTGCATCTTCCCCCTCTTAGTGCTTTTCTCGGGACGGGGACTTTGCCAGGCTGCAGTCACGCAAACACTCCCTAGGAACCAGTGGAGCATTCATTACCCATAACCCCCTTCACTTCAACATCCCACACACTCTCTTTCTCTCTGTGAATCTCAATTACTCCCTCATGTGCAGTTTAAGTTGTTATTCACACACTGCAAATAACATTCAAAGTAGATTAACATTTCTTGAAACAAAATAGAGATTCTAAAATTGCGTTAAAAATTTAAGCTCAGGTTTTAGACTTCAATAAACACTGTCTTATTCATGACACTCATCATGCATCTTGTTTTCTGGGGGGAAAAAACACACAATACAGCCTGTCGTCGTCCAAGCAGTGTAAAACAGCTATTGATGGTCATATGAATTTATGAAAGAAAAGACCAATAACAATTCAGTATGTAAAAAAATGCACAAAACACGCTTGTGGTAGTTTTTGTTTTGTGTGCATTTTTTTTTTACATACTGAATTGTTATTGGTCTTTTCTTTCATTTTTATAAACCGTATATATATAAATAAATTAAATTAATACACGTTTGTGGTAGTTTTTTGTGTGTGCATTTTTTTACATACCAAATTGCTATTGGTCTTTTCTTTCATAAATTCATAAGACCATCAATAGCTGTTTTACACTGCTTGGACGACGACAGGCTGTATTGTGTGTTTTTTCCCCCCAGAAACAAGATGCATGATGAGTGTCATGAATAATTTATATATATATATATATATATATATATATATATATATATATATATATATATATATATATATATATATATATATATATTAATAAAGGAATAGCTCACACAATTAAACTTATGTTGTTGCAAACATATATATATATATATATATATATATATATAAGCATTAACCTTTTTAAGAAATAATTCAACCAACAATGTAAATTCATGTTTCAAACCCACTTCAAAAAATGTATCATGAGGTTTGCAACAACATAAATTTACATTGTGTGAGCTATTCCTTTATATATTAAAAAGTATAAAGTTAATAAAAAAAACAGCTCCATACACAGCACATCTATGGCTGAAATTAAAATTAAAACAATTTTGAATGGAGGATGTTTGTTAAGAGGTTTATGAATTAGCTGCATCCTATATATTTACATTATAAAAAAAACATGCATATTTTTGTAACTATCAAGCTCATGATATGATGATCATCTTTAGTCTCATTATCATTAGGCATTAGTGTATGCAGCTCTAAGGACCCTCTGTGTGCCGGTTTTGAGCACATGTGTGTCTAATGCAGTGTTGGCAGTAACAAGAAGCTGCTGGAACTGGAAACAGAATCATTGCTATCATTAAACACTTCCCTTAAGGTGTCACTCTTACTAAAATTAAAAAAAGGATATAAAACAGGAACAAGATCCTATGCTCATGTTTTAATTAAAATGATGCAAGACAAGTAATACACTGAGGTTTAATACATTTGTTTAAATCACAAATCCTAGGTTTGAGCATTAATGGTCATATTAGCAAGCACTGAATGAGCATTTGTAATATATTAATTCATCCTGAAAGTTTCACTCTCACATCCTGAGAGTCCTGGAAATGTGTTTGAATTCACCTGGCAGTGTGATGATCATGATTTGATTATGGATCAAGCCTCTAAAAATGGTGTTGGACCAACAAATGTTTTCCTGCTGTGTTTTAAGACTTGTGGCGGAGAAAGAAAACACGATGTGTCTGGAGCACACACATCCTCGGCCATGCACAACCAATCTGCACTGTTACTCACACACACACAGGCACAGGCTGAGAGGAGAGAAATCAGGAGAAACTTCAATTCAAGTACAACATTAAAGGAATAAATCACCCAGAATTGACAATTTCCAAATGTGCGTTTTTTTTAATTTATTTTTTATATCTCCTAAAGAAAGGGAGACATACCGGTTTGATTAACATGAAAATGAGATTTTTTTTGACAGAATAAGAATATATTGTAGAGCTATGAAAGTACCAGCTCTGATAATTTGGTCTTCTTTTCGGTTCACATTTTAATTTCCAATCTGACTAGAATTTTGGACATATTTCTACACTGTCAAGACCTTGGCTATAATTTATGGCTTGAATGAAGGTGACGGAAAATGAGAGAAGAACAAGAAAATACAAATGGCCTTAAAAAGCTGAATTTGTTCAAATGCCAATGTTTGAACATAATACACACATCAATCTGAAAGATCAAGGTTGGCACAAACCGTGATCCGTGATGGTTCATGTTTTTCAGGGTCGGATCTTGCATTACAAATGACTGTATTTATGACAGTTATGACTTTCACTATCTAAAGTAGGTCTGTGAAATCTATCCAAAATCCCAAATACACAAACCATGTGTAAAAGCACCTAGAAATATACGCATTTAAATGAAGATTCCACTTATTGAGAACAAACAAGTGATGTAACATTACCAGAGCGGAGGAGAAACTAAATATAAAAAGGCTAATTAGTTTACAAGACAATTAATATTCAGTAATGTTATCGATTTAACGGCACTGACACTAATCGGTTTAGAACTCATTTTAATTTATTGAGTTGGATAATGCCTCCAACCTTGAAAAACTAACACTGAACTGAAATGAATCAACACTGAACTGACCTGAATAATGACACTATCGTCCAATTCTTCATTACTGAATAATTTTACAACACCAACACTTATTTTCCGGTTTATCAGTGTGACGCAACTTTGAAACACTATTTTATAACACTATATAAATAACTTGACTTGCAAACTAGTTTAAAAAAGGCTTCCCAAACATTGCATATGATGCTGAGCCCACATCTTTCCTTCATTATTAGTTTATAAAGATCACTTCTTTTTTTATTCCTCTCCATTACTTTATACGCTCAAATACATTTGAGAGATCCCCACCTGCCAGCACAAAGCCCAAATACTGCCAGCTCTCCACACACGGTCACAACATTACATTACTCTACATGTCCTCACATGACATCAATTGAAAAAGTATCATTGAGTTCTGGAATTATTTCTCCAGATTTAAAAATTGCTGCCATTACACCAGTCCTTAAGAAGCCTGGTTGTGATGTTTCTGATACGTCCAATTACAGGTCTATTTCAAACCTAGCATTCTTGGCTAAAGTTCTGGAGCGTGTTGTGGCAACTCAGTTAAATCGTCATCGAGCACTGAATAGTCTTTTTGAACTTTTTCAATCCGGGTTCAGAAAAGGGCATAGTACTGAGACAGCTCTAGTGAGGGTTGTAAATGATCTTCTTATTGCTGCAGATTTTGGTGCATGCAGTATTTACTTATTAGACCTTAGTGCTGCATTAGACCTTAGTGCTGCATTTGATACTATTTGTCACTCTATTCTGCTAGACCGTCTGGAAAATTGGCTAGGTCTATCAGGTGCAATATTCAGTTGGTTTCGGTCTTATTTAACAAACCGTGCCCAGTTTGTAAGATTGGGGAATTACAAATCTGATACCGTGCCTGTTCGACAGGGAGTTCCTCAGGGTTCAGTGTTGGGTCCAATTTTATTTAACATCTACATGCTTCCACTTGGGCAGATCATCAAGAAATACGATGATACACAGATTTACATTACCACCAGTCCTGATGTTCACTGCTCATTAATAGCCTTACGTAGTTGTCTAGCAGAGATCAGTGTATGGATGCAGAATAACTTCCTGAAGCTTAATGGCTCAAAAACTCGCTTGGCTACCCGCAAGGCAGAGCAGATTAGTTTAATTGTTGATTCTAGCATGGTAATTCCCACTTTACAGGTTAGGAATCTTGGAGTCATTTTTGATTCACAGCTAACATTTGAAGCGCATATAAAAAACACCTCAAAACTGCTTTTTACCATCTGAGAAATGTTCCTCAACTTAGACCTTTTCTCTCTTTTGCAGACACAGAAAGGCTTATACACGCCTTTATTACAACTAGGTTAGATTATTGTAATGCCTTGTTCTCTGGCCTTCCAGCTAAATCTCTCAGAAGGCTACAGTATATTCAAAACTCTGCCGCCCGTGTGCTCACTCTTACTTCTCCTCGTGAGCACATTACACTGGTGCTTTCACAGTTGCACTGGCTTCCTATAAACGTGATAATTGATTTTAAAATTCTTATCTTAACTTACAAGGCACTACATGGGACTGCTCCTGAGTATCTTTGTGAACTCATTAGCCCTTATACTCCATCACGTTCTCTCCGTTCTGCCAATTCTCTTTTGCTACATCAGCCTTCATGTAAGCTCAAGACTATGGGGGAACGAGCCTTTTCATATAAAGCCCCGAAGATATGGAATGTGCTTCCTCTTAGCCTCAGAAATGCACCAACGTTGGAACATTTAAAAAAGTTGATTAAGACACATTTATTTAAGACTGTTTTTTAATGGTTGTATTGTTTTGCTGTTTTTGTGTCTATTACTATAGCGCTTTGGGTTTAAGAAAAGCGCATTTAGAAATAAAATGTATTATTATTATTTATTATTATTACATTACACTGAGCGCTCATACATACAGATACACATGGACCTGTCCTGAAATAAATCCCATAACAAACACTATTTTTAACAGCAGAAGAATTGCATTTCTACTCACCAGCATGTCTGGTCAGCATCGCCACAAACTACAATAGAAAACTGTATTTAAGGTGAACTAATTGCTAAAGTTGTACTTTTGGTTTGTAAATAATTTAACATGCAAACTAAGAATATGAGCTAAATTTTTTTTTAAAAAAGAACATATGGGAAGAACGTACTACTATTATTCAAAAACATTAAAACACAAAAACAGTGACCATACAACAATCTGGAATTATGTAAAAATATGCAAGGAAACAAAAAAAAGTCAAGAGACGAATCCAATTTCAGCATGAAACACAAAGATGAAGATGTTTGGGTCAAATCAGGTCAGTTAACCAATACCAACTAAGTTTCATTTTAAAGCATTCTAATAATTTTTGGGAGCCGATGTATGATGCAAGTATGATGTCAAAATTCACAGTTTTTAGCCGGAGAAACGTTCCTTCTTACCTTGAAAGAAGCTCTTGACTCGCAGGAAGCTGACGCTGAGTCTCAGCACTGAGAGCTTGTCCAGTTTAGAGATGACCTCTGCACTGAAGGGCAGCAGACTCGCCAGCCGCTCCAGCTCTGCGTTCAGACGCTCACGGTGACGCTTGGACGGATTCGATTTTTGACCTGCTTTCTCTGGTTTCCTGATGACACAAACTATCATTTAATAATGTCACATTTCAGCCCTGTGTGTCATCCACATGATTAAATGGCACAGAAATTCCACCACCACAACTGCATGATACACTGATGAATGTATTTATGTGAACATGACATAACATTTAACAAATTAATAATGCTTATTAACAATAATAACATTTATTATTAATATCGACTTTCTATCACTGCTTTTGTTATTTGTTTTGATATTGTCACATAAAACAGTCATGTAAATAAAGAGCCTTGAAATCAGCATACCCTCTACAATAAGATCTCAATTGTTTTTACTAACAAACTAACAATGATTAATACATTTGCTACAGTATTTAATAATCTTTGTTAATGTTAGTTTATAAAAATACAGCAGTTCGTTGTTTGATCACAGTGCATTAGCTAATGTTAACAAATACAACATTTGATTTCCATAATATAGCCTATTAGTAAATGTTGAAATTAACATTAAGATTAATAAATGCTTTAGAAGTATTGTTCATGTTAACTGTAAAAGTAAAGTGATGTTAACTAATAAAACCTTAATTTAAAGTGTCACCTGAACATGAAATATAAAATAATTACATTATTATAACCACTAATAATAATAATAATAACAACAACAACAATATACACATAATCAGTGACAGCTTTTTCTTGTTTTGATTTGTATTGACAGTTTGTCAATTTAAAAAAAAAATTGCATGTCAAGAAAGAGCCGAGAAATGAACAAGAAACGATGTTAAATAAAACAATTAGGCTACTACTAAAATTATTAATTTAAATATTTATTATCATTAGTGACACATTTAACTCTCGTTGCTTTATTATTTTTATTGATGTTTGTCAATAAAACAATTCCAGTAAACGGATAATAAGTACTCAACTGTTTCTGAACAGGTTTTCTCCTTTTTCTTCCAGCATACAGACAGTCTCCGGGTGGAATCATTGTTCACTTGTCCACAGATGTCAACACTGAAAACGAGCCTTTTTAGTTTCTGGCAAACAGCTTTAAACATGTAGAAAAAGCAGAATGGAACAGAATAATTAGGCGTGTGAGTGTAAAACATTTTACTAAATCAACTGATCTCACAGAAAATTTTGATTGACGATAACGTACCAAATAGCGAACATATGAATTGAAAACTCACCAAAATCCACACACAGCCGAAGATTGAAATGACGTAGACTATTTGAAACGAAGACTAATCATACTGAATGTCAATAGGTGGAATAAACTCTCGACATGACGGCAACATCACGCGAGCGCTGATGTTTTATACTCGCTCTTTATACTCGCTCTACTCGCGAACAAACTAAACTCTTTCTGCTAAACAGAACCATAGATTCTGCACAGCAAAGACATCACTGTGGATAGAGAAATACATTTTATATTATTAAATGTATAACGTGATATTAAAAGTGTCGATAAATGTAAGAGGTTTTTTTTAATATAAGAACAAAATAAAAGGAATATTTTTTAAAATGACTTTTATTATTAAAAATGTATACAACTAAAAATTATTTTCGACCCTCGTGTGTGTGCATCGTTTATGTATAACTTTATGATGCCTTTAAAAAGTATGAAGTGCGTTTGAGAGCATTCACACAATGTACATTTTCTTAAACTCAAGCCTGAATTTAGCTGGATTTAATATTTTTTTTAATGATTTTAATAAAGAGAATCAGTAAAATAAGTGTCAGTGAACCAAATAAAATACGTCAGCAAATAAACTTTAGTTGAAGGCTTTTAAGATATCCCGTCTACATGTTGTAAATAGTTGCTATATAAATAATATAAACAAATAAAATTAATAAAAAGTTCCACTTAGCATGTCAGAGAACAAACCTTAAGCTCTGCACAATCTTTCCAAAGGTTACACAAAGAACATGCTACATTATTCCTTTAAATTCGAAATAAGATTTCAACAAATTAAACACTGGATGTTTTACTATTAATTAAATGCTTCAGCACTTGCCACATTTAGGTAAAAGAAACTTGATCAAATGATCAATTTTCTCTTCCCTCCCAAAATACTGAACATGTGTTTTTTGACTTGCAAAAAAAGGGCTAACTTTAAAGCTTTGTGTAATTTTCCATTTGTTTGATTGCTTAATACCCCTGACTACCCTTACATTTTTTTTTGTTGTTGCATTTTATCTTGTACTTGTCAATAAAGATACTGAGATCCACTGGGGATATCCCGCCACCTAGTGTTCAATAAACAAATGTCACAAATGCAAATCTATTTATTTTTCTGATTCACTTAATCAAATATCCCATATTACATTAGTCATTATTTAAGATCATAGAAGCACTAAAAATGATGAAGGTTGGTAAAGCCAGCTTGACTAGTCTTCCAGTATATAGTTGGGATTCACCACCAAAAACGGATCCTCCTCCATGACAGGCTCTTCTCCATCCTCACTGATCTTTTTCAGTCCTGTTTTAGTCAGTTCTATGATGATATGATCCTTAAAAAGAAAGAGAAACTTTATACTGCTTCATTTTAACTAAACAATGCCTTGTCAGTGTCAAGCTGAAGACAAATAAAAGTGATATGGCATACTAACATAATGGATGAGTCTATACAGCACTCTTTCAATGAGGTTCTTCTTAGCGACGAGTTCAGCTTCTGAATCAATTTCACTCTCCATTTCCTTCAGGTACCAGTTAACGAGTTCACTTTTCTTCAGAGAGGACTCCTCATCCACTAAAAACACAAACCTCCTTAATATCAAATGACACATTCAGATATATAACAGATTAGACATGCTTATTTCACCCTTCAGTTTATGCTCTTCAGAACTTTCAATACATCTTCACAATCTGGTTTCCTGGAATGCTTTGAGATCAAAATTAATCCAAAATGAGTTTTAAATGAGAAAGTTGGTTGTTCGGTCACTTTTTAAGAATTGCACAGTAATATAAAAAAAAGTAATGACATTAAAGAAATAAACAGTTTAATAATCACTAAGTTTCAGAGATGAACAAAACACGAATGAAAGAAAGAAAAAAGCATGAATGAAAAAAATAAACGAATGAAAAAAACACTGTCAGCTATGATTGTAATGGAAAAATCGGGACTTGCATTGTTCCATCTTTTGCATGTGCAGCACCAGCAGGTTGGAGACTCTCTTGTACTCAGCAAATGACATTCTGATAGCAGGTTTGGTTACCGCCAGCTTCTCCTGCTTCTCCGGCTCAGTGTCCATGGCCTCCACCGGATGACCGTTCACTTCACCTCCATTTTGACCTTCTGTCTCTTTACCAAACAGGTCATTCTGATCTGTGGAATCACAACTGAAATCAGTCATTTCATTTTAGAAGTTCCTTCTACACCGGATGACCTCTGATGTTTGATTTTATTGATTCATTGCTGGAAATAATGAAATGATTGCTAAATGGTCATGGAAGCGATACATTTGTAACAAAATAAGAGAGACAAAAAGTATTTGGACACTTCAGACACTTTTAACAGCAAGTGGCATTTGCAAACAAACTGCTTATTTTTTTCTGTTAGAGTACAAATTCATTATATTGAGATATTTGACAAGCCTATTTCACAAAAGGAATTGAACCGTATAAAAGAAAGCCATCTCACCATTCACATTGTCATCCTGCTCCTGGTCAAAATTGATGTCGGGCGAGTCAACACGAATGATGGACTTGTTCAGGAGTCTAAACGCTTCTTTCACATGTTTGGGCTGGACCTTTCCAAATGAAAAGGAAGAGGACACATTTCAAACTCTACATAAGCTGTGTCTGATGCACATCTGTGTATGTAGAAAACAGTGATCTCACCATCCACTGTTTTTACAAATAATAGAAATGTGGCTTTTAAAAGAAAGACTGCGAACAAAGAGCACAACCAGGTTCCTAACTGACGACATAGACTTGACAGAGTAGCCATCAAGTGTTAGACAGTGTTCTAGGTTACTACGTGTGGAGGTTTTTGGTCAAATAAATAATAACTTTTTCACAATTTAGTAGGAGGAAATCAGAAGGCATCCAATATTTTATATTGTTTTTGCAATCTGCAAGTTTTGTGAATTGGTATGTTTCGTCAGGCCACGAAGAAATTAGATTGATTATCATCAGCATAACAGTGAAACCTAACACCATGTACAGGGTGAAAAGCAAAGGTCCTAGTACTGAGCCTTGGGGTACTCCATACTGAACTTGTGATTGATACAATACCTCTTCGCTTACTGCTACTAACTGATAACGATTTGAACCATGCCAATGCGATTTAACTAATGCCAACGTAAATTTCAAGCCTATTCAAAAGAATGTTGTTGATAGTGTCAAATACAGTGCTCATGTCCATTAACACTAATAGATAGATGCAACCGCGATGGCATAAGTTCAAATCTTTTGTAATGGGAGTAGTCTCAGCACTATGATACGGTCTAGAGCCTGACAGACCTCGTCGGAGCAGTAGAGTCTGGTCATGGCTTCAGACAGACGCAGCATGCTCTCCAGCTGCCTCACAGTGATCCGCCAGGCTGATTTGGTGGTTCCTCCACCATCACGCTGCCGCAGACGCTTGTACTGGTCCACCACGAATTCCTGAGCCTCTGATGTGATCTACAGATCCAGGGTTATAAGTTCTATCATCTTACTTGTAATTCCAAACCTGAATGACTTTCTTCAGATTGTCTAGCTCAAAAAATGAGAAAAATTATTTGAGATCTACAACAAAGGACTAGATTTCAGTCAAGGCATCTTGAATAACGAATAGTGTCTTTCCTTTGGTTGAAACTGGCGGGCGAACAGTATGTATCTTTGGATTTCATCAGTACTGTAAACTCTTTCTACTGACTCAATGTTCCTGGCATGAAGATCTACAATCCGACGGGCGATGGCGTAGTCCGTAACCTGGTAGAAAGAAAAAAAAATACAAAAAGCTTTACACATGTACACTAATGTTCAAAAGTTTAGGGCCAATAATATAGTTAAAAATCTTTTTGAAAGAAGTCTCCTAGTCAACAAAGCTGCATTTATTTGATCTAAAATAAAAATAACAATAGTGAAACAATTTAAAATAACTTTAAACATTCTAAAATGTAATATATTCCTGTGATGGAAAGCTGAATTTTCAGGATCATTACTCCAGGGTTCAGTGTCACATGATCCTTCAGAAATCAGTCTAATATGATGATTTGCAAGAAACATTAATTATTATCAATGTTGAAACTTGTTGTGCTGCTTCATATTTTTGTAAAAATCATGATAGTTTTTTCAGGATGCTTTGATGAATAGAAAGTTAAGGAACAGCATTAATTTGAAAATTTATTTTATTATAAAAAAATAATAAAACTCTTGATCCAATTAATGCATTTAATTAATTTTATTACACAGGGATGCATCAAGTTGATCAAAAGAGTAAAGACATTTAGAATGAAAATGGCAATATTGTGATATGTACTACTATTGAGTACAATATTGAGCATATACACTACCGTTCAAAAGTTTGGGTCAGTGTGTGTGTGTGTGTGTGTGTGTGTGTGTGTGTGTGTGTGTGTGTGTGTGTGTGTGAAAACCGTAGTGTACATCTAATATAAGTAATTATATATGGTCTGACCTCATTGCATTCATCCACCAGTATGAAGAAAAGATCAAATCTGGACATGATGGGTGCGGACATGTTGACATTCTGTTTCAGAGACTTGGCGCGGTTATATCGGCCGTCTATGGGGTTGGCAGCAGCCAGGATGGAGGTGCGAGCATTCAGAGTAGCCTTGAACACACAGAAAGGGTTAGATATGGTGGATTACAGATTAAACAGACAATGCTTTTAAACAAAAGACAGTCCCAACAGAGGGACACACA
Source organism: Siphateles boraxobius (assembly GCF_051911475.1). NCBI lineage: Eukaryota > Metazoa > Chordata > Actinopteri > Cypriniformes > Leuciscidae > Siphateles > Siphateles boraxobius. The sequence continues at coordinate 6,404,975 of NW_027509215.1, forward strand.
CCTTAACGCCTGCCTTTGTGATGGAGATGGTCTGCTGCTCCATGGCTTCATGGATGGCCACCTGGTCCTTAAGGTCCATCTTATCAAACTCATCGATACAACAAACCCCCTATAAACAAGACACGAAATGGTATTACATTTTCTAAAACAAATAAGATTGCTAGTTCTTTCTGGGAGGTTGTCAGATCATTGCACAGATTCTGCAGGGATGATCTTTTTCTGAAGGCCAAAAACTAGAAACGTTTAAAAACTTCAGGTTCAATCATTCAGAAGTCAATGGGTTTTTGGTTAAACGCCTGAAATAAGGTCCATGGTGAACAAGCTCAAGATATTTCCTTGTCTTTTATTTTATGACATAAAATACAGTAGTCAACATTTGAAGCGGATCAAAAAAGTTCATCAAAGTTGTCCTGAGACAAGAACGGGTATTGTTTAAAATTCATGTATAACTTTGATGAAAGGGTTTGATCCACTCCAAATGTCTAGGGACTACTGTAAATCAGTAATACACTCCTGTGAATTTTTTATTTTTTAAAGCTTTTACTTGTTAACAACCTTCTTTTTGTTAACAAGTAAGTGACAAGTGGCAAAATGCACTCCAGAGGTTGTTGGGGACATTAAATGTCATCATCTGAACAGGTAAACTCATCTACTCACTAGTCGCTTTCACAGCCTCAGTGTTTATAACTACACTTTAGCAAACTATTGTAACTCAAACTTTCAGGGAACATGTTTTTTAAATTAAGACTGAAAGATTTAATGAAAGAGAAGCTAACTGGTGGTGACATTGAAGTCATGTGACTGTAGTGTTGTTAATCATTTATAGCCTACCTTTGGCTTTTTACATCTGGTGATTGTATGTAGGCCAAATTGTGTTAATTTGTGAAGATTATCATGATGAACAAAACATGTAAGAATCATAAAGCTTTCGTTGGTCACAGAGCTTATATTTAGCAATAATCTAAAAGACAATGGAAAAATCCCATCGGGTTTTTGTCGAGTGAATCAGTGCGATGACTTCTGGATTGGCCTACAAAAATGTCAACACTGGAACAATAAAGCTAATTCGAAAGCCACATACTGACAGATTTAGAGGAATACTTCTGGAAAAGTTCAAAGGAAATATACATTATCAGCCAACATGAGGGCTCCTGCTTCAATGACAAACTCATGCGACTCCTCGTCTTTGACCACAGCGGCAGTCAGACCCGCGGCACTGCTGGCTTTACCACTGGTGTACACTGCTCTGGGGGCAAAATCCTCCACGTGCCTGAGAGAAAAAACACAAATACATCCCCATCCAGCCATCAGACACTCCAATGAGCTGTATTTTAGGTTTAAATAGTCAGAGAAAGAGTTTCACACATCATATTTACTTGAGGAACTGGCTCTTAGATGTACTCGGGTCTCCAACTATACACACGTTGATGTCGCCACGTAAAGACGTCCCCTCCATGGTCGTCTTACCAACACCACCAAACAACATCAGCAGAATCCCACGTTTAATTTCATCATTACCTGAAAAACCAAAAATGATTATTAAGCAAGCTGTCTAGCAGATGGTAGTTCAAAACAGAAAGACTGGAGATTATTCTGAACATGAAGTGGTCAAGTGATCAAGGAAGTCTTGTTTACTTGATACTAAGTGCCTCAAACTCTTAATATCTTTCCTATTCACCTCTTTTTTAACGTTAGAAAAGGTATGGCCATTTGTAACCGTCATCCACTTCCAGTCTGTTATATAATTTCAATTTAGATCGTAATCAAACACATTGGATTGTTGCGCAACTAGTTTAACCGTTTACTGCACTTTGTTATTCTTTTAGTTATTTACCTATAGTGGCTAATGAATCAAGTCTCGCACATTCACAGAAAACACCCTAGAACCAATGAACACTGATCATTGAGAAATGACCGGAAAGCACCGTGAATGGTGGGGAAGAGACTTGTGCAGAGGTTGTGATAGAGATTCTTGTCTTGGCTCATCTCAAACACTTTCTCCCATTCCTGCACGGTCATCTGGTTCTTCACACTCTCAGCTGTCTGATCCTCCTGACGAAGCGCCTTTCCTCCAAACTAAAAAACATTGCAACAACAAACATGAAATTTATCACAAAACTGACGAGTGATGTACAGTAGCTTGAAGGTTTTAATAAATCAAAAAAAAATAAAAAAATTAACAGGGATGCCAAAGTTAAAGAAATGAATACAATAATAAATGTGTAGTTTTCAAAACTATTTTATGTTTTGAAAACTGAAAGTCTGAGCAAATAATTTTGGATAATTGGGTAAAAACTCGGTATGTTGTTCAGCATGTCTTATCAGGAGAAAAATGATACCAGTCCTAGTAAAGTTCTTCAGCAACGAGCCGGCCGCCTCTTGATATTTGCCAAATTTTACATATTGCTACTTCTGACATCTCTACCTGTTGTAGCTTATTCCATGTGTGCACCAAATAGACACTGACACAGGTCAGGATAATTAAACGTCACTGTTTTTGTAAATGCATTTTGGAAAATTCATCTTTTGAGCCGTTTTTTTTAATGAACATTTCAGTGCATCAAAATATAATGACATTAAATGTATTAGGTTTGCAACAGCTGGACTGCTGCTTACATATTTCTTGATTCATTTTTCTTAATTAACTAGATGCACTTGACCTTGAATTTATTTTATTATTTAAACTTAATGTGGAATTTATCATTGATTATCTCCTAACAAGTAGTTTCTGAGTAGATTTGAAAGTAAGCAAACAATCAGTTCGCGTAATCAATGTGTTGGATGCAGAAGAAATGGGCAGGAATAAACATATGAGGAATTCTGACAAGGGCCAAATTGTTATCAGGTTCAGGTTCCTTTATTTGTACCCGTAGGTAGATTTGTTTTGCAGTTTCAGAGTTATCCACACATTTTTAAGACAAACACAGACAACAAACTTAAGACAATAATACAAATAAAAATAGCTTCTGTGTCATCTGTGCATTTTGTTCCTCTGATTGACGGCTGCTGGGACAAAGCTATTTTTATAACGCTTAGTTCTGCACTTTGGGACTATATACCTACGTCTAGAAGGAAAAAGGTGAAATTCACTGTGCAGAGGGTGGGCATCATCATTTAAAATGGAGCCAGTTATCCGCTGTAACTGTCTGGTATACAGGGACACTGGGCTAAACTGTGACGCACCAATCAGCTTACTAGACCATTTAACAATTTGATTTAGGGAGTTTCTATTCTTTAAAAGATAGGTTCCCAAACCATGTCACCAAAGAGAAAGATAAACTTGATTCAACAAAAGCGCGGTAGAATTAGACCATCATGGTTTTGTCAATGTTAAAATAAGACAGTTTCCTCAAACAAAACAAGTGCTGGTACCCCTTTTTGAACACAGATTCACAATTTGCCTCAAAGTATGGGAAAGCTTGTTGGTGGCTCCCGGTTATCAGTGGTGAGGATTTACCAACAGTGTTCTGAGGAGGAACAAGCCACAAACCAGTGACAGGGTTTTAGGCGCCCAAGGATCTTTGATGCACAAAAGCAACGAAGGCCATCCCATCTGGACTGAGACAGAAGGTCTAATGTGGCAAAACGATACTCGGTTACTAACGTAACCTCGGTTCTCTCTAGAGAGGGAACGAGTATTGCGTAAGTTTAGCTTACGCTACGGGAAAGATTCATCTTCTCGAGATACTGAAGCCAAAAAATTATCCTTAATTTTGTATAACTTGTCAACGCAGTGCAGCAGCTAGCAGACCTAGAGCAGGCCATCTCGCGTGCTCATTGGCTGCCCTGCGGGCAACTGCTGCAGCCTACCAGTGCGCCCGGCGTGACGTCACGCCCAATGAAGGGCGCCCGCGCCTTTATAGCGTCACAGCCCACCAGATAGGCGTGGCTTAGCGTATAAAATAGGGGCTGTAGGCTGAATTCTCTGTTTTTTTGACGACTGAAGCGAAGTCGCTCGTGGCGTGAGCACGGCCGGTTACGCAATACTCGTTCCCTCTCTAGAGAGAACCGAGGTTACGTTAGTAACCGAGTATCGTTCTCTTACGAGAGGTTCTCTCGTATTGCGTAAGTTTAGCTTACGCTACGGGAACACTTTGTCAACGCCGTGCGCGCCAAGCATCCACATGAGACCCCGAGCTTAAGGGGAACCCCATAAGTGGAAAAAATAAGGTGGCCAGCCACGCGGGCCATCACTTGTACATAAGCACACATAGGGAATACAGAGCAGCGTGCCGGTCTGTATAGTCATATGGCACATACCCTACTTAGTGCAGCTCAACCAGATGAGCTGAGTCATGAACGTGATCTGAGCAGGAGATCTGGATAGAATACACCTCTTTTCAGACTGACAACAGTTTAGCCTGCAAGGCAGGAACTTCTAGGTTATAAAACCTGACAAAGGTAGACGGGGAGCTCCAGCCCGCCGCTACACATATGTCATGGATAGAAATTCCACTGGACCATGCCCACGACGAGGCCACGCCTCTCGTGGAATGAGCCCTGATGCCCAGAGGGCATTGCAGGCCTTTTGACGCGTAAGCTGCCGCTATAGCGTCCACTATCCATCTGGACAGGCTCGGTTTCGAGGAGGCAAGCCCCTTGGCGCGCCCACCAAACGAAACGAAAAGCTGTTCCGAACGCCTGAAGGAGGCGGAGCGCGTAATGTAAAACCTCAGCGCTCTGACAGGGCAGAGGAGATTCACATCACTTTCGCTGTCAGATGCTGGAACCTGCGCTCTGAATGGAGTGCCCATCACTTTAGGGACATAACCATGTCTAGGTCTGAGGATGACTTTAGAGTCATTTGGTCCGAACTCAAGACACGACGCGCTGACAGACAGCGCGTGCAGATCCCCTACACGTTTTACTGACGACAGTGCAGTCAGAAAAACGGCTTTTAGTGATAGATATTTCAACTCCACGGAGTCTAGTGGTTCAAATGGAAAAGCTTTCAGGGCCTTTCGAGGACCAGTGAAAGATCCCACATGGGAACCGACGGGGGGCGCGGCGGATTCATCCTTCTAGCTCCTCTAAGGAAGCGGATGACCAACTCATGTCTTCCCAGTGACTGGCCGTGCGTCGATACCGCGAATGCTGCTACGGCCGCCACGTAAACTTTGAGCGTGGATGGGGATCTTCCCTTATCCAACAGCTCTTGTAAGAAAGTGAGCAGATGCGCCACCCCGCATGTCCGCGGGTCCAGACCTCTGTCGGTGCACCATCCAGAGAACACCGACCATTTAGACGCGTAGAGCCTTCTCGTGGAAGGGGCTCTAGACTGCGTGATCGTGTTCATCACTCCTTCTGGCAGGGCAACGAGTACCCGTTGATCAACCATGCATGCAGAGACCAGCGCTCTGGATGGGGATGCCAGATCGTGCCGCGAGCTTGAGAGAGGAGATCTGCCCTCACCGGAATCGGCCACGGAGCTGTATGTGACAGCCGTGCCAGTTCCGGGAACCAAGTCTGATTCTCCCAACGCGGGGCTGTGAGGAGCACCGAGTGGCGCGTTTCCCTGATCCTCTTGATCACCTGTGGCAACAGAGAGACCGGAGGGAAAGCATATAGCGGGAGGCTGGGCCAAACCTGGGCCAGCGCGTCCTCGTCCTTCGAGAAGAACATCGGGCATTGAGCGTTGTCTTTTGACGCAAACAGGTCGACTTCCGCTCTGCCGAATAGGCGCCACAGTTTCTGGACCGTTTGGGGGTGCAGGGACCATTCCCCTGGGGGAACATTGTCCCTGGACAGTCTGTCTGGGCCGTCGTTCAAATGGCCAGGCACATGCGCCGCCCTCAGCGAGCGCAGGTTCGTCTGTGACCAAATAAGGAGGCGTTCCGTCAGAATGCAGAGATTTCTGGATCTGACACCGCCCTGACGGTTTACATAGGATACCACAGATGTGTTGTCCGAGCGGACAAGAACATGCTGGTCCTGTATAAACGTGAGGAAGCACTTCAGTGCATTCTCGACCGCTATCATTTCCAGACAGTTTATGTGAAAACCCTTCTCCTGGTCTGACCACTGGCCAAAGGCCGGTCTGCCCTCGAACAGCGCGCCCCAACCCGAGTTGGACGCGTCTGTCGAGATGACCTTCCGATAAGAGATGGTTCCCATCATTACTCCATGCTGGTACCAATCGGCCACTAACCAGGGCTGCAGAGCTGTTATGCAGGTCTGAGTTACTCTGATTTTCTGGCCGCCAGACACCCAGGCTCGGCGAGGCGCGCGAGCGTTCAACCAGCGTTGGAGCGGGCGCATGCGCAGTAGGCCCAGCTGGAGCACCGCTGCAGCTGATGCCATACAGCCCAACATCCTTTGAAATGTTTTCAAAGGGAGAAAGCTGCCCTTCTGGAAAGATGCGGCTAGGTGGCGAACACGGCGCGCGCGCTGTGTCGATAAACGAGCCGTCATGGTCACCGAGTCCAGTTCTATTCCTAAAAAGGAAATTGACTGGGTGGGCAGTAATGAGCTCTTGGTCCAGTTGACCGTGAGACCCAAGCTTTCCAGATGACTGAGAAGCACTGTTCTGTGAGATAGTAGTTCTGTCTCTGACTGTGCCAATATCAGCCAATCGTCCAGATAGTTCATTATGCGCAGCCCCTGACTTCTCAGGGGGGCGAGCGCCGCGTCCATGCACTTTGTAAATGTACGGGGTGCTAGGGACAGGCCGAACGGCAGGACGGTGTATTGATATGCCTGACCGTCGAAGGCGAATCTCAAAAATTGCCTGTGACGGGGTACTATCTGAATCTGAAAATAGGCATCCTTCAGATCTAGAGAAATAAACCAGTCCCTCGGGGCGAACGTGCGCGAGGATTTTTCTGGTCGTAAGCATTTTGAACGGTCTTTTTACAAGCACTTTGTTCAAATATCTCAGATCTAGGATAGGTCTGAAGGCTCCGTCCTTCTTGGGTACGAGAAAATATCGGCTGTAAAAGCCTGACTCGCTCAGAGAAGGCGGCACCTTTTCTATAGCCCCTTTGCACAGCAGCTTTGCTATTTCTGCGTGAAGTAGGTGTGCTACTTCCGCATTCACTATCGTCGCGGTCCGGGCTTGAAAGCGCGGAGGACGGCGAACGAATTGAAGTGCATAGCCCTGCTTTATTGTGCTCAACACCCATTCTGAAATCCCTGGGATAGTTTCCCACGCAGCTATGTGAGCCGCCAGGGGGCGAATGGCCTCCGGGTTCAGACCGCCGCCATTTGCGGGCTTGTGAAACTGAACCGGAGCCGAGAGTGCGGCGCGCGCTCTCGGTTCTGGGCAATGGCGCTCGCTGACAGCCGAGACCGGCTGACTTATGTGAGATGTCCCGATCATAAGGGATGGGGAACATACTTTTGCCACACTTTGACGCGCGAGCAGCGCTCTGGGCGGGAGAGCTCTCTGTAAGCGTGAGCGCGCGCACGCGGGCACGAGACTTACAACTGTATCTGACGCCCCGATCATAGTAGATGGGGAGCGTCTTATTAACGCCCTGTGTTTCGTGATAACACTTAAACGCACAGGCGGGACCCGGGGGAAGGTTTGTGTTAGCAAGCGTGAGCGCTCTCTGGCGGGCACGAGACTTACGTTCATAAGCTTCTTTGATCGTGTAACAGAGCGGGCAGATAGTGGGCACAAACCTGTGGACACATTTCTTACATTCAACACTCGAGCGGCTTTTCTGCGCTTTATGAGAGTGTGCTCTGTGAGTGACACGGGATTTTGAGTGCTTATGTGTAGGGGTGAACACTGGGGCGTGGGCACATTCACTACACTTAAAACACTGACGGCGTGAGCCGGACCAGACATTATACTCTTTTTGAGATTTCTCTGGGTCACCGTGAAAACGGCGTTTGTGTGCAGGCGAGAGGGTGAATAAACCGGCTCGTTGGCTGCTAGTTGAACCACTGCAGTAGCCTGTTCGAAGGGGACTGACAGGGAAATGAACTTTGACGGCGGTCCGGCCGCAGCGGGACACGCGCGTCTTTTCTCTCCCGCTGTTAGGAGGGCTTCGCGTGCTCAGACTTCAGCGTGAGCCTTTGCCGAGGCCCTCTGGGGGGCGGCGGTCTGCGACGGCTGTCTGAGCGCGATCTAGGGCGGCCGCCCTGACGTCGCTGCGAAGGCTGATGCTGAGGCTGTGCTGGACGCTGGGTGCTGGTTCGCACAGGAGGCTGGCTTTGTCTCTCGCGAGAGCGGCCTGTGGCGGAACTCGAGCGTCGCGGCAGGAAGAGGTTCATGGCCTGCGTGGTCTTTTGCACCATAGAGAAGCGGTCAACAATCCCGTTCACCGCTGGGCCGAAGAGACCAGTGGGGGAAAGCGGCCGGTTCAGAAAGGTGGCTCGCTCAGTTTCCCTCATATCCGCGAGCGTTAACCAGAGGTGCCTCTCCGTCACGGTTAACGCGGCCATGGCTCGTCCGATGGCCTGGGCTGCAGCTTTGGTGGCGCGGAGAGAAAGATCCGTCGCGCTTCTCAAATCCGTAACCGCAGCTGGGTCCCGGCCCTTCTCATCCCATTCACGGAGGAGGTCGGCTTGCAGGATCTGAAGCACAGCCATCGAGTGTAGAGCAGACACGGCCTGGCCGGAGGCGGCATAAGCGCGGCCGACCAAGGCGGAAGTGGCTCTGCAGGCTTTAGACGGGAGGGCTGACCGTGACCGCCATCTCGCGGAGGGCGGGCAAAGGTGCGCTGCGACGGCCTCTTCCACAGGGGGAATCGCTGTGTACCCTTTCTCGGCGGCGCCGTCCACTCGGGAGAGCGACGCGGAGGCCTGTGACTGAAGTCTAGCAGAAAAAGGTGAATTCCACGACTTCGTCAGCTCCGCATGAAGTTCCGGCAGGAATGGAGCGGGCCTGGTTTCTGAAACTGCGCGGCGGCGACTTTGAAGGAAGCAGCCGTCGAGCCTGTTCGGCGCGGGTTCCTTCGGCAGCGACCACTCGAGCCCGAGACGGTCGACAGCTTGCGTCAGCAGGCGCATAAGTTCCGCGTCAGCTCCAGCGTGGGTACGGGCGGATTCCTGGATTGACGAGGAGGCGGAGTGAAGCGACCATTCCTCGCTGTCTGATGCCAGGATAGAGCAGCAGTCTTTTGTGGCGTGTCCCACGGACTCATCCTCCGAAGTGACGGCAGTGAGGCTCGCAAGCGGCAGCTGCGCGTCAGTGAGGAGAGGTGGGGAAGGCGAGAGCGAGGCTCGAGGGAGGTTCTCCGGCGAGCGCGTCGCTGTGGCCACAGGTTCCGGCTGTCTCAGGGAACGGCGCTTCTTTCTGCGCGGTCCCACAGGGGGCGGAGTGACTGCTGTGGTGTTGAACGCTTCGAGTCGAGCCCGCAGGGTCGACAGCGGAAGCTCCTCACAGAGCTCGCAGCCCCCGGACGCGAGGGCGAGCTCTGCGTGTTCCAGGCCCAGGCAGAGAGCGCAGATCAGGTGGCGGCCTCCGGCGCTGAGCGGGGCTTTACACGAGCCGCAGGAAGTGCGAGGCATCTTTAAAAAGACGCTCGCTGCTCTTTTAGAATGATTTGCAAAAAGGATACGTCGCCGGATAGCGTAGCTCGCACGAATGGCTGAAGGTGGCGAGGACGGCCGGCTTCCTCAGCGCTGTCCTAAGCTGGCTGTTCGCTGTTCGACGGCGGCGGTGGCTTCTCTCAAATCCAGCGATGCGAAGAGCTCGCTGAAGAGTCGAAAAATCAGAGAATTCAGCCTACAGCCCCTATTTTATACGCTAAGCCACGCCTATCTGGTGGGCTGTGACGCTATAAAGGCGCGGGCGCCCTTCATTGGGCGTGACGTCACGCCGGGCGCACTGGTAGGCTGCAGCAGTTGCCCGCAGGGCAGCCAATGAGCACGCGAGATGGCCTGCTCTAGGTCTGCTAGCTGCTGCACTGCGTTGACAAGTTATACAAAATTAAGGATAATTTTTTGGCTTCAGTATCTCGAGAAGATGAATCTTTCCCGTAGCGTAAGCTAAACTTACGCAATACGAGAGAACCTCTCGTAAGAGAACTATGATGATGTTTATGGGAGGAATGCGTCACCACACACAGTTCAGTGTGATGCTCTGGGGAATGTTCTGCTGGGAAACCCTGGGTCCGGCCATTCATGAGGACGTAAATTTGACATGTGCCACAGGAATTGAAGAATCTCCTGCTAACCTTCAGGGTTTATGCCTCAGCGGATGAGCGCTGGTCTGACAGCAGCATATTCGGCAATTGTTCATAATGTTTTGGTTCATCGGCGTGTACGAAGCAAGGCATATCTGCTACAATTCATGTTGTGATAAACGGCTCTTACCCGTGGGTTAGTTGGGGCCACATAGTTAGCCAAGAAGGCCAGTCTGTAGGAGAGTTCTCTGACACCCAAAGCCTTGAGCCCCTGAAGACCGTCGGCCTCAAAGCCCTCCCTCGCCGTCACCCTGCTGCTGGTTTCTGCCCGCGTGCCTAGAAAGATGAGAAGAAATGTTCCAATATGACTAAACGACATCATAATGCACGTGGGCAAATGGCTTTCCTTTTTTTCTTCGTACAGTAAAGACAGATCCGTCAATTTTAGACTTTACTTTTATTAAATCTCTATTGTATTAATAGAAAAATAGAACAGAACCAGCGAGTGCCATGGCGGACACATCAGGCACTACTATCAGTGTGCCGGTGAAGTCACAGCGATCTCCTGCTTGTGCCATCTCCACGGCCTCGGCCCTCAGGATCACCTCCACACTGCGGGGAATACAGCCTCTCGGCAGCTCCGCCTGCGTCTCCTGGATCCGCACCTGAACAAGTCAAGCAGGATCAGGATCAACTACCATACATCTCACACCAGCCCATCATCAATGAAGATAATAATTTACCATTCAATATTTATACCAATTATGCATAAAATTACAGGTGAAAAGGCTAATGAATTATTATGAATTTACACATGCACAAATGCGCATATAGCAATTTAAATTTGCATGAAGTGATATTGACTTGTTAACTTTTTTGTGATCAGATTCGATTTTCTAAAAGTTGATTAACAAAATATTTAAACTAATTAGTCACCATGAAATTAAAATGGAAACTTTTTTTTATGGAAATGCAGTATTTATTATAAATGATTTATCTGCAATTAGTTTAAATCATGTGTCCTCACAATCAATCAAAACAACTTCCCTTCCCCTTGCAGCAACATATCCTCTCTTCTCTGATGACATGTTTACTGCATGAGGGCGAAGCAACCTGTCACTCACATCAGATCCACCAATAGCAAACCACAACCATTTAACCAATTCCTCATGGACAAAATCAAATCACCCTAAATGTTTTCTTGTTCGAGAAGCGATTTCACATTTGACACTTCATGCATGCATGTCATTTTAAATATGCTTTGTACCCTGTAAAATAAAAAAAACATAAGCAACAATTTTCAGCAACATCACTTAAGCAAAATGTAAAATTAGGAGACTTATGAAACCTGGCATCCTGCTGGTTTTTCTTTAAGAGCAATATCTCCCTCAAAGAAAATGGCCACTAAAAGCTGCCTACAACTTACGCTTTAGAATTAATCAAAAGTTTTCATATTTTATTTTGGATGTTTTCTGAAACCTGTGTAGCTAGTAGCTGCAATTGCAAACTGTTGGGAAAAGAAGTCAAAACTGTATAGTCTTACTTTCTGAAAGTCAACAAAGCGTGACTTGTTTGTGTCGAGCATGAAGCGTTGGCGGTTGGCACACACAGGGTTCTTGCAGATAGTCGGCTGTGTGTATTTGAACTGCTGCTCCACATCTTTGATGACAGACTGACAGTCCAGACACAGAAAGGTGCCGCTGACCAGCTCTGGATGCACGGGGTGTGTGCGCACCACCTGACCGCTGAACCGTAACAAACTGCCGATGCGGGCGGTGGACAGCTCACGGATCCTGGGAAGCACGGGGCAAAGAGGTCAGCCAATCATGTCAGGCAATTTACATATATTTGAAGGATCAAAAAGAAGGTGCAAATTAAAGAAATATATGGAACTATAAGCAAGATATATGAGCTCTTTACAGTGATAGGAGGGCTTTATTTAAAGGTCAAATCCTACAAAAAAAAAAATTTGTATAAGAACAGAAATACTTACTTCTGCTTAGATGGAAAGTCTGAAAAAGCCACATAAAACTCTTTGGATGGTGGAATATTTCCATGATCTCTGGCAAAGTGGCGAACTGCTCTGCAGAGAAACGGGTAAACCCTGATAAAAACATTAGGAAAGATAATATGAGCTTATGAATGCAGCAAACTGATGACTTATTCATTCACAGATAACATTTTCCAATAATACTGAAATGTTTTTAAACACTTGATTTAAATGAACATGGGAAACCATTTGCATTCCCAGCCAACTGAAGAATTTTAAAATATATGCAATTAAGAATGGATATGGCAGTGTGTTTTATAAAAACCTTTGCTCCTAAAACACTCAAAACGTACCATAGTACTACCATGATTTTACCACGGACTAGGCTTCTTTTATATGCCAATATCTGACATCACTGTAACATGGTACTGCTCTGCCACATTGCTTTTTTGTGTAGTGTTGTTGAAATATAGTTAGCTATAATTAATTAATTTAATGCATTTTTTTTTCATAGGCCTATCTAATGAATGTGTATAATTAGCATATTAAGTGTTTGAGGATAATAAATAAAATTATAATTAGCGCATTGACACGGCAAACGTTCAAATGAATATACACAAGATCTATACACACACACACACACACACACAAAATGTATGCATCTCTTGATGTAAATAACATCACAACATTTATTTCCATCAAGAGGTGCATCAATTTTGGTCAAGAAAGACCATGTATTGATAATGCAAGAGTCCAGCACTGTGTAAAGTGTCCTCCAGCACATCCCAAAGACATCAATGAGTTTAAGCTCTGGACTCAGAGGTGCGTCAATTCATGTGTGAAAATGATTCTTCATGCTCCTCACAACCATTCTTTCAGTTTGATCCTGATGAATCTTGACATTGTCATCCTGGAATATAGCTATGATGTCTTCCTGGTTGTTTACACACTCCATCAAAGGTTAGAAGAACTGTTGCCAAACATAACATGCTAGAAACATCACTGCAACAATGATCCAATCATAGAGTCTTAAGTCCTATTTAAAGACATTACTCTTAAAGAAACCAGCGGTTCACCTGTAATATTCCTCTTGAATGGTGGTGGCGAGCTGCTGGTTGTAGTGCTCGATGTTACTGAAGCTCACGGTCAGTGTGTTTCTCTCGGGCCTGATCAACTCTTGCGCGTCAGACAGATATAAAGCATCGCCAGTTTTATCCTGAAATCTGATCAATCACGTTTTAGAAATTAAGCTTATTAGGCTCTCCATATAAAAGCCCTGCAACTGCACTCACTCTTCCAAAAACTCCAGAAATAACTTCTGACACTTCTCGGACAGCTCATCGCGCACTTGCACGCCCGCGGACGCAGATTCAGCTCCGGGCTCCATCACACTCACACACACACTCAGCTCTCACACACACCTGTACAAGGTAATGATGAACCGCCCAATCATATACATGCTGCGCCATGACGTCGACTAAACGACGTGAAATACCTGGACATATAGCGATAGTGCATTCAATTCAAATTAATTATATTAAATAAAAAGCATTATTGGCACATCATTTTACATTCTCTAGCCGTTCTTTTTTAATGTTTGCAAATGCATTGCATATATTAAGCTTTTTTTTTTTTGCTACTAAAATAATCACAATTTCAAACGGTGCACACTGGAGTCAAAAATGACAACCCTTAGAAATATTATATATTCGGTAAGATGAACAACATTTCTGAATGTTCAGCACCTATTTTCATTCATCAATTAGTTTCGGGACATATTTTGTTCTTGGAAAGATAAAAATTAAACAGGCATACTTGTTTATGAATAATCAAAACATTTCACATAGTGATTTCACAGCATCAGAAATACATACAGAAACTTTTAATTCTTTTATTTAACACACATTTAAAAAAGTGAACCACACTATACAAATGGTTTTTCAGGTAGCAGGTAACAATGCAGAGTACACGTCTACAAACCTGTCCAACTCGTTCCTTCTTGGGATGTGCAGCTAAAATTGCACCTTTTTCCTAAATGATTTCCTTTCTTCTCTTACAACATTTCTGAAGCCCCTATTCGCTAAGATTTCAATGTATATTTTTTCATCTTCTTCATTTAAACGTTGATAGGCAATAGCATGCTTAATGTGTAGAGTTTATTTCTGATTGGGTTTTTAAAACCGGCAATGTTTTATTTTGCGAGATTAAAGCTCAAGGTCTGTTTGTATGTACATTTTGAATGCAGTCTGTCCATATGCAGGGCAACAGTAAAGTCCATCTCTCGCACATTAACATTCACTGACGCACAGACACGCGCGCACACACACACACACACACTCCTCTTCTGTTAGTCCTTTTCCTTTTTAAACTCTCACATTCCCATCAACACAGGCCGAACATCAAGAGGAATGATATTTATTTCCCGAGAGACAACTTAAAAAAAGTGAGAGTGAGAGAAAGAGAGACAGACAGTAAAGACATGGAGGAGTGAAGAAATGTTTAGGCCAAGTAACTGTAGGTGTCCTTCTCTCCGTCCACCCGCTCCAGATATTCCTTCTCTATGAGAATGTCAATGCACTTCTGCAAAAGACAAGACGAGACAAAGTAAGTATGAGTGCTATTCTGTGCTAATACAAATCTCTGTTAACCAGACTAGATTTGTAGAAGAGGACCTTGATGACGGGGACTCTGGGTTTAAACCGTGATGAGAGCTGGTTCAGAACCTCCGCCAGGAGTTGTTGATGCTTCAGAACCTTCCTCATCTTCATGATTCTCACTATGGCTGCCTGCACAAGAGGAACACATCTTAACTTAGCATGCAATTCCCAACACACCTCACTATAATACTTGAACTATTTTTGCAATACACTTTTGGAATATCCAGAAAAACTTCTAAAAGACTTTCTACAATTGTCAAAACATGTGATGCTGTATCCCACAATGCAATGCACTCGGTTTGACCTTTCGTTTTTATGGAAGCTTGTTAATTGATAAAGAGACAGGTGGGAATTATAGGATTGATTTCTGTAGAACTACACAAGGGCAAAGAGCCTTCTCTGTAAAGGGCTCCCAACTTTGGAACATGTTGCCAAATGAGTTTAAAGCAGGACGTGAAAAAGTCTTTTACATTGAAGGTAAAGCTTTAAAATAAACCAGAACTCCACCCATATTTAAATTAAATAAATGTTTGTTTTAATTAGTTATTCATGCCAGGGTTGGAAGCATCCTTAAAATAGGTACAGGTCATTTAGGTATGTATTTGTATGTGTATAAATTACATGCTGTATTACCTTTATTCTATGATTAGTAGTTTTTTATTTATTTTTTAGAAAAGCCTTTCTGAGACGCAAATTAGCTTATGCTATACTCTCGATGTGCAATAAATATTTTCCATTTTCAACTGGAATCATATTTTCTTTGTACTGTTCCTATATAATTAAACAAAAAAAAATAATGAGTTCAATCAATTGATCGAGATGCAATGAAGCATAAAAGCCAGACTAAATTATGCCTGCTCTGACCCACCTAAACCCCTAGTATAACAATATGCAGTTAAAATTGATGTGTAAAGTCATTTATGCCACCTCTGAGCAGCATTAAAGAGTCTGTGTAAAGACACCTAAATGCCACTTCTGTGCCACCTTTGCAGTGTAAAATTTGCCATCAAGTTAACCTAAACCAGGGACGGTTCTAGACCCTTTTCAAAGGGGTTTCAGCCTTCCTGTCTTTTGTCTCAGCTTCCCTAAAACTATAATTACCTATCTGAACGATCAGGTCAGTGCTGCTTCCTAATGAAAATGTTATCATTTTCACATGTTTTTAAGCCTTATTAGTTTAAACATTAGTCATTAATGTGCAAGACGCTGCAAGAGAAAACTCAATGCGGTACTCGCACGCTGTGATAGATCATTAATAATGTTAATCAAACAGCGAAAGAAAAATGAGAAATCACTCACTGCTCTTAATTAAGTCACTTCTGTAGCTTACAGTATTACTGTACCTATATTTCTTCATACAGTAATAGTTTTCACAAGCACTGTAAACTTGAATGTACTGTTTATTTCATTTGTATCTTTGTTCTCTTGTATTTATTTGTGCTATTGCTTGTAATTTGTTGATTTGTTCTTGTTTTATTATTGACCGTTTACTTGTCTGTAATGTTTAAAACTTTATATTAGGCTAGTATTTGTTTTAGCTGCAATTGTAAATCAAAATAGAGTATTGTGAAATTTCATTGGTATTGCATTGTAAGGTTACATAGGTCAAAAACTATGAAAGCAATAACTTTCTTTCTTTCTTTAAGCAGGGCCAGTGAATATTTTGGCAGGGCAAGTAAATATCTGATCTCCAGGCCTGACCAACCCCAAACATTTGAAGGGTGGTGTATATAAGCAGTGTGGACAAGGATACCTGAATCAAGAGTTTCCTGTCCTCCTCGATGTTTTTATGGGTTGTTTCCTGTTCCTGTTTCTGCTCTGTCTTCATTGGCACATTAATGTTCACTCGCAGCTTTTTACTGGGAAGAAAAAGCATCAGCCATCAATATTCACAAATGCATTTAGCTTTTACCCTGCATGATTATAAAAACACAAAATGTAAAACCCTAATTATAGATTCGTAGCTGTTGTTTGCAAGATGAGATGAGGTGAGGAGACCTACTTTTTATAGCCCAGGAAGAGTTTTATGAGGGTGTCGGGTTTGAATTCCATTTCATCCACATTCGCGTTCTCGTCCTCTAAAACCTAAATAGACACACTGATGATTATATAACTGAAAACAACTGCAAATATACTATAATAAATATTAGCCTGTGCTCAAGTCATCATGGAATGGCATTCACAACCCATTTTACATATGTAAAATGAAGCTTTTGAGAAAAAGAAGTCTTCCATCAGAAAGTACAATGAAAATTGATTTAAAAGCGGCTGTTAATTAAAAAACAATTGTGATTCCATGGTGATTTAGCAAGCATCCAATTGCTTTTTTGAATCAAGTCCAAAAATTGCTTACCAGCAACTTGGATTTCAATAATATTTGCAAAACCTGCACCAATATGTCCTAAAAAAAAGAAGAAAAAAAGCTGTTAGTGCACCAAATGAATAACCTGACATATCTAGATATGGTTTTAGGCGTATTGTACCAAGTCTTCTTTTGTTGACTTACTATTTTGATCTGTGTGCTGTCTGTCAGCTGCTGGACTGTATAAATGTCTTCTGTGTTATACTGCAGTAGAATGGCCATCTGGAACGTAGATGCCTGCATGGACACACAAACAGTCTGATGAATATTCATGCCCTATTTAAATAAAATATCAAAATAATAGCATTATTTAAATACAATTCATTTAATCCCACAGATGAACCAATTCCACTATTACACCAAAATACAGAAACAACTCCGTTACGTCAGTGCATATTTACACTACAGTTTAAATATTTTTTTTAAAGAAATCCACCAAGGATGGTAGTGGTTGGGGCATTCAAGTGGCATATCGTGTCGTACCTGTAAGGTGTAGCGGTTTTTAAAGCAGTTGGTGACCAGTTCTCCTTTGGACAGGTGGTAAAGCCAGGTGAGCTTGCGGCCACTGTGTCTGCTGGCGTAGAAGGCTGTGAACCTTTGGTAGCTCCTCTCCAACTGCTCAGAAGAGACAAATAATGGATTTAGAAGAACCTTGAAAAGACCAAAAACAAGTGACTTGCATACAAACACATTTACATTATTACCTCAGACGGCAGAGCGAAAGTGCAGGACTGCTGAAAAGGCCACGAACCCGAGCTCAACACCTGGATGCTGAAGTCCACTAGAAAACAACACAACGTTCATAAGCACAAATGACAGTATATGATACGACAGCAGAGCAGAGAGAAGCTCATCCTTACAGTCTAAAGGCTCGGAGTTTGTGAGGTGCTTCTTGAACTGTTCGTTGAGGTCTTTGCTGACTCCAATGTCCTGGAACATGCGCTGGAGTTTCGATGTGTATTCAAAGCCACACGCTTGCTAAACATGACAAACCAAACAGTGTTAGACACGACGGCATACGCAGTGACCTAAAACTACAAGAACATTAAAAAGCACAATTACACCACTAGGGCTTGGATGAGTGTTGGTATTGTTAACTAAAACTATGACAGAATGTTTTGGTTAATCGAAACAATGCTGAAATTAAATAAAGCATATTAGATGAAAAACCTAAAAAACAAACAAATTCAATTAAGTATTAAATTACTAAAACACAAAAATAAATGAAAGCTAAATAGAAATATTTGAAATAATGAATATAAAATGACAAAAGAACAAAAACCTACTAAAACTGAAATAAAAGTAAAAATGATGATATAAAAATAAAAGCAAATATTTAAAAAATATTAATAAAAGCTATGATAGTATATAAATAATAGTAAAATAACACTGCTTTGGATACAAACATCTGCCAAATGCATAAATGCAAGTGTTTCTTTGGCCAAACACTCAGCACAGCGCAATAAAATTGGTAAAATACAATAAAAAAATATTTTTTCTTTCTGTTTTTCCATACAAATTTTCACTAAATGAACAAGAATGATATTTAATCATTTTCAGTTTTTACCAACATAATACATAGACTAGTAAAAAAATGGGCAATATTGAAATACTTTTTTTTTTTTAATACTAAATTTAAATAATGTAAATGCAGCACATGGTCTTACATGAACAATTCTGATGACACATGAACATGAATTGTTAAATCAGACAATGAAATGATTAATTGAAACAGAGTATCAATGAATTATTCACAGAAAAGATTCCAACTTTGGATTTTTGCAACTAAAGAAAAACTAGAGAAGCTATAAATGAAAGTAGAAAATACAATATTGCATCTGGTGCTGATTTTAGGATATTTAAGCTTTATGGATCGTTTTAACAGATGTTTCTATTTTCCTAAGCTGTGGAGGAAACTCTTGCACCTTTAGTTTGGAGATCATGCTGGCTTCTGCATCATCGCTGGCGCTGTTCTGATGGACCAGACGCTTGGCCAGCATCTTCGCATAGAACTTCTGGAACACGTCCTTGTCCTCAATGTACTTGAACACCACCATCTACAAATGAGGAAAAAGATCAATACAGACAAAACAAAGACATTATGTAAAAATTTTGCTCATAAAAGTGCTGTGCAAATTGTTCTGGCAATCACAAGTCATCTGAGAACATAAAACGGACCACTTGATTCAGAGTGTCTTCAAGTTCTGCCTCCTCTGGGTTTTTGGAGCTGCAACATCAGACGGAGGTTCGATTAGATCCAGCACAGGGATGTAAAAACATTTAGTGTATCAACAGACAAAGACACCTGAACACACACCTCTTCTTGAGCAGAGAGTCGCAGTATCTGGCCAGCAGTTCAGGAGATTTGCTGGAGGACTGAACCATCTTAGTCACAGCATTATTATTTATGAAGCGCCCACAAGCCTGAACACAGAGAAAATACATGCTTGAATGCTTTCAATATCCAAAAGCTATTAGTCTTAAAGATAGGCATCATTGAGGTGTTAGTTTCATGAGATTCACCCATTTAAAGCCCTGTTATACTTCAAGCGAACTCGAACAACAAACAGGTGTGATGTAATTTTGAACCAAATCAGGCCAAAACTACTGTGTTTGGAGTTTGCAATAGCTTGCCAAATCGAACTTGCTGGTAAACACATTCGAACTACAATTGGTCCATGGCAATTAAATAAAAGGTGGGTGTGGCTCTGAGGCTCTGCCTTCTTTGACATAAAAAAAAATCAATTTCTTCTGTTCAATCCGTCGAGATCAGACACGAGTGAACACATGAACACACTTGGGGTGCTGCTTTACAGCATAAAGTTGTCATTCTAATTGAAAGCAACACTGACACTTTTTTCATGTTTAATACATTAAAGCTTGCTTTAAAGCAATCTGTTGTATATCATAAACGTGACTGAGTGGAGTGCCGATTGCTGAGCACGAGCAACACACTTGTAGCCAATCAGCAGTAGGGGGCGTGTCCACTCATGATGGGAGAGGAGAGTGAAGTGAACAAGAGGGAGACTTGATAAAAGACTGTAGAAAGAGAGAGATGGCTGAGAGACATTACAAAAGAGAGGAGCTCAGAGGAATATCACTGGGAAAAAAGGGTTATGATGATCAGGCAAGAGCTCCAGAACCCACGTTAATATTAGAAAAGCTTTCCAGCACTGGAGAGACCGAAGGAAGGAAGCCTGAAAACAGACGCCAAGTTTGTGTTGTTTCTGCTCCATACGTGAGTAACACTGGTTTTACTATGTTTCACAGAACCAAGATATACTGTTGTTGTAATGTTAGCTACAGTAACAGGACAATTTTGCCTGTCATTGTTTGTCTGGACTGGGTGTGTTCTTCCTTGTCATTCGTTTGTCATCTTTGCTTTATTTTCCATGAAGCATTATTTTGCTTTGCCTCAGCTATCATAAGGAGAAATCCACTTTTGCATTGCGTGTTCATGCAATTTGGGGGCGGAGCAATGAAGGGAGGGGAAGAGATTTCAAATATCAACAGTGTTTCTTTTACTGCACCTTTAACTGCTGTTTTCTCACTGCTATCATTTTTGTTGTTTATTTTGTTGTTGAGAGGAAGGTGTGCAGCACATATTTACATTCTCATCTAAACACCACTCAAAAACAAGCAGCATAGGTGGCATCGGGACGTTTAGTAACAGTACACCGCTAAAAAAAAGGTCCAAAAAGAACTTTAGAAAATGGATCTAAAAAGCAGTCTGTGAGAGAACAGGAATCAAGACACCAGTCTATAGAAATGCAATAACTTTACCCTATCAGATTAAACTATTAATTATCTGGTAAAACTTTACAATAAGGTTCATTAGTTAACTAAATTAGTTAACATTAATTAATAATAAACTGCACTTATACAGCATTTATTCATCTTTGTAAATGTTAATTTCAACATTTACTAATACTTTCTTAAAATCTTGCTAACATTAGTTAATGCACTGTGAACTAACATGAACAAAAAATGAACAGCTTTATTTCTATTAACTAACATTAACAAATATTAATAAATACTGTAACAAATGTATTGCTCATTGTTAGGTCATGTTAGTTAATACATGAACTAATGTTTAATAAATTAACCTTATTGTAAAGGTGTTACCAATTATCTAATTCAATCTTGACTAGAGAACTAAAAGGATGGTCATACCTTGTCAAGAGCAGCCACAAAACCAGCATCATTGTTGAATGCTGACATCACCAAGGCATTGTACTTCTTGTGGACGTCCAAAATGGTCTGGACGTACATTTTGGGGTCCTTTAATAAAATGTAAAAAAAAAAAAAAAAAAAAAAAAAAAAAAAAAAGATCACAGTAGATTTAAGATCAGGTCTAAAGAATGATGGTTAGTTGGTCGAAGTTAACACTATGCCAGCTTGCTTGAATATTTTTAAGCTGAGTAACAAGTTAAAATGCTATAAAAGCACAACTTTAAAATTTGCTTTAGATAAAAACTCTAAAATGAACACAGGCTTGACTATTAAAAGTTACATCTATTTTACAGCTTGTGTTTTCATTGTTAGAACATCTTTTTTTCCCCTTTTCCTTCTCTCTCTCTTTCTTGTACAGCACTTCGGTCAACTTCGATTGTTTTTAAATTGTGCTTTATAAATAAACATTGTATTGTAAGTTCTCCTAAAGTGTTATATAATATAGTATATAATTCCCTAAAAGAATTAAACCAGAACACTTTAATAAAATATGTTTGAGATACTTGTATGTCTGAAGCATGATGATCTCAGCTTCAGATGGTGTAATGTACATTGCAAACTAAGCTTCATACAGACTCACATTGAGAGCAGCCTCCCCACATTTCTCGATGGCTGCCAAGCCTTGATTATAAATGTGCGTTTCCAAAAGTTTCTTCAATTCTCCCAGTCCATCTGTGATCCGTGACACAAGATTGTACATGCGACCCAGATCTACAGAGAGAGAAAGAATATATGATGGTTAAGATTTTCAATCTGAAGAACTCGTGTACATTCACTGTTTTCACTGTGGTTCACACCTTCATTTTTGTCTGCGTCCAGAAGGTTCTGGAACTCTGTGTGGAAGATCTCCAGGTGTTTCTCGATGAGAACCTGCTCACACTTCCTGGCCAGCTCATCCTGTGTGCTTTCGTGGAGGTAGACCTGCACCCTCCTCTGCTCCTCCAGCAAACGAGCCTCGGCCTACAACACAAACAGCTTCACAATACAGCCAAACAAAGCATAACAAATGACAAAATAACTGAAAATATAAAGCATATACTGTCCAGCCCTACTGGACACCAACAACACATTTAAGTGTATATCCAAATCTTTTAATTTCTTACACAAATAGTTACCACACTAGGTCTGGCTCTCATATTCGGCTAAAAGTCCCAAGGGTATTGTAAGAATCTGGTAAAGGTGCTTTTTCTTTTTATGCTCCTTGGGCTTGGAATGAATTGGAAAATGTACTTGATTTAGATGGGCTTCCAACCCTGACAACTTTTAAACGTCTCTTGCACAATGTTTTAAATGAAAACTTGTAATTGTTTTTCTTGATTCGCTTCTATCTATTTAGTTAAATGTATAAAATGTGGTATTGTTATTTTGTGATTCTCGTGTGAGAAACTTTATGTGCTGCCGTCTTGACCAGGTCTCTCTGGAAGAAGAGATAGTAATAGCTCAATGTGATTCTCCTGGTTAAAATAAAGGAAATAATAAAGTGCACAACCAAAAAAAAAAGGGTCAAGGTATTTGTGCCTCACCTTCTTCATGTACTCAGTAACAGGATTTTGTTGCAGGAACTCTGTGCTTTCCCTCGTGTAAAACCGTTCGGTGTCAGCCAGGAACTGAGTCTCAAAGTATTCCTTGTAGACAGACAGAGTCGGTCCTTTAGCGAAAGCGTCATCCTCGTTGAGACCCAACTCCACTGCGAGAGACAGAAAGAATCATCAACTGAGCAACAGCACTTCTAAACATCCTTTATCACAGACTCAAACAAACAAGCAATGAAATCCATCATGATGTAAACTAGGGCTGCAACAACTAATCGATAAAATTGATTATCGATAATGAAAATAATCAACAACTAATTTGATCATCGATTAGTCGCGTCTGTGCGCCTTGCTTGGAAACCATCAGCCAGTTACGCAGCTTTACAGTAGTGAATAACCCATTTCTATGGACAAAAAGCATATATAAAATAGTGGAGAACAGAGTGAATTGCTGCATGAAAGGTACACGATCCAAGTTGTCCGAAACATGAGAATGCTTTACATTCATAAGCGCTTCATACTAAAGTCTAATTGTGTTCTGACAGATGAGTGTGCTGTTTAATGCTTTTGACACGCAGTTTCCTCAATGCTTAACTTAGAAAGTATGGCAAGTATTCATTTTTGCATATTCTGACAGCAAGAGTCTTGATAACCTTCACAGACAACGAGCACCTGTGGCCGCACACGTGTAAAACAGATGGAGCTCAGTAGAAGAGGAGCGTAAAAATTCTGCCTAAAATACACTTTTTGCTTAATTTTTGTTAGGAATTACGTGTAATACAAGTAATCATATTTATGAGAGTAGTAACAGTAAAGGTACTATTGTTGGAATAGCCCATTAATGTGATATAATTACTGTTCTGACGAGTGTGTTTTTATTCCTTGTAAAAGTTAACATACTGTGTACGCATACTGTAGTTAGTAAACACAGATGTTCAAATGCTTGTGTGACGCGCAAAAACTACAAGAAAGTGAGTAAATGCAGAATTTATATTTTTGGATGAACGACCCATTTACAGTTTGGGGCCAGTCATTTTTAAACGCTTTCTTGCGAATAGAAATTGTATTGATTGAATTGATCATCTGAAGTGCATGTGCTGGAACGACACTCCAAAAAAATGAAAGCGCAAACATCATTTAAATAATCACCATATCACATTTAGTTTTAGTTGTATGATTATTCAAAGCGTTTTAGATGGTTTATTCTTATTTGAATAGTGCATTTATAGCAGGAGAGTCTGTGCGTGTGTGGCTTGTCTAGAGATTTAACTAATGCCTACATTGAAAATGCGAGTGCATGAGAAAAACAATTAAGTTTACCGAGTTTCAGTGACATTGCAAAATTAAACTACTATATATAGTGTTGAATATAATGTATAATAATGCAACGGGGGAATATTTGTATACCCTGATAATAATTAAACAATAATAATAAAAAAACTTTATTTTGGCTTAAGTATAGTATTGTGAGTTCAGTATCATGATTTGCATTGAATCGTGAATATCGTTACACCCCTAATGTATAATCATTTAAAAAGATTTTTCGTTCGATTAATCAAAAATAATCAACAGATTAATCGATTTTCAAAATAATCATTAGTTTCAGCCCTAATGTAAACGATGCCGCACCATAAGACTGGACCACTCCACTGATGAGTCTCGTGTTAATGGTTTCTCCGTTCCTCTCCTTCTCTATCAGCTTCAATACTGCATTGGTGACCTAAGAACAAAGGTACCAAAAAATACACTTATTAGTGTTAAGCACTTTTCCCAATATGCCGTTTCCTGTTTCCAATCTTACCTGCTTATTCAGAGGCCGAAACAAACATTCCCTCCACGTCACCAGAGCGAGCTGGAAAAACACCCACACACAGACACACAGAACATTCACAAGACATACATATCATGACATCAGATGGATTGAATTTTTGCTGCATTGCAGAAGAAAAGCAAGAAACACTCACAGAGTAGATTTCATAGATCCCTTTCCGGCCCTCGTCACACTCCCTGCGCACCCAGTGGCGGTTGAGATAAGCACAGATCCCATTGAGCACTTTACTGGAAAACCTGTAATCCTCCCACTGCTGCGTGTAGAACTTCAGAACGCTCTCGTCCATCAGATCCTCTCCATCCTGAGGGAAACAGTCAAATATATACATATCCACTGGGAGTTTAAGGGTAGAGGTCTGCTCGAGACTGCCCGCTTAAAATTCACTGTTCACCTACTATCCGCTTACAATGATTTTCTTCCCGACCTAACTGATCCCGCTAATCTCACATTTAAATTTCCCCTAAAGAAAGAGTGTGATTGGGGATAACAAATATAATTTTGTTGGCTATACAAGAATTTTATTTTTGTCTTATGATACTGCCAAACACAGTAAAACATGTCAAAAATGAGCAAAATTAAATACGACATATGTCACTCAAAATTATAAATCAAAAATATGAATGAAAACTGTTGGCTTAGTAGAGATCTGTAATGTGTATCTGTATGTATATATGTATGTATGGGCATCGTATGTTTATGTGTGTATATGTACTTTTACATATGTATATATAGGCATTTATCATTATTGTTTATTTATTTATTTATTATTATCATTTATCTACTTTATTTTCTTGTTACTTATATCTTGGCATGGGGTGGGGGGTTTGTTCTGTAAAAATGTGAAAAAGCTTTAAATAAAATATTTAAATAAACATGATTGCTACATGGGGGGGTTCCCAAACTTTTTCATTCTAGGACCCACCTAGACAAGTATAATCAATCTCAAGAACCACCATAAAATGTTCACATGGAAATATGGGAAAAAACACATCTTCATTTATTAGTAGAGAACAGTTTTTATTTTCCTATTAATTTAATTTATTTTCATATGAATGATTTGCAATACCAAACGGCTTGAAAGAAATACAGAAAGTTATAACCATTCAGATGTCGAACAGCAGCCTAATGATTATGTTAAGGTTATGAGAGAGATGTTAAGCTAGCATTGCTTTTTCAGGGATGCTGGCTGTACCTTTAATCAGTTTTTGCTGACGAATATACTCTTCTTTTCTTTAGAAGAAAATACGATCGCCCCTTGTTGGTGTATGCAGAGTGTTTTGTTGTGAGGTGCCGTTTAAGTTTTGAGGGTTTCATGCTAGCACTGGCCAACCTTTCTAAGCATAAAAGACATTGAGGACTTCCTCAGCGTCTGGACCTCTGCAGGCAATAAAACCAAGATCAAGGTAGGACTGGTCATATTTTCTGCGTGGCTCCTTATTAGATTTTGTTGTGTCTGACGACTTCTCACAAGTCTGAGATGCCTTTAGTTTTAAAAACTTTTCAATTTTTTTTTTTACATATGCTACGTGGAGTGCGTGGTCATTGAATACTGTATTTGTACTGATGTAGACACGTGACAGTTCAACGCAAATGAATCAGACGATTTATTCAGTGAGTCATTCAATGAATGCTATGTTGACTCAGACGTCTGATTCTTGTGTGTGTGTTTGTGTGTGTGTTTTTAAATGATTCCTTGAAAGAATCGTCACTTGAGTCGTTTGGTCATTAATCGGACTGGTTTTGTTTCGCTCATCGCAGCGTAAATTTAGCTGCAGCCAAGTGCCTTTGTGCGACCCACCTTTTTCACTGTGTGACCCACAAGTGGGTCGCGACCCACAGTTTGAAAACCACTGGGTTACACTATAAAAAAATATTTTTCGAAGTTGTAAATTAAACAAAGTTTATTGGTGTACTATTTTTAAAAAAAAACTGTTGGCTTACAAGCTTTAATGCAAAAAGAATTTTTTTGAACAACCATGCAAGTACAGAATTTCACCGACTGACAACAGTTTTAGTAGCTTACATCTCCACCAAAATCCGACCACAAAGGCTGAATGTTCTCTCTGAAGGTGCACTCGTGGACAGGATGCAAAGAACATATCTTGCCAGGTTGCTCATTTAGGGCAGGAAACTGCACCACCACTGCAGAAAGTTTTGTTCACTTCAGGTTCAAGTGCGGATACGCTGTAGTCAAAGGATGTCGGGAGCGACCTGGCTACTGTCAGACCGCCCGCTCCCGTCCAAAGTACACCAGATTTACTGATCACGACCGTCTTTCATTGGGAAATTTAATCTCGCACCGCAAGGAATCGGATCAGGTCCCGCGGTTACTCGCTTTCACACTTGATTCAATTGCCTGGTCCAAACCAGAGTTCGACTGCTCCCCCTCCCCTGCCCTCGCTGGAGAGTGTTCACATTATATTATTTGGGTCCGAACCGCAGTGCATTTGCATAATCAAAGCACAAAATGAATAGCATTGCTCAAAACCATAGACTGTAAAACAATATGGATGTAGTTTCCGTGACTTCCCCCGTAGCATTCTGGAGGGCATTTTTGATGCCCAAAGTGGGCGGAGCCTGCCATCGCCATCTTGGCAGTGTGTCAACGCACGTCACTCCCGGTGTGGTGAAGTGATGGGTTCCAGCTTAGGACCCCATTAGTATGCCAGTAGCATGCCTGTTCTAAATCTGTTCTCGCGATAACGACATGGTTCTTTAAATAACAAAATTTGTACAACATATTGCGCTGATTATTACGATAAAAATAATGGCATTATTATAATTTCATTACGAATTACTGTGAATACGTTAAGGCAGAACAAGCTCAGGTAGGGCTGGGCGATAAATCGATTTTATCGATTAACTCGAATGTGTAGTTTACGCCGATTTATTTGAATGAAAATCAGTTTTCTCTTTAACAACCGCCGACGCTCCCATCTGGGCTCCCGTAGTTCCGACCGGGCTCAGCGCTTGCCATGATAGAGATACACAAACAACATGGCAAATGAGCAAGACCGCGGCAGCAGAAGCACACCCGCCGAAAACAATATAAACATTCAATTTATATTGAATCAAGATCAGAATCAAATCACAAGAATTGAATTGAAATTGTGAAATTTGTGTTAAGCAATAATAAAACCAGTAACATACCAGTAAACTTAATAAAATTATGTTTAGTTACCAAATAATTTGACAATCACAACACACTTATTGTGATGCAAGTTTTTAGTTTTTTTACACATCCCCCCAATCCCAATCTACCCATTTTATTTTATGTTACATTTTCATTGTTTTCAAAGACAGGGCCTGTCCTCTTGTCTTTTTGGCTTGTTGTTTCTGATTGCACTTTAATGGAGATCAAATCCCAGAAGGGAATATTAAAACAAAATAAAGTTAAAACTTGTTTTGAACAATTTCTTTGTCATCTGCAGATTGATTTTAAGTCGGGAGAGAAAAAAATCGATTTAAATCGTAAATCGGATTTTTTGTGAAAAAATCGGGGATTTTTTTTTTAGGCCATATCGCCCAGCCCTAAGCTCAGGTAAAGTTAAAAGACATTTCTGATTCGATGATTCGTTATAAAGTAGTTCAAACGTCTTCTATAATTAAGGGATTTTGTCTGATTTGTAACCAGGCACTACAGCGATTACCCATAAAACGTGCTTTGAACCATTCGGATTGCTTGGGTCCTAAGCTGGGACTCGACACTTAGACGAACATGAGCAAAGAGGTGGGATTAGCTGACGCTAACAGACATCAGACAAACGGCTAGTAGTAACAGCAGCGGCAATCCACCTGTCACTCAAGTGGCCACGCCCTTAATTATGCAGAACTTTAAGGCTTAATAGAATTTTTTTTTTTTTTTTTTAATCACCCCCCTCACAGTTGTCATGAAGGTCAAAATTAGCTATATAGACCTATAGAGCTATATAAGCATGTTTTTCTGCTGTAAAGTTGGGCATATTAACATGGGGAGTATCAGGGATTGAGCCTGTCTCTAGCGGTCAGTCGATTAATTGCAGTTTAAGTCACTTCCGTGTTGGATTCAAGAGAGAGACCGGAAGGTTGCCGCTTGCTCAAAACGATTATATTTTGTTTTATTTTTTAACCTATAGTTTTGTTTTCAATTAAGCATCAGCACATAATGGCACTTGTGTCTATCTATCTAGCTGGAGTCCATTTGTGAAATGACTAATAAGCAGACAAGCAGTCAAACCCGTGTGCGCACTAAAGCGAAAGCACCCTAAATGAATCCAGTGTTTTTGAATGAAGATACTTTACCTTGGCTATTGTTGTAACTGGTCTACAGGTACTTCACAAAGCATCTAGCCTACTTAGTTGTTTTTTTTAGGACAAAATGTTTATGGTACTTAAATAATATTTTTAGAGTGTCTTAGTGGATTTGTAAGCTTTTTTAGTCAAATTCCATTCAATAAATAATCATCATCATCATCATTTAGACTTACTTTGGTCATAAACAACTGTGTAGTTCTGAATCTGAATCTTTTGGGTTAAATGCTGTGAATTTGTTTCACTTGGTGAAACAATGGATCCTAAAAGACTTTTTGGTTGATCAGGGTCCCCTAACAAATCAGAATTTTTTTAGTAAATTGATTCAAGTTTTAAGCCACTGGTATAAAGTCCCAATGAAAACTTAATTTTCAAGTAGAAAACAGTTATTTTACATTTTTTTAATATTTCACAATATTAATGTTTTTACTGTTTTTTAATCAAATAAACGTAGCCTTGCTATTAAAAAAAACTGACAAACCCCAGTATTTTCAATGGTAGTTTATCTGACCCAAACAAAACACAACACATCTATTCCTGTGATGTACCTTTAGTAAGTTCGTAAGGTAATTCTTCAGAAATTCCTTCAATCTCTTGTAGAGTTCCAGCCCCACGAACTGAGCTCCTCCGGGTGTTGGGGTCTTCTTCGAAGGTTTGGATGGGGGGGCACCAGCACCGCGGGCCTGATTCGACTGATGCACACTAGTGCAATAATTATACACGTGACTGAAAAACGTGGGGTTAAGGCCACAACAGACACCGGACAAGCTAGAAATGACATTCAATTGCAACTGAGGATACGTGTAGAGCTCCATGTAGCGTGACTTGGCCATGCTCTGGCGGGTGTACACCTGCTGTATTCCCGCCCGCAGATCATCCCAGATCTGGTCCAGCCCGATCTGCTTCAGCCCGTGAGGGGTCTGTGTCCGGTTAGACGACATCCTCTCTTCCTCTCGGCCCTGCCGCTGCGAGTCTGACGCTCCTCCTGATGTTTGATTGGTTCTTGTGCCTGTCACTCTAGAGCTACTCCTCCATAGGGTCAAGCGGTGAGAGAGGACGAAGAGGGTCGGACCCACAGGGAACAGCGACAGACAGGAAAGAAACCTGCGAGGAATAAGGAAGACAGATACACAGTGCGTTGGAACCACGTACGATTAAATACATTCCGGCAAGCGAGTTTCTCGGGTGTAGCCTGTGTCCAAAAATCGGAGAAAACTAACAGAAACCTGCTAGAACCTGAAGAATCTGCTGATAGATCTCAAAAAGACACAGCAGCAGTTTTTCCTGGGACAAACATTCCTTGTATGGAACCTACTGTTCATTATATCCTGGGGTTCCCTTCTTGTATCCATGGCAACAACTCAAGGAATAGAAAAAATCCCACTAGGAGCTCTGAGATGCAGCCGGTGCTGTAACCAAGCAAATGAACAGCGTTCTGCCATTAGATCATGACTTACAGTGATTCACTCAGGCAGAACACCACACCTGTGGGACAGCAGAACATCTGGACTCACAATGATTTTCAATAACTTCATTACAAAACAACACCAGAACAGCTGAACGGTGATTATATTATACATCCACTCTAATTGTTTTTGTAGCTCAAACATAATGATACATATTATGGATAATATCTTACCTATTATGCATAAATACAAATATATTACACCTTTATTATTTGATCTTTTAGATAATAAAATATTACATTTAAATATAGCCTAATATATATACATACATGATATATAATTGATAAAACAACAATTTTATAATAGAACAATAATAATTCATATATATATATATATATAAATATAAACAATTTTAAATAGTTAATTGAGGCAAAAGGGGTAGTTAAAACTACATTTTCAATTACCATTTCATGAAAAAATAATTACTTTTTATTATTTCATATATTAGATATAATAGATAATATGTTACATATAATTAGTTTAATTAATTATCTATTATGTTACATCATAAAACATATTTTAATCGATTAGGTATAATAGAATAATAATAATTCATATATATAATAATAATTTTATATATTATATCAGTAGTATGTGTATCATGCTGCATGTACAGTCAAACCAAAAATTATTCAGACACCTTGCTACCCTAACTTGCATAAATTAACTATAGTGTCCTGCACCAACTAGTAAAAAAAATGAAAAATTCTATGAATAATTTTTGGTATGACTGTATGTGTGTGTATATATATATATATATATATATATATATATATATATATATATATATATGTGAACAATTTTAAATAGTTAATTTTGCGATAAAAGGTTTAGTTAAATCTAAATTTGCAATAACCCGTTCATGGATAAAAATTATTATTTTATCTATTACGTCTATAATAAATAATAGTGCGTGTGTGTGTGTGTGTGTGTATATATATAGTTGCAATCATTACCTGTTCACGAAACTGTCAAAAAAAGCAGAAAAACATCTTTGTTCTGTCCTGCTTTTCCATCTCTGAACTCTTCTGATCCCTGCTAAACTCGTCTGATTTCTGATCTCTCAACATCTTTGATGAACTATTACAACTCCCTCATTTTATAGACCCTCACCTCGTGATGTTTTTGAGAACCTGTCAACACTGAGAGTGAGCGACATGTCCAGAACTATGTTAGCATCATTTCAATGCGAGCGATCTAGATGTGTCGGGTCACTCGTAGTGCATCAAGTAGAGCTGATGAGGGCGATTCGGTTTCCAGTTACCGCGGAGCTCGAGCTTTAAAGCAATGCTGATGTTTCCGTAATCCGCTCACTCCTTCCATCCAAAAATATCACAGATTTAAAAGTTGCTTAAATGTGTGTGCTTCAGGCAAACACAATCTGAGTGATGAGGCCTCACCTCAAAACACAGCACAGATACTCTGTAAACACGTATAGATCCGTTAATCCAAGTCAGGAGAACATAAGCACACAATGCAGTAGAAATTATGATATCAATATATTAGTCATCGCTTATAACTGTGTGTGTTTGTGCTCAGGATTGAAGCTAAAGCTAACGGCTAATCTCGCGCTCTTACCATCATCCAGAAAGAACGACAAACGTACACATGAGTCTCCAACACCACTCCGGATCCCGATTAAGAATATCCCCTTTTATATCTCAGACGTGTATGTGGCGATCTTTATTTTTACTAAGAAAATAAAAAGAACACCACCGAAACAACGAACACAGAAAAAAACTCCGTCAGCGCGTGCTCACGGAAACACTGTCCCCGCGGAAACAGAGACACACTCCGTCAGCGTGCGCGCCGCTCGGAAACAGCGGCTGTGGTCGAAGGTTCCGCGCTAGTTTTCTCCCCCGTGTCATACCAATTATGCAATAATAATTATATTAATAACTGATTATTATGCACTTTGACTGAAACATGATATGTTCAAACGTTCTCTATTTTAGTAGTTAAATCTCACTGGACATAATTCAATGCACAACGACAATGAACTCAAAACACGTGTTAGATCAGAGCATTATTAAAAAATGTATATCGCAGTGTTTAATCCATTGGTCAGTAGTATAGCATAACTTTCATTTGAAAATTGCTTTTAATTTTCACTGAATGCTTTTTTCCACTAAAATGCGCCATGCATTATGAATGGTATCATATGATAGCCTGTATGGTAATCATATATTATACATCTATCAAAGTACCTAATATAGCCTATTATCTGATACCATACGTTTACCATACCACCACAGTACATTTTTGAAAGGATCCAAACAAAGAGTTTGATGTTGACAGACTCAATGTAAAATTACATCAAATGTAAAATTACATGATCAATAAGTTATGACAACATATTTTTTGACATTGCTTTAACGCATCAAAATAAGTTAAGGAAAGTTATACACGATTCAACAATCAGTTAAAAAGTCAGTTTAATGTAATTTAAGTTGAAATGACTTAAACATCCAAGTTGATTGTACTTAAAAACGTAAGGCAGCAACTTTTTCTTTTTCTACAGTAGACCATTTACTGAAACAAAGCAATTTGGTGCAAGAGATCTTGACTCACATTATAGGCAGACTTTAGATGGAAAGAAATAAAATTATAAAAAGTAAAGTATTTGTCCCTTTTCAGATTAACATGGACTATAATGATAATAATCATTAACAACACAATAACTTCCTAATGAAATGACTATATAATAAACTGTATTGTCACTCACTTTTTTTTGTTGCAAAAACAATCCAGTAGTTTATTGAGATTTGCAATGTGTTCATTATTGGAGAGTCAGATTCTGTACAACCCTCAACATCTCAAGAGCATCATCTTATAAGCCTTTTCACACAAAAAAACAACAGACCAAATGATTGCATTATGTTATAATAAAATAACAATGTCATTCTGACGTGACACCACAGACAAACCTTAATAAATATGTAATTGTGTTCATTTAAAAGACCAAACAATGTGATAATGCATGGAGATCATTTCAAACACATTAATTAACGAAACAACTCAAAACATACAGAAAGCAACATTATTGTAGTGCTTCATTACAAACCAGGTTTTGTAATCTATCTAATGTTTGAATAATACTCTTGTTAGTGGATTGACATGAGCAGAGAGGGCAAACTCTTATGACACTATGTTAATAAATTGCCAGAAATACAGAAATGCTCCATTGCCTAATTCAGGCGTAGTTAAGAAATAAAATGACTTAACCAAGCACAACAAAGACGATATTAAAAATGGTTTGTACATAAATTTGTGCTGCTGCGGCTGATTTCAAATAAGCAGTGCATTACACTCCAAACACACACACACACACACACACACAAAAAGTAATCTTTCTCCTATATTAACATGTAAGTGCCATCAAATCTGTCTCAAAATCTATGCTTGGCCAGAAGAAACCTTGAACCTTTGAGGCACATTAAAAGACATTGGAGCAAATGAACCATTCATAATCTTTTACTACTGAACACATCTGAACTAAATCCTCTATCTAGAGCTTCATGTTTTAAAGAGCATTCTCCTTATAAAATCCTCTATAAACTGCCTATCATGTTTTCCAGAGGTTGAACAAGCACTTATGGAGAAACAGATAAATAACACTGGATACTGATAACTATAAAGAACATTAACAATGAGATACAAAAGTGCTGCATTAACACTGATGAATGATTCAGAAATGCCATTGGCTGATGACCATGCTACAATATATTATTGTCCTGAAGATGCTGACAACAAAATGTTAAATACAATCAAATGTCATTATCGGAAACATAATTGTGCATTCTGTACACATTCGGTTTTGTGCTATTGGAGTATTTGGTGCATTCGTGTTTGCTGAACACAAATCAAATGCGTTTGTTAACAGACCAGTATTGTGATGATAAAAATGCAACAGTTGTTGTTGTTTTTTTAATAATCCTGTCATGTGTGCATGGGATGAATTTGATCTTACAGAAGTCCTTGTGCTGTACTTGCTCACATACAAAATAATTACAGAACAGACATGCCAGTCAGTGCACAGACCTGCCAAGTGTCCATTTCACATCGGCTACTGAAAAAACTCTTGCCCTTAACATATCCCTCAGCGTATCCATGTCAGAGAATGAGGCTAAATAAACCACTCCTTCTTGCTCTCGTCGATGGTCTCTGTGAAGGCGGGGTCATTGACGATGATGGCAGCATCAGCGCAGTCGGCAGACTCCGCCCCCTTGGCCTCGTTTGTGTGGTAGGAGCCCTTGTGACGGAACATGTGACGCACCAGAAACACCAGCGTGCAGAGGATGGTGAAAATCACCACTGCGATGATGCCTACGTGAGACAGAATGATTAAAACCATGATTGTTATGATAAATTGCCGTTAAAATCAATTTAGATATATTCTACACCAATGATAAGATGCCAAGTCCTATGAAATATAATCTACACAAGTAAACACATGAAGTCACATATACTTGGATGATACACATTAGTTGGTTGATGGGTTGTATCATCTTCACAGGCTGTTACTATTCAATAGAAAATGCAATTAATACAAACATTTTATAATATCCAACTTATAAATACTACATTTTGTATATACTGTTCTATAAAACTCTAAAAAGAACTCTACTCTTGTTTTTCTGGGACCGTCTTACAAAATAAGGGCCAGATTTACTAAACAGGGCAAATTAGCATGAGAGCGCAATCCCAAAAAAAGTGCAGATGGGAGTGTAAAGTTCTGCGTGTGATCTACTGGCGACTCGCATATTAAAGAGCACAGACGCAACTGGATCATTTCCATAATGACCAACACAATCTACCAATTAGCATTTGGTTTCAGACAGGCGGTAATTAATGGCGCAAGACAGGTTTATCGCTAACACAAATATGTTCTAACAATGTTTTGCAAATGTTTCTATTAAGTTATGACAACATTATTATTGAATGTTCTCTGAACGTTCACAATGTCCAGTTTTTTCTTAATTAAGCGAACATTAAGGGAACATTCCATTTTGCAAACATTCTGGGATTGTTACTTTGGAAACATTCCGGACATTTAAAAATGTTAGACAAACATCCAACTAAAACATTTAAAAAAAACTTAAATTTAAGGCGTAGATCATGTTTTTGAGCTAATGTTTTGAGAACATTATTAAAGACCAGATAAGGTTGGACAAACATTCATGGAACAATGTGTGTTCATACCTTTGAAAGAACCTTGCCAGAATGTTAGGAAAGTTCTGAGAACATTCCTGTTAGCTGGGTTAGTGCTGACAACACACATCGCAAGTGCTCTGTATTGTTGCGCACACTTAAATGTAAGTATTTTAAAACCGAGTGACAGTATAATACTACAAAAGTATATTTTACCTCCAATTATTGCAGAGTCTCTGTTGACACCATCACGGCCAACTTGCTCCTCGTTGAATGGAGACTGCGCACCGGCTTGAAAGAAAGAGAAAAACTTTTGTGAAAAGAGCACAGTTTTCTGACTCTAAACATTCACAATCCCCTATAATAATTTGTTGGCATGCATGAAGTACAGACGGTCAGTGTGTTAATCTGGTGGGCAGATGAGTGAATCTTTGAGTGTTTTCTCCCTGGTGTTGGCAGGGGAACGGATCTGAGACGAACCGTCTGCTCTTCTCATCTGCCGTCTCCACAGGCTCACAACTACATGTTCCACAAATATCCATGAAAGCTCAAGCTACACTCAATGTCAATGAGTGCAAGCATACACACACACAAAAAAGTATGCTCGATCTAAAGTAATATTTCTTTAAAAATACAAGATTGCTCCTCGCCTCTCTCACCATTGCGATCTCAATTAAGTTTATTTATTGTCATGACAAAAACTGTGAATTCATATAGCCATGCATTTGAATCAAATAAAATAGTGCAAATTTAATACAAAATATTTGCATAATTAAAATAAAATTATGATAAAAAAACATGTAGTTTTATATATATATATATATATATATATATATATATATATAAATAAACAATTACAGTTATAAACTGATTAAATTAAATTATGTTTTTGTATATATTATTTTAATGTAATAACAATAATAATTAAAGCTGCAAGCAGCATTTAGCGGTGTTCAAGCAGTTAAGGCCTTTAAGGCCGTAAAGCACAAAAGCATCAAAAGACATTAAGTTTTATTTAGCATACATTTAAACACTGACATAATAGATGGAAAATACCATTTACAGCCAATACAGGCAATTTTAGCATGATTTACCATGATATACCCCATTTCAGTGTGATTTTCATGATTTACCATGAATCTAGCATGATTTACCATAGTTTACCATGGTATACCAAGTTCTAGTATGATTCACCATGATTTACCACAACTGAACACATTCTAGTATGATTTAATATGTTTATAGCATGATTTATCTTAGTTTACCTTGATTTACCATGTTATAGGATGATTGACCATGATATACCACATTCTAGAATGATTTATCAGGATTGTAGCATGATTTACTATGATTCGTCACATTGCTAGCATGATTTACCATGATATACTGGTGAAAATCAAGTCTGTCAAAATGAGAGTGAGCCAATAAGTGGTCTTCTACTGCCCTTTGCTGGCCATTATACTTATTAATAAAGTGTTTTCACAGGTGCTTTTGTGACTCATATCTAGACACACACACAAGTCATTATGAAAATATATGAAATGCTTATAGACCATTAAAATATGTCTTTGCAAGCTATTAATCAGATTATTCAGGATTTATTCAGAAACATGGGACTACACACACACATTCTGTTGTAGATAAAGTGATCTGAACTGTGTCTCATTCAGGATTAACATTTGTCCGTGACACAATGGTCAATAGTAATACTTCAATAGATGAATTTTGACAAAATGTGAGTGTAAATGTTAAAATAGTGATTTTATAAACTCTAAATAAGAATTATAGAATATTAGTAGTTAGTAGCTTGACAAAATGACTATTTTAAACAGCAGGGGGCAGTAGAATACCACTTATTGGCTTAATATGCCATTATGTTATAACTTTAACCTTTTTAACTGTTATAGATGCATTATTTCTTATCTTATTTAGAGTCACATGTTCTGACTTGTTTTTAAGAAGATCTGAGCATTCATTGAAGAGATATAGGCTTTCTTGGTAAAGGCTTCATATTGAAGTGACCCTATTATAGCCATCCAAATGAAGAAGTTATAACTTTTCTGATGATTATTTATCTAGAGAGTCCAGAGAATTGTACTGAACTGATTTTGAACATTGTGATATAAATATTATATGATCATAGATGGAACACACCATTTACAGCCAATACAGGCAATTTACCATAGGAAATACATGGTTTTAAACCTTTTCAACTGTTATAGCGCCACCTATTGTCCGATCTCCATAAAACTTTGCATGCTTGTTAATGATGTTATGTCACATATGCTCATTAATTTTTGTGAAGTTCTGAGTTTTTATTTAGGATTTATAGGCTTTTGAGTGTGTTTTGACACGCCCCTTCTTCTAAATGACCCTGTTACAGTGAACCAAAGGGCAAAGTTCAACTTTTTTTCAATGATTATTGATCTAGAGAGTCCAGAGAATTGTCCTAGACTGGTCTGGTTCCGATCGGGCGAAAAACCAGGGACTAGTTCGCAAAAGTAGGTTTTTAACATATTCGTGAATATTTAATGAACGATTTGATTGACAGCAATGGTTCTAGAGGCAAAGTTGTTCATCATGAGGAGATCTATCAAATGATATGCATTTTGTGGGGATATGTGCAACACCACGTGATTACAGAGCTGTAAAACTCGTTAGCGCCAACTAGTGGCCGATTTCTTTCAAAACTCTTACAGACCTCTTGGGCCATGAGTCGAACATGCCCATTGAGTTTCGTTCCGATTGGCCTCCGTTAACCTCGTCTCACAGGTGCTCAAACTTTATTGGCCGATGGCGGCCATGTTTTTTTAGATACGCCAATA
This sequence comes from Siphateles boraxobius, assembly GCF_051911475.1. Taxonomy (NCBI): domain Eukaryota; kingdom Metazoa; phylum Chordata; class Actinopteri; order Cypriniformes; family Leuciscidae; genus Siphateles; species Siphateles boraxobius. The sequence continues at coordinate 6,443,388 of NW_027509215.1, forward strand.
TCCTTTTACACATACATGGGGCCTTGGACCAAGACACTGCATACCAATTTTCAGGTCAATCGGACTAACGGTCAGGTGGCCACACCCCCTTTTATGTTTTTTTAATGTTATAGCGCCACCTAGTGTTAGATCGACGCGGTTTTTTTACTGTGACCTCAAATTGAACTCATAAATATGTGGACCAATTTTGGTGAAGATATCTCATTTATTTCTCGAGTTATATCCATTTTAGTAAAATAGGCTCCTCCCACAACGTTCATTTTGCGCCCCCTAGCAACCGAAAATCGAAAATTCAACTTTTTTTCAATGATTATTGATATTCAGACTCCAGAGAACATTTCTACACTGGTTTGGTTCCGATCGGGCAAAAAACCAGGGACTAGTTCGCAAAAGTCGTTTTTTAACAAAATTCAAAATGGCGGAAAATCTATCATGGCGGAAATGAAATCGGAGATATACGTTTTTTAAGTTAAGAGTCCAGCTTTCCAATGATATAAGACACTTGAGTCTACGCCTTACGGTTTAGGAGTTATGAGCAGTTACGCACAATTGATTGCTGTAGCGCCACCTATAGGCCAATCGGGGTCATACTCTCTGAACCTCTCCTCGATTTTTGTACTACCATCTGACAAAGTTTCAGAGCTCCAGCACTTACGGTTTGGGCTGCACGATGCGTTTTAGGGGAAAATAATAATAATAATAATAATAATTAAAGCTGCAAGCAGCATTTAGCGGTGTTCAAGCAGTTAAGGCCTTTCAGGCCGTTAAGCACAAAAGCATCAAAAGACATTAAGTTTTATGTAGCAAGCATGATTTACCATGATATACTACATTTCAGTGTGATTTTTCATGATTTACCATGTTCCAGTATGATTTACCATGAATCTTACATGATTTTCCATAGTTTACCTTGATATACCATGTTATATGATGATTTACCATGATATAGCACATTCTAGAATAATTTACCAGGATTCTAGCATGATTTACCTTTTTTACTATGATTTACCATGTTTCTGGCGTTATTTACCATGATTTACCACGTTGATAGCAATTATATGAAGCATAAGAACAATTGAAGTGATAAACTCTGACAAAATATGAATGTGTTATAATAGTAATTGTTATTTAAGTGATTTTATAGTGTCTATATACAAAAAAGACAATTAATAAGAAGAGTGGCCAGCAGAGGGCAGTAGAAGACCACTTATTGGCTCACTTTCATTTTCAACTACTTTGTTTCTCCAGTATTCTCCAGTGAAGCAAACCATTTTTTTCATGTTCACTCCATAATGCATGCTTACACACACACACACACACACACACACACACACACACACACACACACACACACACACACACACACACACACACACACACACACACACACGTTTGGGATAGGTTATTGTGAAAAGACATGTCCTACCACAGTTTACCATGATTTACCACGTTGAGCATTGATGTGCATTGATGTGAAGTGTCAGTACAATTGAAGTGATAAACTCTGACAAAATATGAATGTGTTATAATAGTAATTGTTATATAAGTGATTTTATAGTGTCTATATACATATGAATGCAAAAGCACATGTGAAAAGACTATTAATAAGAAGAGTGGCCAGCAGAGGGCAGTAGAAGACCACTTATTGGCTCACTTTCATTTTCAACTACTTTGTTTCTCCAGTATTCTCCAGTGAAGCAAACCATTTTTTTCATGTTAACTCCATAATGCATGCTTACACACACACACACACACACACACACACACACACACACACACACACACACACACACACACACACACACACATTTTTGGGATATGTTATTGTGAAAATCTGTTTTAATGGTATATGAGCATTTCACATATTTCTTTACAATGTAATAATATAAAACTAATTAAAGAAAATGCTTTAAGCATTTGTTTGTTAGCCAATGCTGAAAGCTGATAAAAAAAAGATTAAAAATGTCTAATGCTGCTGCTCCATCTAGTGGACAACAGTGCTATTACAGCCTACTTATACAATAGGCCATGTTTTTCATATAATTTAATCTACACACGCTCATTCTGATGTAGATAGAGACATTTGGAACTTCAGGAGCCAATGTGACTCAATTGTCACTTCAATAGACGATTTTTGACTAAATGTTATTGTAAATGTTAAAATAGTGAATTTATAAAGTCTAAATATTAATTATAGTTGAGTAGTGTGACAAAATTACTTTTTTTAAACAGCAGGGGGCAGTAAAATACCACTTATTGGCTGTTAGCCTTTTTTCAAGCCGTTTTATCTGTTCTTGACCTTTTTTTAAGAAGCTATGAGCATTTATTGAAAAGATATTGGCTTTCGGTCAAGGCTACATATTGAAGTGACCCTATTATAGTCATCCAAATGAAGAAGTTATACATTTTCCTATAATTATTCTTCTAGAGAGTACAAAGCAATAGATGAATTTTGACAAAATGTGATTGTAAATGTTAAAATAATGATTTAATAAAGTCTAAATATCAATTTTATATAAAAATATTAGAGAGTAGTATGATGAAATGACAGCAGGGGGCAGTAAAATACCACTTATTGGCTGTTATAGCCATCCAAGCTGTTATAGCTGTTATAGCCATCCGATTTACACTCTATTATAGCCATCTAACTGAAGTAATTATACCTTTTCTGATAATTATTGATCTAGAGAGTCCAGATAATTGTACTGCACTGGTTTTAAACATTAAGATATGAAAATTATACGATCATAGATGGAAAAGACCATTTACAGCCAATACAGGCAATTTACCATAGGAAATGTATGGTTTTAAAGCTTTTCAACAGTTATAGCGCCAACTATTGTCCGATCTCCATGAAACTTTGCATGCTTCTTTACAATGGTATGACACATATTCTCATCAATTTTTGTGAAGTTCTGAGTTTTCGTATAGGATTTATAGGCTTTTGACTATATTTTGCCACGCCCATTTTATAAATGACCCTGTTATAGCCAACCAAATGCCAAATTTCAACTTTTTTTCAATAATTATTGATCTAGAGAGTCCAGAGAATTGTCCTAGACTGGTCTGGTTCCGATCGGGCGAAAAACCAGGGACTAGTTCGCAAAAGTAGGTTTTAAGCATATTCGTGAATATTTAATGAACGGTTTGATTGACAGCAATGGTTCTAGAGGCAAAGTTGTTCATCATGAGGAGATCTATCAAATGATATGCATTTTGTGGGGATGTTTGCAACACCACGTGATTACAGAGCCGTAAAACTCGTTAGCGCCAACTAGTGGCCGATTTCTTTCAAAACTCTTACAGATCTCTTGGGCCATGAGTCGAACATGCCCATTGAGTTTCGTATCGATTGGCCTCCGTTAACCTCGTCTCACAGGTGCTCAAACTTTATTGGCCGATGGCGGCCATGTTTTTTGAGATACGCCAATATCCTTTTACACATACATGGGGCCTTGGACCAAGACACTGCATACCAATTTTCAGGTCAATCGGACTAACGGTCAGGTGGCCACACCCCCTTTTATGTTTTTTTAATGTTATAGCGCCACCTAGTGTTAGATCGACGCGGTTTTTTTACCGTGACCCCAGACTGTCCTCATACACATGTGTGTCAAGTTTGGTGAAGATATCTCATTTACTTCTTGAGTTATAGCCATTTTAGTAAAATAGGCTCCTCCCACAACGTTCATTTTGCGCCCCCTAGCAACCGGAAATCGAAAATTCAACTTTTTTTCGATAATTATTGATATTCAGACTCCAGAGAACATTTCTACACTGGTTTGGTTCCGATCGGGCAAAAAACCAGGGACTAGTTCGCAAAAGTAGTTTTTTGACAAAATTCAAAATGGCGGACAATCTATCATGGCGGAAATGAAATCGGAGATATACGTTTTTTAAGTTAAGAGTCCAGCTTTCCAATGATATAAGACACTTGAGTCTACGCCTTACGGTTTAGGAGTTATGAGCAGTTTCGCGTTTTTGTTACTACAGCGCCACCTATGGGCCAATCGGGCTCATATTCTCTCAACCTCTCCTCGATTTCTGTGCTACCTTAATCCCAAATATGAAGTCTCTAGCACTTACGGTTTGGTCTGCACGACGCGTTTTACGGCAGAATAATAATAATAATTAAAGCTGCAAGCAGCATTTAGCGGTGTTCAAGCAGTTAAGGCAGTTAAGGTAGTTAAGCTCAAAAGCATCAAAAGACATTAAGTTTCATGTAGCAAGCATGAAACACTGACATCATAGATGGAATAGACCTTGTTTTAGCATGATTTACCATGATATACCAAATTTTAGCGTGATTTTTCATGATTTACCATGTTCCAGTATGATTTACCATGAATCTAGCATGATTTACCATAGTTTACCATGATATACCAAGTTCTAGTATGATTCACCATGATTTACCCTGCTCTAGCATGGTTTACCACAATTGAACACATTCTAGTATGATTTAATATGATTCTAGCATGATTTATCATAGTTAACCATGATTTACCATGTTATAGAATGATTTACCATGATTTACCATGTTATAGAATGATTTACCATAATATACCACATTCTAGAATGATTTACCAGGATTGTAGCATGATTTACCATGATTCATCACATTGCTAGCATGATTTGCCATGATACTCCATGTAATAGTATTATTTACTATGATTTACCATGTTTCTATCGTGATTTACCATGATTTACCACATTGCTAGCATTGATGTGAAGTGTCAATAGCCATGAAGTGATAAACTGACAAAAAAATTATTGTCTTATAATAGTTAACATGGAAAAACAGGTTTGCTTTAGTGTAGAATAGTGATGAAAATCAAGTCTGTCAAAATGAAACTGAGCCAATAAGTGGTCTTCTACTGCCCTCTGCTGGCCATTATACTTATTAATAAAGTGTTTTCACAGGTATCTTATTTAGACATATGCTTACACACACACACACACACACACACACACACACACACACACACACACACACACACACACACACACACACACACACAAACACACAGACAAATGTTGTTGTTGATTTTTTCAATGCTATTGGGATGTGTCATTATGAAAATATACTTTAATGGTCTATAAGCATTTCACATAATGTCTTTGTAACCTATTAATCCGATTATTCAGCATTTATTCAGAAATATAGGACTACACACACACATTCTGTTGTAGATACAGACATTTGAACTATGTGATGGAAAAAAATGTTTACTGGAAGTCTCCTTCAGGATTCACATTTCTCAATGTGCCACAATAGTCAGTAGCAATACTTCAATAGATGAATTTTGACTAAATGTGAGTGTAAATGTTAAAATAGTGATTTTATAAAGTCTAAATAACAATTATAGAATTATATTAGTTAGTAGCATGACAAAATGACTATTTTAAACAGCAGGGGGCAGTAGAATACCACTTATTCGCTTAATATGCCATTATGTTATAACTTTAACCTTTTTAACTGTTATAGATGCATTATTTCTTATCTTATTTAGAGTCACATGTTCTGACTTGTTTTTAAGAAGATCTGAGCATTCATTGAAGAGATATAGGCTTTCTTGGTAAAGGCTTCATATTGAAGTGACCCTATTATAGCCATCCAAATGAAGAAGTTATAACTTTTCTGATGATTATTTATCTAGAGAGTCCAGAGAATTGTACTGAACTGATTTTGAACATTGTGATATAAATATTATATGATCATAGATGAAACACACCGTTTACAGCCAATACAGGCAATTTACCATAGGAAATACATGGTTTTAAACCTTTTCAGCTGTTATAGCGCCACCTATTGTCCGATCTCCATAAAACTTTGCATGCTTGTTAATGATGTTATGTCACATATGCTCATTAATTTTTGTGAAGTTCTGAGTTTTTATTTAGGATTTATAGGCTTTTGAGTGTGTTTTGACACACCCCTTCTTCTAAATGACCCTGTTACAGTGAATCAAAGGGCAAAGTTCAACTTTTTTTCAATGATTATTGATCTAGAGAGTCCAGAGAATTGTCCTAGACTGGTCTGGTTCCGATCGGGCAAAAAACCAGGGACTAGTTTGCAAAAGTAGGTTTTTAACATATTCGTGAATATTTAATGAACGATTTGATTGACAGCAATGGTTCTAGAGGCAAAGTTGTTCATCATGAGGAGATCTATCAAATGATATGCATTTTGTGGGGATATGTGCAACACCACGTGATTACAGAGCCGTAAAACTCGTTAGCGCCAACTAGTGGCCGATTTCTTTCAAAACTCTTACAGACCTCTTGGGCCATGAGTCGAACATGCCCATTGAGTTTCGTTCCGATTGGCCTCCGTTAACCTCGTCTCACAGGTGCTCAAACTTTATTGGCCGATGGCGGCCATGTTTTTTTAGATACGCCAAAATCCTTTTACACATACATGGGGCCTTGGACCAAGACACTGCATACCAATTTTCAGGTCAATCGGACTAACGGTCAGGTGGCCACACCCCCTTTTATGTTTTTTTAATGTTATAGCGCCACCTAGTGTTAGATCGACGCAGTTTTTTTACTGTGACCTCAAATTGAACTCATAAATATGTGGACCAAGTTTGGTGAAGATATCTCATTTACTTCTCGAGTTATATCCATTTTAGTAAAATAGGCTCCTCCCACAACGTTCATTTTGCGCCCCCTAGCAACCGAAAATCGAAAATTCAACTTTTTTTCAATGATTATTGATATTCAGACTCCAGAGAACATTTCTACACTGGTTTGGTTCCGATCGGGCAAAAAACCAGGGACTAGTTCGCAAAAGTCGTTTTTTAACAAAATTCAAAATGGCGGAAAATCTATCATGGCGGAAATGAAATCGGAGATATACGTTTTTTAAGTTAAGAGTCCAGCTTTCCAATGATATAAGACACTTGAGTCTACGCCTTACGGTTTAGGAGTTATGAGCAGTTACGCGCAATTGATTGCTGTAGCGCCACCTATAGGCCAATCGGGGTCATACTCTCTGAACCTCTCCTCGATTTTTGTACTACCATCTGACAAAGTTTCAGAGCTCCAGCACTTACGGTTTGGGCTGCACGATGCGTTTTAGGGGAAAATAATAATAATAATAATAATAATTAAAGCTGCTAGCAGCATTTAGCGGTGTTCAAGCAGTTAAGGCCTTTCAGGCCGTTAAGCACAAAAGCATCAAAAGACATTAAGTTTTATGTAGCAAGCATGATTTACCATGATATACTACATTTCAGTGTGATTTTTCATGATTTACCATGTTCCAGTATGATTTACCATGAATCTTACATGATTTTCCATAGTTTACCTTGATATACCATGTTATATGATGATTTACCATGATATAGCACATTCTAGAATAATTTACAAGGATTCTAGCATGATTTACCTTTTTTACTATGATTTACCATGTTTCTGGCGTTATTTACCATGATTTACCACGTTGATAGCAATTATATGAAGCATAAGAACAATTGAAGTGATAAACTCTGACAAAATATGAATGTGTTATAATAGTAATTGTTATTTAAGTGATTTTATAGTGTCTATATACAAAAAAAAGACTATTAATAAGAAGAGTGGCCAGCAGAGGGCAGTAGAGGACCACTTATTGGCTCACTTTCATTTTCAACTACTTTGTTTCTCCAGTATTCTCCAGTGAAGCAAACCATTTTTTTCATGTTAACTCCATAATGCATGCTTACACACACACACACACACACACACACACACACACACACACACACACACACACACACACACACACACACACACACATTTTTGGATATGTTATTGTGAAAATCTGTTTTAATGGTATATGAGCATTTCACATATTTCTTTGCAATGTAATAATATAAAACTAATTAAAGAAAATGCTTTAAGCATTTGTTTGTTAGCCAATGCTGAAAGCTGATAAAAAAAGATTAAAAATATCTAATGCTGCTGCTCCATCTAGTGGACAACAGTGCTATTACAGCCTACTTATACAATAGGCCATGTTTTTCATATAATTTAATTTACACACGCTCATTCTGATGTAGATAGAGACATTTGGAACTTCAGGAGCCAGTGTGACTCAATTGTCACTTCAATAGACGATTTTTGACTAAATGTTATTGTAAATGTTAAAATAGTGAATTTATAAAGTCTAAATATTAATTATAGTTGAGTAGTGTGACAAAATGACTTTTTTTAAACAGCAGGGGGCAGTAAAATACCACTTATTGGCTGTTAGCCTTTTTCAAGCTGTTATAGCTGTTCTCGACCTTTTTTTAAGAAGCTATGAGCATTTATTGAAAAGATATTGGCTTTCGGTCAAGGCTACATATTGAAGTGACCCTATTATAGTCATCCAAATGAAGAAGTTATACATTTTCCTATAATTATTGTTGTAGAGAGTACAGAGCAATAGATGCATTTTGACAAAATGTGATTGTAAATGTTAAAATAATGATTTAATAAAGTCTAAATATCAATTATATATAAAAATATTAGAGAGTAGTATGATGAAATGACAGCAGGGGGCAGTAAAATACCACTTATTGGCTGTTATAGCCATCCAAGCTGTTATAGCTGTTATAGCCATCCGATTTACACTCTATTATAGCCATCCAAATGAAGTAATTATACCTTTTCTGATAATTATTGATCTAGAGAGTCCAGATAATTGTACTTCACTGGTTTTAAACATTAAGATATGAAAATTATACGATCATAGATGGAAAAGACCATTTACAGCCAATACAGGCAATTTACCATAGGAAATACATGGGTTTAAAGCTTTTCAACAGTTATAGCGCCACCTATTGTCCGATCTCCATGAAACGTTTCATGCTTCTTCACCATGGTATGACACATATGCTCATCAATTTTTGTGAAGTTCTGAGTTTTTATTTATGATTTATAGGCTTTTGGGTGCATTTTGTCACGCCCCTTTTCTAAATAACCCTTTAATACCATTAGAAAAATAAAAAAGTTCAACTTTTTTTCAATAATTATTGATCTAGAGAGTCCAGAGAATTGTCCTAGACTGGTCTGATTCCGATCGGGCAAAAAACCAGGGACTAGTTTGCAAAAGTAGGTTTTTAACATATCCGTGAATATTTAATGAACGGTTTGATTGACAGCAATGGTTCTAGAGGCAAAGTTGTTCAGCATAAGGAGATCTATCAAATGATGTGCATATTGTGGGGATGTGTGCAACACCACGTGATTACAGAGCCGTAAAACTCGTTAGCGCCAACTAGTGGCCGATTTCTTTCAAAACTCTTACAGACCTCTTGGGCCATGAGTCGAACATGCCCATAGAGTTTCGTTCCGATTGGCCTCCGTTAACCTTGTCTCACAGGTGCTCAAATTTAATTGGCCGATGGCGGCCATGTTTTTTTAGATACGCCAATATCCTTTTACACATACATGGCACCTTGGACCAAGACACTGCATACCAATTTTCAGGTCAATCGGACTAACGGTCAGGTGGCCACACCCCCTTTTATGTTTTTTCAATGTTATAGCGCCACCTAGTGCTAGATCGACGCGGTTTTTTTACTGTGACCTCAAATTGAACTCATTAATATGTGGACCAAGTTTGGTGAAGATATCTCATTTCCTTCTTGAGTTATAGCCATTTTAGTAAAATAGGCTCCACCCACAACGTTCATTTTGCGCCCCCTAGCAACCGGAAATCGAAAATTCGACTTTTTTTTGATAATTATTGATATTCAGACTCCAGAGAACATTTCTGCACTGGTTTGGTTCCGATCGGGCGAAAAACCAGGGACTAGTTCGCAAAAGTAGTTTTTTGACAAAATTCAAAATGGCGGAAAAATTTGCATACCGGAAATGAAATCGGAGATATACGTTTTTTAAGTCAAGAGTCCAGCTTTCCAATGATATAAGACACTTGAGTCTACGACATAGGGTTTAGGAGTTATGATCACTTTCGCGTTTTTGTTACTATAGCGCCACCTATGGGCCAATCGGGCTCATACTCTCTCAACCTCTCCTCGATTTCTGTGCTACCTTAATCCCAAATATGAAGTCTCTAGCACTTACGGTTTGGTCTGCACGACGCGTTTTACGGCAGAATAATAATAATAATAATAATAATAATAATAAAAATCAGTACAAATACAATAGGTTTTCAGCACTTCGTGCTTGAACACCTAAAAATCAGTACAATTACAATAGGTTTTCAGCACTTCGTGCTTGAACACCTAATAATAATAATAATAATAATAATAATAAAAATCAGTACAAATACAATAGGTTTTCAGCACTTCGTGCTTGAACACCTAATTAAAGCTGCAAGCAGCATTTAGCGGTGTTCAAGCAGTTAAGGCAGTTAAGGTAGTTAAGCTCAAAAGCATCAAAAGACATTAAGTTTCATGTAGCAAGCATGAAACACTGACATCATAGATGGAATAGACCTTGTTTTAGCATGATTTACCATGATATACCAAATTTTAGCGTGATTTTTCATGATTTACCATGTTCCAGTATGATTTACCATGAATCTAGCCTGATTTACCATAGTTTACCATGATATACCAAGTTCTAGTATGATTCACCATGATTTACCCTGCTCTAGCATGGTTTACCACAATTGAACACATTCTAGTATGATTTAATATGATTCTAGCATGATTTCTCATAGTTAACCATGATTTACCATGTTATAGAATGATTTACCATGATTTACCATGTTATAGAATGATTTACCATAATATACCACATTCTAGAATGATTTACCAGGATTGTAGCATGATTTACCATGATTCATCACATTGCTAGCATGATTTGCCATGATACTCCATGTAATAGTATTATTTACTATGATTTACCATGTTTCTATCGTTATTTATCATGATTTACCACATTGCTAGCATTGATGTGAAGTGTCAATAGCCATGAAGTGATAAACTGACAAAAAATGATTGTCTTATAATAGTTAACATGGAAAAACAGGTTTGCTTTAGTGTAGAATAGTGATGAAAATCAAGTCTGTCAAAATGAAACTGAGCCAATAAGTGGTCTTCTACTGCCCTCTGCTGGCCATTATACTTATTAATAAAGTGTTTTCACAGGTATCTTATTTAGACATATGCTTACACACACACACACACACACACACACACACACACACACACACACACACACACACACACACACACAAACACACAAATACAAATGTTGTTGTTGATTTTTTCAATGCTATTGGGATGTGTCATTATGAAAATATACTTTAATGGTCTATAAGCATTTCACATAATGTCTTTGTAATCTATTAATCCGATTATTCAGCATTTATTCAGAAATATAGGACTACACACACACATTCTGTTGTAGATACAGACATTTGAACTATGTGATGGAAAAAAATGTTTACTGCAAGTCTCCTTCAGGATTCACATTTCTCAATGTGCCACAATAGTCAGTAGCAATACTTCAATAGATGAATTTTGACTAAATGTGAGTGTAAATGTTAAAATAGTGATTTTATAAAGTCTAAATAACAATTATAGAATTATATTAGTTAGTAGCATGACAAAATGACTATTTTAAACAGCAGGGGGCAGTAGAATACCACTTATTGGCTTAATATGCCATTATGTTATAACTTTAACCTTTTTAACTGTTATAGATGCATTATTTCTTATCTTATTTAGAGTCACATGTTCTGACTTGTTTTTAAGAAGATCTGAGCATTCATTGAAGAGATATAGGCTTTCTTGGTAAAGGCTTCATATTGAAGTGACCCTATTATAGCCATCCAAATGAAGAAGTTATAACTTTTCTGATAATTATTTATCTAGAGAGTCCAGAGAATTGTACTGAACTGATTTTGAACATTATGATATAAATATTATATGATCATAGATGGAACACACCATTTACAGCCAATACAGGCAATTTACCATAGGAAATACATGGTTTTAAACCTTTTCAACTGTTATAGCGCCACCTATTGTCCGATCTCCATAAAACTTTGCATGCTTGTTAATGATGTTATGTCACATATGCTCACCAATTTTTGTGAAGTTCTGAGTTTTTATTTAGGATTTATAGGCTTTTGAGTGTGTTTTGACACGCCCCTTCTTCTAAATGACCCTGTTACAGTGAATCAAAGGGCAAAGTTCAACTTTTTTTCAATAATTATTGATCTAGAGAGTCCAGAGAATTGTCCTAGACTGGTCTGGTTCCGATCGGGCAAAAAACCAGGGACTAGTTCGCAAAAGTAGGTTTTTAACATATTCGTGAATATTTAATGAACGATTTGTTTGACAGCAATGGTTCTAGAGGCAAAGTTGTTCATCATGAGGAGATCTATCAAATGATATGCATTTTGTGGGGATATGTGCAACACCACGTGATTACAGAGCCGTAAAACTCGTTAGCGCCAACTAGTGGCCGATTTCTTTCAAAACTCTTACAGACCTCTTGGGCCATGAGTCGAACATGCCCATTGAGTTTCATTCCGATTGGCCTCCGTTAACCTCGTCTCACAGGTGCTCAAACTTTATTGGCCGATGGCGGCCATGTTTTTTGAGATACGCCAATATCCTTTTACACATACATGGGGCCTTGGACCAAGACACTGCATACCAATTTTCAGGTCAATCGGACTAACGGTCAGGTGGCCACACCCCCTTTTATGTTTTTTTAATGTTATAGCGCCACCTAGAGTTAGATCGACGCGGTTTTTTTACTGTGACCCTGGACTGTCCTCATACACATGTGTGTCAAGTTTGGTGAAGATATCTCATTTACTTCTCGAGTTATAGCCATTTTAGTAAAATAGGCTCCTCCCACAACGTTCATTTTGCGCCCCCTAGCAACCGAAAATCGAAAATTCAACTTTTTTTCAATGATTATTGATATTCAGACTCCAGAGAACATTTCTACACTGGTTTGGTTCCGATCGGGCAAAAAACCAGGGACTAGTTCGCAAAAGTCGTTTTTTAACAAAATTCAAAATGGCGGAAAATCTATCATGGCGGAAATGAAATCGGAGATATACGTTTTTTAAGTTAAGAGTCCAGCTTTCCAATGATATAAGACACTTGAGTCTACGCCTTACGGTTTAGGAGTTATGAGCAGTTACGCGCAATTGATTGCTGTAGCGCCACCTATAGGCCAATCGGGGTCATACTCTCTGAACCTCTCCTCGATTTTTGTACTACCATCTGACAAAGTTTCAGAGCTCCAGCACTTACGGTTTGGGCTGCACGATGCGTTTTAGGGGAAAATAATAATAATAATAATAATAAAAATCAGTACAATTACAATAGGTTTTCAGCACTTCGTGCTTGAACACCTAATTAAAGCTGCAAGCAGCATTTAGCGGTGTTCAAGCAGTTAAGGCCTTTAAGGCCGTAAAGCACAAAAGCACCAAAAGACATTAAGTGTTATTTAGCATACATATAAACACTGACATAATAGATGGAAAATACCATTTACAGCCAATACAGGCAATTTTAGCATGATTTACCATGATATACCCCATTTCAGTGTGATTTTCATGATTTACCATGAATCTAGCATGATTTACCATAGTTTACCATGGTATACCAAGTTCTAGTATGATTCACCATGATTTACCCTGTTCTAGCATGATTTACCACAACTGAACACATTCTAGTATGATTTAATATGTTTATAGCATGATTTATCTTAGTTTACCTTGATTTACCATGTTATAGGATGATTGACCATGATATACCACATTCTAGAATGATTTATCAGGATTGTAGCATGATTTACTATGATTCGTCACATTGCTAGCATGATTTACCATGATATACTGGTGAAAATCAAGTCTGTCAAAATGAGAGTGAACCAATAAGTGGTCTTCTACTGCCCTTTGCTGGCCATTATACTTATTAATAAAGTGTTTTCACAGGTGCTTTTGTGACTCATATCTAGACACACACACAAGTCATTATGAAAATATATGAAATGCTTATAGACCATTAAAATATGTCTTTGCAAGCTATTAATCAGATTATTCAGGATTTATTCAGAAACATGGGACTACACACACACATTCTGTTGTAGATAAAGTGATCTGAACTGTGTCTCATTCAGGATTAACATTTGTCCGTGACACAATGGTCAATAGTAATACTTCAATAGATGAATTTTGACAAAATGTGAGTGTAAATGTTAAAATAGTGATTTGATAAACTCTAAATAAGAATTATAGAATATTAGTAGTTAGTAGCTTGACAAAATGACTATTTTAAACAGCAGGGGGCAGTAGAATACCACTTATTGGCTTAATATGCCATTATGTTATAACTTTAACCTTTTTAACTGTTATAGATGCATTATTTCTTATCTTATTTAGAGTCACATGTTCTGACTTGTTTTTAAGAAGATCTGAGCATTCATTGAAGAGATATAGGCTTTCTTGGTAAAGGCTTCATATTGAAGTGACCCTATTATAGCCATCCAAATGAAGAAGTTATAACTTTTCTGATGATTATTTATCTAGAGAGTCCAGAGAATTGTACTGAACTGATTTTGAACATTGTGATATAAATATTATATGATCATAGATGGAACACACCATTTACAGCCAATACAGGCAATTTACCATAGGAAATACATGGTTTTAAACCTTTTCAACTGTTATAGCGCCACCTATTATCCGATCTCCATAAAACTTTGCATGCTTGTTAATGATGTTATGTCACATATGCTCATTAATTTTTGTGAAGTTCTGAGTTTTTATTTAGGATTTAAAGGCTTTTGAGTGTGTTTTGACACGCCCCTTCTTCTAAATGACCCTGTTACACTGAATCAAAGGGCAAAGTTCAACTTTTTTTCAATGATTATTGATCTAGAGAGTCCAGAGAATTGTCCTAGACTGGTCTGGTTCCGATCGGGCGAAAAACCAGGGACTAGTTCGCAAAAGTAGGTTTTTAACATATTGGTGAATATTTAATGAACGATTTGATTGACAGCAATGGTTCTAGAGGCAAAGTTGTTCATCATGAGGATATCTATCAAATGATATGCATTTTGTGGGGATATGTGCAACACCACGTGATTACAGAGCCGTAAAACTCGTTAGCGCCAACTAGTGGCCGATTTCTTTCAAAACTCTTACAGACCTCTTGGGCCATGAGTCGAACATGCCCATTGAGTTTCGTTCTGATTGGCCTCCGTTAACCTCGTCTCACAGGTGCTCAAACTTTATTGGCCGATGGCGGCCATGTTTTTTTAGATACGCCAATATCCTTTTACACATACATGGGGCCTTGGACCAAGACACTGCATACCAATTTTCAGGTCAATCGGACTAACGGTCAGGTGGCCACACCCCCTTTTATGTTTTTTTAATGTTATAGCGCCACCTAGTGTTAGATCGACGCGGTTTTTTTACTGTGACCTCAAATTGAACTCATAAATATGTGGACCAAGTTTGGTGAAGATATCTCATTTACTTCTCGAGTTATATCCATTTTAGTAAAATAGGCTCCTCCCACAACGTTCATTTTGCGCCCCCTAGCAACCGGAAATCGAAAATTCAACTTTTTTTCAATGATTATTGATATTCAGACTCCAGAGAACATTTGTACACTGGTTTGGTTCCGATCGGGCAAAAAACCAGGGACTAGTTCGCAAAAGTCGTTTTTTAACAAAATTCAAAATGGCGGAAAATCTATCATGGCGGAAATGAAATCGGAGATATACGTTTTTTAAGTTAAGAGTCCAGCTTTCCAATGATATAAGACACTTGAGTCTACGCCTTACGGTTTAGGAGTTATGAGCAGTTACGCGCAATTGATTGCTGTAGCGCCACCTATAGGCCAATCGGGGTCATACTCTCTGAACCTCTCCTCGATTTTTGTACTACCATCTGACAAAGTTTCAGAGCTCCAGCACTTACGGTTTGGGCTGCACGATGCGTTTTAGGGGAAAATAATAATAATAATAATAATAATTAAAGCTGCAAGCAGCATTTAGCGGTGTTCAAGCAGTTAAGGCCTTTCAGGCCGTTAAGCACAAAAGCATCAAAAGACATTAAGTTTTATGTAGCAAGCATGATTTACCATGATATACTACATTTCAGTGTGATTTTTCATGATTTACCATGATATACTACATTTCAGTGTGATTTTTCATGATTTACCATGTTCCAGTATGATTTACCATGAATCTTACATGATTTTCCATAGTTTACCTTGATATACCATGTTATATGATGATTTACCATGATATAGCACATTCTAGAATAATTTACCAGGATTCTAGCATGACTTACCTTTTTTACTATGATTTACCATGTTTCTGGCGTTATTTACCATGATTTACCACGTTGATAGCAATTATATGAAGCATAAGAACAATTGAAGTGATAAACTCTGACAAAATATGAATGTGTTATAATAGTAATTGTTATTTAAGTGATTTTATAGTGTCTATATACAAAAAAAGACTATTAATAAGAAGAGTGGCCAGCAGAGGGCAGTAGAAGACCACTTATTGGCTCACTTTCATTTTCAACTGCTTTGTTTCTCCAGTATTCTCCAGTGAAGCAAACCATTTTTTTCATGTTAACTCCATAATGCATGCTTACACACACACACACACACACACACACACACACACACACACACACACACACACACACACACACACACTTTTGGGATATGTTATTGTGAAAATCTGTTTTAATGGTATATGAGCATTTCACATATTTCTTTGCAATGTAATAATATAAAACTAATTAAAGAAAATGCTTTAAGCATTTGTTTGTTAGCCAATGCTGAAAGCTGATAAAAAAAGATTAAAAATATCTAATGCTGCTGCTCCATCTAGTGGACAACAGTGCTATTACAGCCTACTTATACAATAGGCCATGTTTTTCATATCATTTAATCTACACACGCTCATTCTGATGTAGATAGAGACATTTGGAACTTCAGGAGCCAGTGTGACTCAATTGTCACTTCAATAGACGATTTTTGACTAAATGTTATTGTAAATGTTAAAATAGTGAATTTATAAAGTCTAAATATTAATTATAGTTGAGTAGTGTGACAAAATGACTTTTTTTAAACAGCAGGGGGCAGTAAAATACCACTTATTGGCTGTTATAGCCATCCAAGCTGATATAGCTGTTATAGCCATCCGATTTACACTCTATTATAGCCATCCAAATGAAGTAATTATACCTTTTCTGATAATTATTGATCTAGAGAGTCCAGATAATTGTACTGCACTGGTTTTAAACATTAAGATATGAATATTATACGATCATAGATGGAAAAGACCATTTACAGCCAATACAGGCAATTTACCATAGGAAATACATGGGTTTAAAGCTTTTCAACAGTTATAGCGCCACCTATTGTCCGATCTCCATGAAACGTTTCATGCTTCTTCACCATGGTATGACACATATGCTCATCAATTTTTGTGAAGTTCTGAGTTTTTATTTATGATTTATAGGCTTTTGGGTGCATTTTGTCACGCCCCTTTTCTAAATAACCCTTTAATACCATAAGAAAAATAAAAAAGTTCAACTTTTTTTCAATAATTATTGATCTAGAGAGTCCAGAGAATTGTCCTAGACTGGTCTGATTCCGATCGGGCAAAAAACCAGGGACTAGTTCGCAAAAGTAGGTTTTTAACATATTCGTGAATATTTAATGAACAGTTTGATTGACAGCAATGGTTCTAGAGGCAAAGTTGTTCATCATGAGGAGATCTATCAAATGATGTGCATATTGTGGGGATGTGTGCAACACCACGTGATTACAGAGCCGTAAAACTCGTTAGCGCCAACTAGTGGCCGATTTCTTTCAAAACTCTTACAGACCTCTTGGGCCATGAGTCGAACATGCCCATAGAGTTTCGTTCCGATTGGCCTCCGTTAACCTTGTCTCACAGGTGCTCAAATTTAATTGGCCGATGGCGGCCATGTTTTTTTAGATACGCCAATATCCTTTTACACATACATGGCACCTTGGACCAAGACACTGCATACCAATTTTCAGGTCAATCGGACTAACGGTCAGGTGGCCACACCCCCTTTTATGTTTTTTCAATGTTATAGCGCCACCTAGTGCTAGATCGACGCGGTTTTTTTACTGTGACCTCAAATTGAACTCATTAATATGTGGACCAAGTTTGGTGAAGATATCTCATTTCCTTCTTGAGTTATAGCCATTTTAGTAAAATAGGCTCCTCCCACAACGTTCATTTTGCGCCCCCTAGCAACCGGAAATCGAAAATTCGACTTTTTTTTGATAATTATTGATATTCAGACTCCAGAGAACATTTCTGCACTGGTTTGGTTCCGATCGGGCGAAAAACCAGGGACTAGTTCGCAAAAGTAGTTTTTTGACAAAATTCAAAATGGCGGAAAAATTTGCATACCGGAAATGAAATCGGAGATATACGTTTTTTAAGTCAAGAGTCCAGCTTTCCAATGATATAAGACACTTGAGTCTACGACATAGGGTTTAGGAGTTATGATCACTTTCGCGTTTTTGTTACTATAGCGCCACCTATGGGCCAATCGGGCTCATACTCTCTCAACCTCTCCTCGATTTCTGTGCTACCTTAATCCCAAATATGAAGTCTCTAGCACTTACGGTTTGGTCTGCACGACGCGTTTTACGGCAGAATAATAATAATAATAATAATAATAATAAAAATCAGTACAAATACAATAGGTTTTCAGCACTTCGTGCTTGAACACCTAATTAAAGCTGCAAGCAGCATTTAGCGGTGTTCAAGCAGTTAAGGCAGTTAAGGCAGTTAAGCTCAAAAGCATCAAAAGACATTAAGTTTTATGTAGCAAGCATGAAACACTGACATCATAGATGGAATAGACCTTGTTTTAGCATGATTTACCATGATATACCAAATTTTAGCGTGATTTTTCATGATAATACCATGTTCCAGTATGATTTACCATGAATCTAGCATGATTTACCATAGTTTACCATCATATACCAAGTTCTATTATGATTCACCATGATTTACCCTGCTCTAGCATGGTTTACCACAATTGAACACATTCTAGTATGATTTAATATGATTCTAGCATGATTTATCATAGTTAACCATGATTTACCATGTTATAGAATGATTTACCATGATTTACCATGTTATAGAATGATTTACCATAATATACCACATTCTAGAATGATTTACCAGGATTGTAGCATGATTTACCATGATTCATCACATTGCTAGCATGATTTGCCATGATACTCCATGTAATAGTATTATTTACTATGATTTATCATGTTTCTATCGTGATTTACCATGATTTACCACATTGCTAGCATTGATGTGAAGTGTCAATAGCCATGAAGTGATAAACTGACAAAAAAATGATTGCCTTATAATAGTTAACATGGAAAAACAGGTTTGCTTTAGTGTAGAATAGTGATGAAAATCAAGTCTGTCAAAATGAAACTGAGCCAATAAGTGGTCTTCTACTGCCCTCTGCTGGCCATTATACTTATTAATAAAGTGTTTTCACAGGTATCTTATTTAGACATATGCTTACACACACACACACACACACACACACACACACACACACACACACAAACACACACACACACACACACAAAGACAAATGTTGTTGTTGATTTTTTCAATGCTATTGGGATGTGTCATTATGAAAATATACTTTAATGGTCTATAAGCATTTCACATAATGTCTTTGTAATCTATTAATCCGATTATTCAGCATTTATTCAGAAATATAGGACTACACACACACATTCTGTTGTAGATACAGACATTTGAACTATTTGATGGAAAAAAATGTTTACTGCAAGTCTCCTTCAGGATTCACATTTCTCAATGTGCCACAATAGTCAGTAGCAATACTTCAATAGATGAATTTTGACTAAATGTGAGTGTAAATGTTAAAATAGTGATTTTATAAAGTCTAAATAACAATTATAGAATTATATTAGTTAGTAGCATGACAAAATGACTATTTTAAACAGCAGGGGGCAGTAGAATACCACTTATTGGCTTAATATGCCATTATGTTATAACTTTAACGTTTTTAACTGTTATAGATGCATTATTTCTTATCTTATTTAGAGTCACATGTTCTGACTTGTTTTTAAGAAGATCTGAGCATTCATTGAAGATATATAGGCTTTCTTGGTAAAGGCTTCATATTGAAGTGACCCTATTATAGCCATCCAAATGAAGAAGTTATAACTTTTCTGATAATTATTGATCTAGAGAGTCCAGAGAATTGTACTGCACTGGTTTTGAACATTATGATATGAACATTACATGATAATAAATGCAAAACACCATTTACAGCAAATACAGGCAATTTGCCATAGGAAATACATTGTTTCAAAGCTTTTTAACAGTTATAGCGCCACCTATGGTCCGATCTCCATAAAATTTGGCATGGTTTTTAAGGATGTTATGTCACATATGCTCACCAATTTTTGTGAAGTTCTGAGTTTTCGTATAGGATTTATAGGCTTTTGAGTGTATTTTGTCACGCCCATTTTCTAAATGACCCTGTTATAGCAAAACAAAGGACAAAGTTCAACTTTTTTTCAATGATTATTGATCTAGAGAGTCCAGAGAATTGTCCTAGACTGGTCTGGTTCCGTTCGGGCGAAAAACCTAGGACTAGTTCGCAAAAGTAGGTTTTTAACATATTCGTGAATATTTAATGAACGGTTTGATTGACAGCAATGGTTCTAGAGGCAAAGTTGTTCATCATGAGGAGATCTATCAAATGATATGCATTTTGTGGGGATGTGTGCAACACCACGTGATTACAGAGCCGTAAAACTCGTTAGCGCCAACAAGTGGCCGATTTCTTTCAAAACTCTTACAGACCTCTTGGGCCATGAGTCGAACATGCCCATTGAGTTTCGTTCCGATTGGCCTCCGTTAACCTCGTCTCACAGGTGCTCAAACTTCATTGGCCGATGGCGGCCATGTTTTTTGAGATACGCCAATATCCTTTTACACATACATGGGGCCTTGGACCAAGACACTGCATACCAATTTTCAGGTCAATCGGACTAACGGTCAGGTGGCCACACCCCCTTTTATGTTTTTTTAATGTTATAGCGCCACCTAGTGTTAGATCGACGCGGTTTTTTTACTGTGACCCCAGACTGTCCTCATACACATGTGTGTCAAGTTTGGTGAAGATATCTCATTTACTTCTCGAGTTATAGCCATTATAGTAAAATAGGCTCCGCCCACAACGTTCATTTTGCGCCCCCTAGCAACCGGAAATCGAAAATTCAACTTTTTTTCAATGATTATTGATATTCAGACTCCAGAGAACATTTCTACACTGGTTTGGTTCCGATCGGGCAAAAAACCAGGGACTAGTTCGCAAAAGTCGTTTTTTAACAAAATTCAAAATGGCGGAAAATCTATCATGGCGGAAATGAAATCGGAGATATACGTTTTTTAAGTTAAGAGTCCAGCTTTCCAATGATATAAGACACTTGAGTCTACGCCTTACGGTTTAGGAGTTATGAGCAGTTACGCGCAATTGATTGCTGTAGCGCCACCTATAGGCCAATCGGGGTCATACTCTCTGAACCTCTCCTCGATTTTTGTACTACCATCTGACAAAGTTTCAGAGCTCCAGCACTTACGGTTTGGGCTGCACGATGCGTTTTAGGGGAAAATAATAATAATAATAATAATAATAATAATAATAATAAAAATCAGTACAATTACAATAGGTTTTCAGCACTTCGTGCTTGAACACCTAATTAAAGCTGCAAGCAGCATTTAGCGGTGTTCAAGCAGTTAAGGCCTTTAAGGCCGTAAAGCACAAAAGCACCAAAAGACATTAAGTTTTATTTAGCATACATTTAAACACTGACATAATAGATGGAAAATACCATTTACAGCCAATACAGGCAATTTTAGCATGATTTACCATGATATACCCCATTTCAGTGTGATTTTCATGATTTACCATGAATCTAGCATGATTTACCATAGTTTACCATGGTATACCAAGTTCTAGTATGATTCACCATGATTTACCCTGTTCTAGCATGATTTACCACAACTAAACACATTCTAGTATGATTTAATATGTTTATAGCATGATTTATCTTAGTTTACCTTGATTTACCATGTTATAGGATGATTGACCATGATATACCACATTCTAGAATGATTTATCAGGATTGTAGCATGATTTACTATGATTCGTCACATTGCTAGCATGATTTACCATGATATACTGGTGAAAATCAAGTCAAAATGAGAGTGAGCCACTAAGTGGTCTTCTACTGCCCTTTGCTGGCCATTATACTTATTAATAAAGTGTTTTCACAGGTGCTTTTGTGACTCATATCTAGACACACACACAAGTCATTATGAAAATATATGAAATGCTTATAGACCATTAAAATATGTCTTTGCAAGGTATTAATCAGATTATTCAGGATTTATTCAGAAACATGGGACTACACACACACATTCTGTTGTAGATAAAGTGATCTGAACTGTGTCTCATTCAGGATTAACATTTGTCCGTGACACAATGGTCAATAGTAATACTTCAATAGATGAATTTTGACAAAATGTGAGTGTAAATGTTAAAATAGTGATTTTATAAACTCTAAATAAGAATTATAGAATATTAGTAGTTAGTAGCTTGACAAAATGACTATTTTAAACAGCAGGGGGCAGTAGAATACCACTTATTCGCTTAATATGCCATTATGTTATAACTTTAACCTTTTTAACTGTTATAGATGCATTATTTCTTATCTTATTTAGAGTCACATGTTCTGACTTGTTTTTAAGAAGATCTGAGCATTCATTGAAGAGATATAGGCTTTCTTGGTAAAGGCTTCATATTGAAGTGACCCTATTATAGCCATCCAAATGAAGAAGTTATAACTTTTCTGATGATTATTTATCTAGAGAGTCCAGAGAATTGTACTGAACTGATTTTGAACATTGTGATATAAATATTATATGATCATAGATGGAACACACCATTTACAGCCAATACAGGCAATTTACCATAGGAAATACATGGTTTTAAACCTTTTCAACTGTTATAGCGCCACCTATTGTCCGATCTCCATAAAACTTTGCATGCTTGTTAATGATGTTATGTCACATATGCTCATTAATTTTTGTGAAGTTCTGAGTTTTTATTTAGGATTTATAGGCTTTTGAGTGTGTTTTGACACACCCCTTCTTCTAAATGACCCTGTTACAGTGAATCAAAGGGCAAAGTTCAACTTTTTTTCAATGATTATTGATCTAGAGAGTCCAGAGAATTGTCCTAGACTGGTCTGGTTCCGATCGGGCAAAAAACCAGGGACTAGTTCGCAAAAGTAGGTTTTTAACATATTCGTGAATATTTAATGAACGATTTGATTGACAGCAATGGTTCTAGAGGCAAAGTTGTTCATCATGAGGAGATCTATCAAATGATATGCATTTTGTGGGGATATGTGCAACACCACGTGATTACAGAGCCGTAAAACTCGTTAGCGCCAACTAGTGGCCGATTTCTTTCAAAACTCTTACAGACCTCTTGGGCCATGAGTCGAACATGCCCATTGAGTTTCGTTCCGATTGGCCTCCGTTAACCTCGTCTCACAGGTGCTCAAACTTTATTGGCCGATGGCGGCCATGTTTTTTTAGATACGCCAATATCCTTTTACACATACATGGGGCCTTGGACCAAGACACTGCATACCAATTTTCAGGTCAATCGGACTAACGGTCAGGTGGCCACACCCCCTTTTATGTTTTTTTAATGTTATAGCGCCACCTAGTGTTAGATCGACGCAGTTTTTTTACTGTGACCTCAAATTGAACTCATAAATATGTGGACCAAGTTTGGTGAAGATATCTCATTTACTTCTCGAGTTATATCCATTTTAGTAAAATAGGCTCCTCCCACAACGTTCATTTTGCGCCCCCTAGCAACCGAAAATCGAAAATTCAACTTTTTTTCAATGATTATTTATATTCAGACTCCAGAGAACATTTCTACACTGGTTTGGTTCCGATCGGGCAAAAAACCAGGGACTAGTTCGCAAAAGTCGTTTTTTAACAAAATTCAAAATGGCGGAAAATCTATCATGGCGGAAATGAAATCGGAGATATACGTTTTTTAAGTTAAGAGTCCAGCTTTCCAATGATATAAGACACTTGAGTCTACGCCTTACGGTTTAGGAGTTATGAGCAGTTACGCGCAATTGATTGCTGTAGCGCCACCTATAGGCCAAACGGGGTCATACTCTCTGAACCTCTCCTCGATTTTTGTACTACCATCTGACAAAGTTTCAGAGCTCCAGCACTTACGGTTTGGGCTGCACGATGCGTTTTAGGGGAAAATAATAATAATAATAATAATAAAAATCAGTACAATTACAATAGGTTTTCAGCACTTCGTGCTTGAACACCTAATAATAATAAAAATCAGTACAATTACAATAGGTTTTCAGCACTTCGTGCTTGAACACCTAATAAAAATCAGTACAATTACAATAGGTTTTCAGCACTTCGTGCTTGAACACCTAATTATTATAATATATTTACTATTATAATAATTTATTTGATTATTTATGTAATTTTAACCAGGGGTACTAATAATAAAAGCTAAGAAACAAATAATATAACTAAGAACTAACTATAGCTAATACATTTGGGATGTAACACCGATTATACACAAATATCAGGACTCTATGAAAAAGTTCTCAAGATGAAAAATACAACTAAAGACTAAAAGCTTTTTTTCATACTCAATTTCGTGCATCCAAACACATCCTCAAGCAAACAAACACATTTGTTTTTCTATCATGGTGGACACATGGTGACACAGGAAATCACACACACACACACACACACACACACACACACACACACACACACACACACACACACACACACACACACACACACACACACACACACACACACACACACACACACACACACACACACATTAATGCAGTAATCCTCTCCACAGGGAAGAGATCACAGATTTCTTCCAGGCAACCAGGAAAGATCATTCTACAGAATTCCCCTGCCAATACAATGTTTCATTGTAATGTTAAAAATAAAATAATAAGCAAAATAAGTTGTTGTTTTTATACTCATCATTTGGTTACCTGAATCTGGGTGCCAGGGGTCAAAGGCTGACGACATGGGCGGCACTGTGAGAGGAGACGCCCCGCAGTTGGACTCCACCAGGACTCCCTGTATCGAGGCTGTGGAGGGCGGGACGGTCCTCAGGGCGGCCTTCAGCGGGGCGATGCGGTTAAACTGCACTCTGGAGAGACAGCCCACGAATCCTGGGGTGTTATATCGCTCTATCAACACCGGATCAATCTGACCCGTTTCTGAAAGACAAAGCCAACAGCAGCTGGATACAACATTTCTGCATGAGTGTAAAGAAATAATAAAGGTTGGGTGACATAAAATGAAGGCTCTAAAATTTGATTGGATGAGCAACTGAAATTCTTTCAGCATCATTACTCCAGTCTTCAGTGTCACATGATCCATCAGAAATCATTCTAAAATGGTGATTGGCTGCTCAAGAAACATTTCTTATTATTATCAATGTTGTGCTGCTTAATGTTTTTGTGGAAACTGTGATACATTTTCTTTATGATGAATAGAAAAGTCAAAAGAACAGCATTTATTTGAAATAGAAAGCTTTTGTAACAATATAAATATCTTTACTGTCGTTTCTGACTAATCTATTGCATCCTTGCTGAATAAAAGTATTAATTTCTTTAAAAACAATAAAATCAATAGAAATCTTACTGATGTTTGAGCGGGATTGTCTGAATATTGTGTCAAATAGTGTAATTTGCAGCAGTAATCAAATTGCTGCTGTCAATGTTTTATAAAAGCAATACAAGGTTAACAATGTCCCATTAAAGGTCCCATTAAATCATTGTAATATAACTAATGCAGATTATCATTGCTAATGACTTTTTTGATAACACTTTATTTTACAGTGTCCTTGTTACATATGTTACATGTACTTACCATAGTAATAATAGTAAATTATGCATAATTACATGCGACTAACCCTCAACCAAATCCTAATCCTACCCTAACCCTATAGTAAGTGCATGTAGTTAATAATTATTACTCAGCACTTAAATTTATCATGAAACCTTAAAATAAAGTGTTACCACTTATTTCTTTAAATCTACAAAACTAGACAAGACTGGAACAATACATGACACCAGAAACCAAAAACCTAATTTTTTTTTGTACATAAATGTGATCAAGTTGATGCATTTTTGTATATGTGAAGTAAAAATATCTGTTCTGTCCTTTATTATCCTCAGCTTTTCTTCCAATACACTGTATTACTACACATCACAACTCAACATCCAGCTACTGAAAAAAAAACATCCCACCTGATGTCTTCATCTCAATGCAGAGAAAATACAATGTTATTCCAAAGCAGATAAATAAAACATATGCTAACATTTCAAATATAACGCATTTTATCAGCAGGTTACCTGTTTGCGATCACAGATGTTGAACTGCGTACGTCTTGTTCCCAGCATGTAGCAGGTCCTGCGACTCTAAGCTAAACACCTGATTTCTTCTGTTGTTTCTGTACCCCTATGCGTAAACTTTACTAGCAAATTCTAGATTTCCTTCTGTTTAATCTGAAAGCGTCAAAGAGCTTTTAAACAATATTCCTGAGCTGTAGATGTAGACCCATCACACTCAGCTGCTCTCTCTGTGTGTGTGTAATGCAGCTCAGAGACTTCCAGCTCATTTCTGTTCTAAAAGTCTGCAGGAAAACCCGGACACTGGATTTAGATCAAGAACAAAACCCGGATCTTCACATGATGATGTCAGGACTAACACACAGTCCAGTAAAAGGAATAGCAGAAGACTGAGACATGCATTCATAGACTCTGTGGGTTATTATGACATTGTTTTACGCTATGTGACAAGACTTCAGCCATGTTATTTTGAAATAAAATTTTATTCCTAATCAAAAATATTAAATCCTAAATGAATGAATTTGGCAACATAGACAGAAAAAAGTTGATCTCTTTGAAATGCCATTTCGAGAGTATATCACTATATTTAATCATGTTTAATCACATTTAATTTCATTTTATGGACCAGTGTGGAAGACTTTGTTTCCCAGAAATGTTGCATCCTTCAAATTTAACATTGTGGGTTGAGGCCAATTAAATTAAAAATAATTTTCTTCAAAACAGAAACAATTCATGCATGCAATAAATGCATTAAAAGGAATAGTTCACCCAAAAATGAAAATGATCCCATAATTTACTCACTCTCAAGCCATCCTAGGTGTATGACTTTCTACTTTTAGCCAAACACAACTGGATTTGAATTAAAAAAATATCTTCTCAGCTTTGTAATGACATTGAATACTGCTCGAGTTTTTTAATTCTCGTTCATCAATTCTCACCTGAGCTAACGCTACGTCTCCATCATACATTGGGTCAGAAGAAGTCACTCTTCCGCACACATTCCAAATTCACACTTAAAAACAACAAATAACTCTATGTAAATAATGCTTACCAAAAACTTTTCCTAGGAAAATTGTCTTCACAAGAGTAAATTCTGTGTCTGAGGCTTCAGGAAGACTGTAGCCTACTGTGGGATAATGATCCACCTTCAACACATATTAAGACTCATTAATCCAGTGAATTGTAACAGTCATTATTATCTAAAAAACACAGCAGATTGATCTTTATCAAGTGGCTCTCAGTACCTGCAGTTGAATGAGCCTGTCCTGTCGGGTGATGTTAACGTTATGAGGCTGACCGTTAGCCATGTTACGATGATTCAGGCTGATGGAGAACGGCTCCCTCAATCCCCCCAGGTTATAGCGGATCTGTAGAGTACCTGAGGGAAAACACAATCAATGTTTCATCAATGTTAAGTGCTTCTAAGCAGGGTTATTATTGTTAACTAAAACTAAAAAAATTATTATTAAAATAAACAAACACAACTTATTTTATTACCATGACAACATTTTTAATTTTTGTTCCATTAATCCTGGGTATTCATAAACTGACGTTTCAAACTCTACATACCTAAACCCTGGGTTAACATCCTTTTTTGCATATTTGTGGAGCAGTGACATTGATTGGATAAGAGCATTGTGCATACTCATATTATTTGTTGCAGAGTAAGTTTTTTCTACAACTTCAGGTTGTAGTTGTAGTTCAGGTTGTATCAGGTTGTAGAAATCAGAAATCAGGTTGTAGTTTTTTCTACAACGGTAAGAATAAACATCTTCTTCTCTCCAAATTATGCGTTTTCCATCGGTATTTGACAGTTTTCCCCTCAAATCGCTGAAATGACTGTTTATATACAATGTTTGGTGTTTCCATGATCGTCCAAATAACACAAATATGAGGCATGCTATTGGTTGTCTGTTGCTAAGCATCCAGGCGTAATATTCTAACATCGCATTGTTTCACATTCTAAATGTTTGGTTGATGCGCGGTTGATGTCATCCAAGATATTCATGTCTTTCTTTCTTCAGTTGAAAAGAAATTAAGGTTTTTGAGGAAAACATTCCAGGATTTTTCTCCATATAGTGGACTTCGGGAACGAAATTGGTCCAAATTGCAGTTTCAATGCAGCTTCAAAGGCTAAACACGATCCCAGTCGAGGAATAAGGGTCTTATCTAGCCAAACAATCGGTTATTTTCTAAAAAAAAAAAAACATACATGTTTATACTTTTTAACAACAAATGCTCGTCTTGCACTAGCTCTGCGATGCGCCATGCATTACGTAATCAGATTGAAAGGTCACGTGTGACGTAGACGGAAGTACCGACCTAGTGTTTACAAAGCAAACGTGCAAATACAAAATAACCTTTACAAAAAATAAAGTAAAACAACGATGTTGGACGATTTTAGAGGTTGGAGGAGAAATTGAGATAGAATTTTTTTACATTTTCCACCTACGTCACGCATGACCCTTTCATTGTGATTACGTAATGCATGAAGTCGTTGATGTGCAAAATGAGCATTTGTGGTTAAAAAGTATGTATATTCTTAACCTTTTTTAGAAAATGACCGATGGTTTGGCTGGATAAGACCCTTATTCCTCGTCTGGGATCGTGTACAGCCTTTGAAGCTGCACTGAAACTGCAATTTGGACCTTCAACCCGTTGGTTGCAGTTGAAATCCACTATATGGAGAAAAATCCTGGAATGTTTTCCTCAAAAACCTTAATTTTTTTTTTCTTACAGAAGAAAGAAAGACATGAACATCTTGGATGACATGGAGGTGAGTAAATTATCAGGACATTTTAATTCTGAAATTAACTACTCCTTAAACACAGCAAAACTAGTGCTAACCATCTTTCTAACCATCTTTCTAAATTACAAGCGTGAAATGTTAAAAGCGTGGTATAGAAGGATGAAAACCCAGGGTTAACTCAGTGTGAAAAGCGTTAAATCTGAGCTCTAAACATGCGAACAGTCTCACCATTTTGCCGCAGCACCACGGCCAGGTAGTCCTGCGTCTTGGAGCTAATGTAGATGAGGACGGCAGGCGTGTGGGACGTACTGAAACTAAAGCTCAGCTCCTCACGGGTCAGATTACCCACTGTGCTTAGGACTCCAGACTCGACTTCTGTAACTGCAGAAGAGCTGCTCTCTGACATGAGGTCGTACCGCACCAGCGTCCCACTCTCAAAGTACCCACCGACATCTAGAATGGAGGCAGGCGACAATGGGAACAAAGCACAGCTGGGCCTAATCGGCTTGTAGTCCATGTCTGTTAGCTTTGATGTCATGCATATTATAACGGTTACAGCCTGTTACAAGAGATACTATCTTTTCTAGGGGCCTATGTTCATCCTAGCCACTAAGGTTCATTAGTTGCACTCAATGTTTATATCCAGTGTGATTTGCCACATGCTGTTGGCTGCAATTCTTGAAATATCCTGGTTTGGTAAACTGTTTATTTGCTCCCCAAATAGGATTTTTGTGCTGTCATGTTACTCCTGGATTACTTATCAGAGGACCTATTTCCTTGTTTCCCTTTGGAGGCAGTAATGCCATTACACAAGGAATGAAAATAACTTTTCTGTAGGAAAGACATCTATATGATCTTTTAAAAGCTACAGACAAGTCTGGTCTCATCCTGAGGAAATTGACTTCTGACTTCTTGTGTATCTACCATTAACTCATTCTCCAAAATCCTCTTATGATCGTCTACGGTTGCTATTTGGGATAGTTTGCTTGGCTGGTGTTATTGTTTGGCATGTGTTTATGTAAATATCGTCTATATACCAATATATGTTTGGAAAGAGTTTCTGATCTTTTGGCTGTTTTTTCAATTTTTCTTTGTTTGATTCTTGAAATACATTATATCCTTCCCTGGGTATTTTGCAAATATGATTCCCCCTTTATTTTCTGTAACTCATCAGTTCTAAGCACCTGGGACAATTATAATATACAGTTCTAATGTACTCCTTAAAGATGAGATTTGTGGATTTAAATATTTCACTCATTATGTTACAGCCAAAACAATAGTGATTTATCTATCTACTAAAATAATGGCCCATACCATCATTGCAGAAAGGCCCGTCGAAGGCGGTCAGACTGCAGTCGCACGAGTATCCGTTGTATTTCTCGATACATTTCCCTCCATTCTGGCAATGCATTCTATAGCTGCTGCAGTGACCCGAGCATCCAGGCTTCACCCCTGGTGTGACTTTTGCCCTCCCCTCAAGGTCAAGTGTCACCCCGTTGACCTTTAGGGAACGAATGCAACCCAGAATACCTCTCTGCCCCCCTGAGGCTCCTAAAGTGTAACGGCAACAGAGATATATTGAGATATTAGCCATAACAATAAAAACAAACAAATAAACAAACAAAAAATATTGTAACACTGTTTTATAATTTTTTTCTTTCTGGAGTATTTTTTATGAATTTCATGCTTAAGACATTATACGCTATTAAGAGAACAAAAACATCTCTTTAAAATTCATTTATATATATATATATATATATATATATATATATATATATATATATATATATATATGTATGTGTGTGTGTGTGTGTGTGTGTGTGTGTGTGTGTGTGTGTGTGTGTGTGTGTGTGTGTGTGTGTGTGTGTGTGTGTGTGTGTGTGTGTGTGTATCTATGTATGTATATATATATATTTTTTTTTTATGCTTGCAAAAAATATTTTACATTTAAAAGGGTACAAAGATTTCAGGATTTCCCATTGATAATTGCACTTAAAATGAATATTAACTAAGACTTTTTGAATTGTTATAATGAGATATTCGAGAGACAAATTTACTTTTATTATTATTATTTTGTTAATTTATTCATAATTTATGTTTATTATCAAAATCTGGAGCCAAACTGACTTATTATTATTATATAAGTGTTTTTTTATTTTCTGCAATAGTAGTTTCTTGAGTATCAGTTTCTAAATGTTTATTTCTATTTCTGCAGAAATTCTTTTTTTTTTTAAGATTTATTTTTGTACACTTTTTATTGTACAATTCCGAATACAAAATTCTACTTGTGTGTACAAAATGTTTTAATAGAAAAGTTTGCGTAATGTTTCACAACATTTCACAACAAATATTATCACCATTGTAATTAAGATCATCTGGTGGAGATCTTACCTACAAACAGCTGACTGAAGAGCTGCAGGCGTGTGTGGCCCTGATGCGGGGCTGACCGCGCCTCCCTATGCAGCTTGTCCAATCGCAGAACAGCCTCCTTAATATTCCGCTCCGCCTCCACCCTGTGCCACTGGTCATCATTGAGGGGTGTAGATGAGCGCACGATTAACTCCACAGGCCCGTTGCCCACATCAAATGAGAACGACACCACTGTAGCAGCTGCGGAAAGTGTTGTTATCGTTAACTAAGCTAAAACTATTCCGAATGTTTTTTGGTAATTGAAATAAAATAAAAATCACTAAAATAAAACTGGGGAAAAAAACAATTACAGCAAAATACAAATATACAAAAACTAATAAAAATGTCAAAAGCTCAACAAAATTACTAAAACTCAAAATTAAAATGGAAAATAAATTCTAAATATGAATTAATACTATAAAAAAATAGTATCTCACTTTCTCTGAAGGGGAGATAACAGTGATTTACAACAACCCTAGTCAGGCTGAAGTGCTAAAAATATGTGGTCCTCTACATGCGAGCTTACATTTGAGCTCCAAGCGAATGAAATCTGGGTTTCCCAGGTTTTCCAGAAAGACACCATGTGAGGCTGAAGTCTTAAAATAGAAGGAAACGTCTGCGCTGGTCTCAGCTTTGAAGGTGGGGAAATGAAGATAAGATGCAGGTGTGTTGAATGACGCTGCGTTCCAGTAGTGACCTATAAAAGAAACACATCAACAGCTCAGTAGCTGTCTTGATTTTGTTTTTGGAGTTTACTTGAAAAGATTTTCATGCTTGAATGTTCAAAAAACGTATACAAAGTTCTGTCACAAAACTCTAAATGGCACAGGCTGATAAGTCCTTAACTCAGCCTGCTTGCAATCACATCATTCTCTATCTATAGGGCACAGCTGATTGGTTCCTGCTGTATCAGTAGCCAATGAGCTTGCTTGGTCAACCTTCAAATATGGTTAGCATTTGCCTTAGCAGTGCAGCACGCTTTCATAAACCCTCCACCTTCCACTCTTCAAATTCTGTTAGTAACACTCTGTTTAGTTCCAGTCTAGATGAAGCACCTGCCTCTAAAAAGCGCAATGTGCAGGTAAAGGGATAGTTCACCCAAAAATGAAAATTCTGTCAGTAATTACTCACCCTCATGTTGTTCCAACCCCGTAAGACCTTCGTTCATCTTCGGAACATGAATTGAGATATTTTTGATGAAATCTGAGAGCTGGATCACTCCTCCATAGACTTCTAAGGGATTGAAACTTGTTCCCCGAAAAGTTATTAAAGACATCGTTAAAATAGTCCGAGTGACTACAGTGGCTCAATCTTAAGTTTATCAAACGACGAGAATACTTTTTGTGCGCAAAAACAAAACAAAAATAACACCTTTATTTCAACTATTAATTTCCTTCTCTGTGGGCCTCGACTCAGCTCACTAGTGTAATAGCGTAAGCTTCTGTGTTGTGCATCACACGTAGGCTCACTATTGGCCGACGCTGGTCATGTGTGTGAAGCGTGTGACGTACAACACAGAAGCACTTACGCTATTATACTAGTGAGCTCAGTCGAGGCCCACAGAGAAGGAAATGAATAGTTGAAATAAAGTCGTTATTTTTGGGGGGGGTTTGCGCACAAAAGTATTCTCATCGCTTGATAAACTTAAGATTGAGCCACTGTAGTCACTTGGACTATTTTAACGATGTCTTTAATAACTTTTCGGGGAAAAAGTGTCAATCCCTTAGAAGCCTATGGAGGAGTGATCCAGCTCTCTGATTTCATCAAAAATATCTTAAATCGTGTTCCGAAGATGAACGAAGGTCTTACGGGGTTGGAACAACATGAGGGTGAGTAAATACTGACAGAATTTTCATTTTTGGGTGAACTATCCCTTTAACATATTTAGATGTTTTTTAACCTATATCATTCCTTGTCAATTTTAAAGGTACTTTATAATTAGTTTTATGGATAGGTCTGTGTTTGTTTCTGTGATCGGACCAAGAAAGGATGTCGACCCAAGAACACGTCCGACTTGACTAAACTATGTTGCATGTTGTAGTTACTAAATTTGAGAGCATGACTCCACTTACGATCTCCTTGGCAGCGGAGCGGCCCAACAGTGAGTTTGGCTTCGGATCCAGAGCGGTGTGTATCGCCAACCACTACCTGACTGACAGGCAGATGGTCCTTGTACATCAACACACCCGCATCCTCTTTCCTGGAGAAACAAACACAGGCAGAGGAAGAATTATGGACCACAAGGGGGCAACATAGCACTGTACAATGCAGCAGACATGGGATATGTTCAAACTGGGTTTTTGTAGTGTACTGCTTACTGCATTGTATAAAGTACTGCATTAAAAATAATATTACTTTATAATTACTTTAATAATTACTTAATTTCATTAATTTAATTTAGCCTAAGGTATTCTTTTATTCGACACATAAAAATGGATATTTTGCATTTTTGTGCCCAAATTTCCTTTTAATTCACTGATTCAATGAGGAGATATTAAACACAGTTGTTGTTTATGAAAGGTGAGGTTGAGCGGATTGCACTGGAGATGCAGTATCTATCATGCATACAGAAAATGTGCACACTGTGTAGAATATATACTACAGTTCAAAAGTTTGAGTTCAGTTAGATTTGTTTTTGAAAGAAATATGTTTTAAAGAATGTTAATTCAGCAAGGATGCATTCTATTGATCAAAAGTGAAAGTAAAGACCTTTATATTGTTATAAAAGATTTCTATTTCAAATAAATGCTTTTTGAACTTTCTATTCATCAAAGAATCATGAAAAAATGTATCACGGTTTCCAGATAAAACTTAAACAGCACAACTGTTTTCAATAATAATAAGAAATGTTTCTTGAGCAGCAAATCAGCGTATTAGAATGATTTCTGAAGGATCACTGAAGACTCGAGTTATGATGCTGAAAATTCAGCTTTGCATCACAGGAATAAATAGCATTTAGCAATATATTAAAAATGTTTATATTTCAAATTGTAATAATATCTCACAATATTACCGGTTTTATTGTATTCTTTTATCAAATAAATGCAGCCTTGATGAGCATAAGAGAAAACATTAAAACGTCTTTTAATTTTTGAACCACAATGTACAATGTTGCATATTGCAAAAATACTGTACTGCAAACTATATACTATTACAAAAAAATTAGCAATAAAGTAATATGGTAGTATGCAATTCCAAACAAACTCTGGATGATCTAATTTAACAGTAAGAGGCCACCAGGTTTGTATACATGTTCTTTTCTTCATGTCTTCTTCTGAATGCCATCTAATCGTGTAAGTCCTACAACAAGAATAGACTAAGATCTCACCATTGTCTCAGATCCGCATCGCAGTTGCAGTAGTATCTGGGATCTGTGCAGTTGCGTTCAATTCCACAGGCACATTTCTGCACGCCAGGTCCTGAGCCGCCCCAGTAGAAGTGCTTCTCGTTCCCCCTGCCGACCCACCACGTGGACGGAGAACCATCTAAAACACAGGGAAAATGAACGCCTCAAACTTTCAGCAATTAAACTTCCCTCTTGAAGTTGTTAGTTTTTACCACATCCATTTACCTGGCGTGTTGAGCAGGTGTGATTTGTAGCACATGTACGCCACATTCTGTTCACAGAGCTCAGCGCTGCTGGTCACAGCGTTCATCTGAACCACAAAAACATGAGCAGTTCTGAGGGTGAGCACTATATTCAGCATCTGTTGTTCAGATATAACAGCGTTAATTCTTCAATTCACACTGTTTTAAGCGTCACCTGTTCAACAGACATGCTGTAATTGAGCGTGAGCACAGTCTTGTCATCAGGTCCTGAACCCGCTGCCACAGAACTCTGAGCTGGAAGGTCATTCACAATGGTTGTCCACACCTTGTCTTCTGAAATACACACATACACAGGTGTACCACTCAGTGAGTATTCAAGTATTGATTTTTGTTTTGTTTTGTCATTGTTAAATGAGTTATATATTTCATAATCTTGCACCAAAAACAGTCATAATTTAGTTATTTAGTAATTCAGTCATAATTTTGTAATTTTTGGTACCGAAGGTCACTGATGTTTAAATGTGGGTGTTCATTTATTCATTGTTATGATAATGAATATAATTAACACATGATATGAATATTTTAACTGAACAAGATGTGCGTGCTTCACCTGATCCTGCTGATATTCTGTTTTGTTTTAAATGTATTTAAATATATTTGTATTTAAATGTATTATATACACACTTTTTGATATCAACTTATATATTTTTATATAAATGTACTGTATGTACATATATATTTATATAAAATGTAAATATATTAAGCGTATATATAATACATTATACTATGGGGCTGTTGAATGCTTGAATCTGATTGGTCGGCCAACGTTCTAAGGTGTGCAATTACTTTCAAGGAAACGCATGGCTAAAGTAGTTCCAGGCAGACTCTTGAACGCATTAAGCCTTGTTTATACTCGACGCGTCCGCACGAGCGCGAGTCTCCGCTGACTGCGCGCGCACCTCCCTAAACGGACGAGGCGTTTATACTGGACGCGCTCGCCCTTGTGCTATTCTGTGAAACGGCAGGGGGCGACTCGGGGAATTCTCCTCTAAACCACCAGGAATCAGCAGTGAAGAAGTAGTTTTCCGTTTATTAGTAGTTTATTACTTGCTGATTCATATAAAAAGAGTAATAAATGCAGTAGCCTAGGTTTATTGTACTTTAACTGCATGTAAACTAGTTAAACAACTGAAGCCTTATTGAAGAGTGTTTAAACCTTAATTTCATCAGCAGGGCTTACTTCTGCTATTGTAGGCTTATTTTGTAAAGCAGTTACGTTAGACAAGTGCAAACTGGATGCTAAATGCAAATGTGTTCCTATTCAAAAAATGAGAGGCTTTATGGTCTCCCAATGCAAATGTCTCTGGGTATAGAAGGATCATATAAACATGCTGGTACAGATGTACCAGTTCGGCCAGATTCGGCTAGAAGTCTTTCATCTTCGGATGCGGCGCCGCGCGCGAAGTTAAGGCTGATTTATACTTCTGCGTCGGACATACGCCGGAGCCTCTACGCCGTATACTACGCTTTGGTTTTAATTTATACTTCTATATAAATACCCTCCGGCGTACCCTGACGTGCACCTCTCCAAAAATGTAACAACACGTCTTCTACGCGGACGCAAGCGCTGTGATTAATCTGCTCAAACCGCTTCCTCGGGTTTCACATGCTCCATCTGCGTGCGTCAACGCGGACAACGACGCAGAAGTATAAATTAAAACCAAGGCGTAGGCTACGGCGTAGAGGAACCCGAGGGAGCGGTTTGAGCAGACCAATCACAGCGATTGCGTCCGCGTAGAATTGACGCGTTGTTACATTTTTGGAGAGGTGCACATCAGGGTACACCGAAGGGTACGCGGGCTACGCACAGCCTACGGCGTAGCTACGGCGTAAGTTCGACGCAGAAGTATAAATTGGGCTTTAAGCCTGTTTTATGCTTCTGCGTCGAATCGACGGCGTACCCCCGCAGACACCTCTGCGTCGCCGCGAACCCCTCCGCCGTAGCTCGACGTGCACCTCCAAAATTTTTTAACTACGCGCAGACCACAAGGGCTGTGATTGGTCAGATGCACCGCGATGCAACCCAACCTGATGCAGAACCATAAAACGGCAACGACGCCGTAGGAGTGATGGCGTAGCTACGCCGTAGAGTTGACGCAGAAGCATAATGAGGCCTTTACAAAAAGTGCCGTACACACCGCCAGGCGAAATGGGGTCTTGCGCACCCAGCCAGGGTTGCAAACTATTTTCAAAGTAAAGTAGCTAACGCCTTACCTAAAAGTCGCTAAATGTCGCTAGATGACGACATACGTCAATTAGCATATTCGTGACGTCATCGCGTCGTACTTGCGTTCTGCTTGTCTAATGTGTTTTCTCTATAAATTAATGCTCAGCTCACATACTGTATTTAATATATTATAATATAATATAGCCGAATGTAAAATAAAGCTGTTCTCATTTCCTATATATGTTTTGTCAGACAATAGAACGAGAAGCTGATGATATAGGCCTAGTGAATGACTAACTTTTTTTATAGGCCAATGTGGAAAATTATCTGAATTGAGAGAGTTCGGGAGCCGGATGAACAAAAGCTTTGTGATAGTGAGTATTACAAGTAATACCGTAAGCACAAGAAAAGGAAGGAAACTAAATTATTTAATTAAAATAAAAAAGAAAAGCAGATAATAAATCCGTGGAAAAACACTGCTCATTCACGTCTCTCAGCGGCCGTGCGCTCAACAGATGAATGTAATGCTGCTCCTCTCAGTCATTTACTGAACAGGGTAGACGTAGCTAGAGTGAGTGACGTTTGAAAAGTCGCTAAAAATAGCGACTCATTTGCGCGTTTCTTTTGCAGTCTGTACGCGGAGGGGTGCTCTAACTGCAGCTGGGAGTGGCTGCTGCGCGAGGACTGGGCCGCCTGTGAGTGCTTTGGGATGGGGGTGGGACCCACGGCAGCACCCGCTGCTCGTTGAGAAGAGTAAGAACGATATGTGCTTTCACGTCAGAGAGTCTCCAAACGTCTCCAATAACACCAGAAAAAGTCGGTAGATTTGTCGCTAGTCGCTTTTTTGAAAATGTGTCGCTAGAGGGTTCTAAATACTCGCTAAATATAGCGACAAAGTCGCCAAGTTGGCAACACTGCACCCAGCGCGCACGACCGCCCACACCGCACTGACGTCACTTTTGCCGCGCACACCTTCGCGCTCTTGCGGACGCGTCGACTATAAACAAGGCTTTACAGTTCCATATCACTTCGCCAAATGATTTCAGTAATTTCAAAAGGTCTTTATAGCCAACAACAGCAAAAGAAACCAAAACCCACCAAAAGAACCAAAACCCACAGCGACACTGACCAGCAAATTAATATAGTAAACAATAGGATAAAAACGACAAATTATTTGAGTGTTTTTTTCCACACAAAATTTAATTTTATTATGTACGGAAAGCACATACTCTCTTTCTCCCGCTCAAACACACGCACATACAGTACGGACACACACATGCACGGAAACGTGTTGTCAGCGCAGCTCTGACGATTTTATCAGAAAAATAGTTTAACAACTTAAAAGCTACATGACATTTCTCACTAGTGAGGTAATAACGCTGCTGTTCTTGATGCAGATACACTTACAGTTTCGCTATTAGTAGAGACGCTGCTGCTGAACAGTTGAGAAACGCACAGACAAGGATCATTCACACATGCTTCATTTCTCTCTCTCTCTAATTAATAACTGCATTAGTCCGCCATCAATAGCTCAAGCCATGTTACTAGCTCTAAAATTACGTTTTGAAATTAGCAATGGAGGCGTGGGATAAGATGCGTAAGAAATTAGTCTTACACACAAGAGGATTTTAAGGGAAACACCCTGACAAATATCTTGAAATATATCATTTGAACAATATCTTGAGGTGTGGTAACCATAAGTGGAATACTTGACGACGGGCCGTTGAATTATTAGAAAATAATGCACACCTGAGGTGTAATGGCAACTCCGCTTCGGAGTAACCATAACTCTTTGAGTGATTATTTTCTAACAATTCTACAGCCTGCCGTCAATTATTCCTTACTTATAACATTATAATACGTGTGTATACATATATAAATATATATGTATTTATTTGTAAATGTATTTTTATACACACTTTTAATGTTTATATATATATATATATATATATATATATAAATATCAGTATACTATATCAATATTTTTTTTCCAACACAAATTCGACTATGCATACTCCTGTATTTAGTGTTGTTCACCTGTGATAAGATCTTCCAAGACAGATAGGATTTTTGATTATTGTTTATCACATGACCCTTTTAGATGCTGTTTGTCTGAGAGAGCCTGATCCAGTTAAATACAGACAAACTGAAATGCTAGTCTAGCCATCCGTTAGCTTGTTTACATCAGTGAATTTCATATGTGTTTGGTGGTTCTTCTAACCCATCATATTGCAGGTGACTCTGAATGGCTGAAGGGGTCCGCTGCCGTCTGGATCGATCCAGTATGTGTCTGAGCTTCGGCCCAAGTGTTTGTACTCCTCACATGACTGCTTGTACACAGCTGCAGAAACACACAGCGTAAGCATCAAGACAGCCACCACTGCAAAAAAAATCTACAATGCTTCATTTCTGGGAACCAGTCAGTTAAATAAATACAAAATAAAATAAATATCCTAGCATCTGGATAATTGATAAAATGGACAATTCCAAAGCAAAAATGTCTATTCTCTTAATGTTCTTTGCATGCACTGTAAGGTTCAATAAAGGAGTAAATATATGTTTCTTTGGAGATTATAAAAGGTCATTATGATGATTCATTACAGGTTCTTTAGATCAGTTTATTCGTTTATGTGTTCTTTGGGACACCAGTACACTGATGTTTTCTAAAGAACGAGATAAGTTCTTTGAGGAGCTCAAAATGGTCTCCTTCGTTTTATAACATTTTATAGCATTGTTTGAGTCTATTTGGTCCTGTTGTACAACATAGCAGCAGTTTGTAATAAACAAGTGTCAAAATAAGCTCAAATAAAAGTGGGCAATATGATTTGAGGTGGCTTACAGTTGTGGCAGGTGGCACCAGAGTATCCAGTGCCTTCACATGCACATTTAAATGTGTTTCCAGTTTGAGAGCACTTTCCTCCATGTTCACAGTGGTTAGGCACACACCTGGAGAGAAAGAGAGACAGCAAGAGAGAGAGATTAAAGACACTGTAAAGTTCTTTGTAGCTCTATAAAGCCTCATTTTTACAGTCCTTAAGTCCTGTCTGCTAAGGATCCTGATGCTGCATGTTAACATTCGACCTTATCAAACTGGGGCAGGACACGTGACAGAGCTTTGAGGAACTCCTGCTGAAGTCAGTTAGATGTGGCTTACATAGCTTTCTCAAAGAGGCTTCGCAGCTCTGAAAGTCCTCATGACTCTAATAAAACAATCAGTGGTACAGCTCGAGAAACGTCTTTTTGGAGAGACTGAACAAAAAAAAAACCCAATCAAAATACAGCAGTGGCTTTGATCAGAACATTGCGATCAAAGGCAAACATCTGTTCTAGATTTGTTTGCAGAGTCATCTCTGAGAGTGCAGTGCAGCGGGTCCATGAATGAATATGGATGAGTACGGGGGGATTGACTTTATCGCAAAAGGGATGTGACATTACCATATGAAAAGCAAAGCTGTAATGAGAGTGCATTTTGACTTTTACAAAGCAGAATATGCATAAATCTGTAAAATGGTTATGCAAATTTACATCGGGTCTCTCCATCAGTGCATGTCTATACTAAAAAATCAATTACCTGTCTATGATGGCACACATATCCAGACTGACGTTCTCAAAGCTACCCAGCATGCCTTGCTCCACAGATTGCAAGTCGACCAACTGTTCGTCGACATGTATGAGCTGCATGCAGCCCTGAAAGGAGCGCTGTGATGGAGAAAGGTCAGTCCGTGGGAAGTATCCTGCACATGACAAACAAGGAAATTAAAACCTGTAATATCAGACATGCAGTCATGCAAAGCAGATCAAGTGTGCCCAATAAGATGCTGACAATAGATGATTATTATAATATTTGATGTAAAAAATAGAGAGGTGTTTCCTATGATTACCTCCGAAAAAATAATCTCCACCAGTCCTGATCTGAATGGGGAGGGCAGCTCTCACTGTGGACATCTCGTCTCCATTAATGGTCAACATGGCAATGCTCTCCAGTGCCAGGAAGTGAACGTTGTGCCATTGTCCATCATTAAGACCAGAACCTGCACAGCACAATGATTTACCTCCATGAGCAAAAGTTAGACTCTTAAAGTCATACACTTACACTTTTTGTGTATGTGTATACACTTCAATACCATGATGGGTTGGTAAGATGTTGATATGCGATAAGTAAGGTGTTTTAAATGGCTGCTAGGGTGTTGCTACAGGGATACTAAGAAGTTCTGATTGTTCTGGGTGGTTGCCAAGGTGTTGCTTTGCAGATGCTTAGGTGTTTTAAAGGCTGCTATGGTGTTGCTACAGGGGTACAAGAGGTTCTGAGTGTTTTTAGAGTGTTGCTATAGACCTTATGCGCCAGAGAAATAAGGGCGCCACCATCTTTGGAATATTGTCTTTGAACTTCTGTTTTTGCGGTTGCTCTGTATATTTCTATGCCATTGCTGTCCAGGAGTAATTAGCTTTTGAAGTGGATGTACTTAGTTTAAAGTTAACGAAAGTTATCATGAGGATTGTAATGTTTAAAGCAGATGTCTTAACAAATGTCAGTAGACCAGGAAGATTTTAAAACGAGCCGTTCATTCATAAATACGCAAGATCGCTGTGAAAATACAGACCGGAAGACAAAAGACAACGAGTGCAGCGCTGAAAAGGGGCGGGGCTACATAAGGTCTATAGTGTTTTGAATGGTTGCTATCATGCTACTATGCAGTTTCTAGGATGTTCTGGGTGGGTGCCAAGGTTTTGCTATGCAGATGCTAAGGTGTTTTAAATAGCTGATATGGTGTTGCTACAGGGATTCTAGAGGTACGGAGTGTTTTTTGTGTTTTGCTATGGTGTTTTGAATTGTTGATTTCATGCTGCTATGCAGTTTCTAGGGTCTTCTGGGTGGATGCCAAGGTGTTGCTATGCAGATGCTAAGGTGTTTTAAATAGCTGATATGGTG
Organism: Siphateles boraxobius; assembly: GCF_051911475.1. NCBI lineage: Eukaryota > Metazoa > Chordata > Actinopteri > Cypriniformes > Leuciscidae > Siphateles > Siphateles boraxobius. The sequence continues at coordinate 6,485,759 of NW_027509215.1, forward strand.
TTGTTAACGGAATGCTAGAGGTTCTGAGTGTTTAAGTGGGTTGCTATGGTGTTTTGATCGGTTGCTTTAATGCTGCTATGCAATTTCTAGGGTTCTCTGGCTGGTTGCCAAGGTGTTGCTATGTGTATATACTGTATATATATATATATATATATATATATATATATATATATATATATATATATATATATATAACCTTTATTTAAACAGGAAATGTCCCATTGAGAAACAGTCTCTTTTACAAGGGAGTCCTGTATAGCACAATTTTCAACCACGAGCTGAAAATAATACATTACGTATTTGGATGCTAAGATGTTGTAAATGGCTGCTAAGGTGTTGCTACATGGAAGTTGAGGTGTTCTTAGTATTTTAAATGGGTTGTTATACGTTGCTACGGTGTAATGGATGGTTGTTAGAGTGTTGCTATAGGGATACCAAGGAAATAGAATAAAAGTGGAAGCTGAAACTAAAGAAAGTCTAGAGATTGAGAGAGCTCTCAGTATCCGTTTGAAGTTGTAATGTTACCTGAGGATATGTCCACACGTGTATTCTTGCCCAGTGCGACGTATATGTGAACAGTAACTTTACCCTCCACCAGGCTGACCTCCACCCCTCCAGGCATGAGTGGAGTAAAGAACAGCAGACCGCTGGGATTCCATGTCCGAAACTGAAGGCTGACCGACACTGTGTCTGCGTCAGTCCGACCCGGAAGCTGCAAGGAGCTGGTGGAGTTAAAGAAGGCAGGGAACGTGCGTGATTCCGTGCAAGAGAACGTCAGGTTATGCTGGAATGGGAACAGCACACATAAAAATTAACATTTCTAATGACAGTGGAAATTAAGGGGTTTAACACACAGCACTGCAGGAATGATCACAAATTTACAGCAGAATTTCAGAGGACAGATTCATTTAGTTATAGTAAGAGGGAGATTTATTCAGGAAACCTGGATGGTTTACATCAGGATCATACTGGAAAATGTAGCTAAAACCTGTTTAAGGTGGTATTTGTGATATTTCTAGCTAGTCCACAGTGGCCTACATGGTGGAAATACCAGCCAGTGGACCTGGATGGTCAAGTCAAGCTGTTTAAGATTGGCAGACCACCTTGGACTGGGAAAGGCAGCTACCATGCTTCAAGACTCCACTCAATCACCTTAAACTGGCACAACCTAGATTTTCCAGCACAGAAAGGGAATATGGACAATAACCGGCAGTCATTATGTAGTCATTGTGAATAATCACAGAACACACACAGTAACGCACTTCTCACTTCACGTCTGTCCTTACACACAGAGCATTGTGGGAAAGGGAAAGAGATCTCCGTTTATGACTGAGGTTAGTGCAGGGAGAGAAACGGTATCTATTGAATATTTAATGTGAGATATAAAAGCCGCAAACCTTTGGGAGCTGAGATTACTGTAAGCAATACAAAGAATCGAATTAGAACAATCATCGGAAAAACAACAGAATGGCTAAAATCTGTTAACTAAGAACCTTTCAGTGAATAGTTTTTAAAAGAACCATTTTCCCCTTAGTGTTAAGGACATTTGAATATTTTTTATTTTTTAAATATTTCTTTTCATTTTAAAGAACCTTTTGTGCAATGGAAAAGTTCCATGAATGTTTCATGAATATGTCATATAAATTCATTAGTGTCCCCAGAAGAACATTCAGTTTTTGAATCTTCTGAAATTACAAAATTGTTTAAATTTTAATATAATTCAAATATATTTTTATATATTTATTGAATTATTTGGTAACACTTCAGTTTAGGGTCCAATTCTCACTATGAACAAGTTGCTTATTAGCATGCATATTACTAGGATATTGGCTGTTTATTAGTACTTATAAAGCACATATTAATGCCTTATTCTGCATGAACATATTCTACATCCCTTATTCCAACCAAATACCTAAACTTAACAACTACCTTACTAACTATTAATACGCAGTGATTATGAGTTTATTGAGCCAAAAGTCACAGACAATAGTTAATTGATAGTGAGAATTGTACCCTAAACTTAAGTGTGACCAAGAATTGTATTTATTAATAAATTAATGAATATATTGACAGTCCTGGATGTAAATAAAATAATAATTTTGTCAATGGGGGAGTCAAATAGGTTGAGGACTGCTGTTTTAGAGTAACGTAATACTCAACAACAGCAGTTCCTCTGAACAGGCACTGAATTATCTCCACGAGTCATTGGAGAGCTCTGCAGTGTTCATTTGATAAAAATAGACATGTAAATTTGGCACGTACAAAGCTGGAGGTGTCTACTTTTCTCCTGCGTGCGAGGTTAGTGATGTTGTCCCCGTTGTAATGAATGGCCTCCATGCAGCCGATGTAGTTTTCTCTGGCCCCTGAGCTGGGCTTGGCAGACACTGGCATCCCTCCAAATGTAATCTGGGAATAGACACCGAAGTGCAGTGAAAGTGAGGGAAACATTTACCATCTATAATACCGACAGCAAAACATTAATCTTATCTAATCTTATCTACGCCATCTATCTGTTTGAATAAATGCCACCCGGTGACCAAAATAATATGTGTGCTAAAGACCCAGTTCCCGGTAGCATTGGGGTAAGATGATTAAACAGAGCAGGGGAGAGGCGTAAATGGAACATGATAGATTATTACATAATATGCAAATATATATCATTGTTTTAATGGCTTTTATGTGATCTTGAAGGGATAGAAATTCTGCCATAAAGTCACCATGAAATCAAAACGGACAATTCTTGTTTGTTATGGAATACTTTAGTATTTATTATAAATGATTTATCCGTGCACATCATTATTTATTTGAAATTCATGTGCCTTTGTACTCTTTAGTCAGAATCCATTTTGATTTTGGGGTCTACTAGAATAGGTTTTCATGCTTGAATGTTCAAAAAACATATTATTTTTCGTATTTTCAAAGCCCCTCTCTTCCCAGTCTGTCAGTAACGCTCTGTCTAATTCCTGTCTGTATAAAGCCCCTCCTTCTGAAAAGCACACTGTGTTCTGATTGGTCGGCTGGACCAGTGTGTTGTGATTGGTCAAGCACTTCGAGTGTGTTTGGGAAATGTCACGCCCCTTACCAAAACTGCAAGTTTTAACACACTAATAACTAACTCAATGAGGCCTCGCTCTTTTATTTTGCATATGCTTTTGGCGGGAATGATTTAAAATGAGGAATATTGGGACGTGTTCATTCCCCGAAGAAAATCAGGGCTACAATAGAGTTACAATAAGTTTGCAGAGCTTTTTCATGCTCAAACAGCAACATTACACACTAAAGAAAGTTGAAAATGTAAAAAACTATCCTATAATATAATGATGAATAATCCTAACCCAAAACATAACATGTCAAAACATATATATTTATTTTAACACATTACATAACAAAACAGATTTATTTGAAATCTGTTATTTACTTCATAATCCAGGTCCAGGTGGTCAAACTCTCCGTTGGTGCGGAAGCTCTGCGTATGCTGGTCGACTGTGAAGTTGACGTTGCGTCTGTAGCGTTCGATCAGAACCGAGTGCCAGTGGTCGTCATCCAGGAGGCTGCTGCTAGACACTGATGTGTGACCCTGAATGGAGCCGTACTGATTACTGCCTGAAATAGACACAAACATCAAACGCCATTAATGAAACGGATCAGATAGGTCAAACCGGGATCCATACAAAATGGCTAAGGAGACCGAAAATAATTATAAAAAATGCTTAAAACAGTAGGGTTTGCATGTTGTCAATCACAGAATAAAACAGAAAGTTCAAAATTGTGTTAATGTTTTGGAAAGAAGTCAAGGTTGCATTTATTTGATCAAAAATACAGTAAAACAGTAATATTGTTAAATATTATACAATTTTATTTACGTTTTCTATCTTAATATTTTTAAATGTAATTTATTTCTTAAAGAATCATTCTAATATGCTGATTAGCTACTCAGGAAACATTTTTTCTATTATCAGTGTTGAAATCAGTTGTGCTGCTTAATATTTTTGTGGAAACTGTTTCAGAATTCTTTGATGAAGAGAAATTTTAAAATTGATTTTAAATACAAATCTTTTGCAACATGGCAAATGTCTTTAGTTTCACTTTCGATCTGTTTAATGAACCCTTGCTGAAAAACAAAAACGTAATAACCCCTAACTTTTGAATGGTATTGTACCACTGTCACTCTTGAGTTAAATACATTACCCAGGTTTATCTGCAGGAGCAGTTCTGCTCGGCGTAGCTCTAGAGTGATATAATCGCCCTGTTGTCCCTCTCCGTGAAGCAGAATGCCGTCTCCTTTAGTGGTCTTAAACTTCAGTGATATGACATCCTTCAAGATCTTCATCTTTTTCTGTCTGAATCGATAGGAAATCACTCCCTGGCCGTCAAAGCTTATCATGTCCGCCCCTGAACGCAGAAATATGGATCAGTCTCAAACAAGCATATGAAGTCTTTTCTCATATCTATGCTGTCTCACATCATCCAAGTTGATGATGCAACATTGGTGAAACTGAACATTTTAGCTTTTAAAGAGGCCATATCATGATTGATTATGCATAATACTCCTTGATCTTGAAATAAACATTCAGTGTGTATTATGTATACTCTGACTTTGAGAACTCAATACTCCGTCCACAGCACAGGAAGACCAGCCACAATATGCTAAAGAGCCTGTTATTGATGCATGAAGAATGATGCAACTACATTTGTCCCAACAACAAAGTAAGCAATGCATAAAAAGTAAGAATTGCACAAAGAGGTAAAAAAATTTGTTAAAAATGACCACTTTGACATCACTCACAGTAAGCGCAGCCATAGAGCTCCACTCTCAGACCAATTCTCCCCTCTTCACTCCAGTCCAGCGGGATGAAACGCACGTATCGAGCCACGAAAGGGTGCTGAAGTTCATGCCGCACAGCCCGCTCTGAGTTCCAGTTACCTGAAAATGTCTGAGGCAGAAAAAAGCTTTATATAAATTCATTGAGAGAACCTCCTTTTGTGAGTGAGACACACCATTACTGCTCGTTCTCTGTACACTGATTACGTCCACAGGATCTCCGCACATATTTCCAGGAGAACTGGCTTTGCATCTTAATTTATTTTCACAAGCACTGTTATTGAGTATTTCAGCATTACTATGTGACCTCAAACCCGAGGCAGGATGTACTGACGAACACGGAAGCACAGAGGATAGAGCAATACAAAACACTGGGTCATGATTTAGAGGTATAAAATTAGAATTTTTTAAGAGAAAAGTGGGAGGAGCTTGAGTTTGTCACCCAGCCCTATTTGTTTGAACCGCGAGAGGTGTCTACTCTCACCTAAAGCTTCTAAAAGTCCTGCACCATTGGCTCTAGTCGGACGCCGTCAGGTTTTTTTGGTCCAATTCAGCATGTAGAATCGGCGTTGGGCCGTCGGTGCGAGAGAGAACTCTGATTGGCTGTTCAGCTTATTGAATTAGTCAGAGCATGAGAATAAGAGCAAACCAGCAAGCAAAGAAGTCAAAACGGAACATATAGAAGGCTGTTCTAATGTTACGTCATCTGAGTTACCTAAGTGTTCCTGGCCGAATATTTTACTATTAACATGAGCGGAGTGGAATAAAGAACTTGATCAGCAGGATTGATATTCGAAACAGTGAGCAAGCTCTCCTTTGTTTACAGTTTGTGTATCTGCAGCGTCGGTTTCCCTTTTTGAATGAGGAATATAGACGAATATATCTGCAGAAATAGACAGTTGTCTCATGTTGGCTGTAGTTCTTTTGGTGGGTTCAAGTGCAGCTTTTTTGCCCCGACACAGACAATGCGAGGCATTCATCAGTCGGGTCAGAAGTCACTCTTCTGCTGGAACTTGACCCGCGTACGGCCGTTACCAGAAGAAAAGTGAATTATAGTTTATAAAGTTATAAATATGGATATCTATTCTTGCTTCAGAAGGCCCCCTGGAGCCGTATGGATTACTGTTATGATGGATGGATGCGCTTTTTTGGTCTTCAAAATCTCAGGCTCCATTCACTCCCATTATAAAGCTTGGAAGAGCCAAGATATTTTTTAATAAATCTCAGATTGTGTTTGGCTGAAAGAAGAAAGTCATATAAACCTAGGATGGCTTGAGGGTGAGTCAATTATGGGATCATTTTCACTTTTATGTCAACAATTGTCTCATATGTGTCTATTTTAATTTCTTAGAAGTCTTGCACTTTCTCATTTTAAAAAGTTGAATAAGGGGTTACCCTCCAAAATATATAAGTGTTACACTTAAGTTCCAATGAAGACGAAGATTAATAAAGCATAACACAGGGTTTATTTAAATAGATCCAAATAGACAGCCAACATGTGAGACAGTGTGCTTGTGCACAGACAATAACGGACCAGGAGTGCAGATGAAGGAACAACTTAAGTAGGATCACAAACTAGGATAATTAATCATCACACAGCTGACACATATGAACTAATGATAACGGTAACCATAGAAACTAATGAGTGGCGGGAAATCTGAACAAAGAAGACGAGGCAAATTAAAACAAACTGAAAGTCCATGAAAACAGAAACTAACAGAACATAACGGTGACAATATAGAGGAAAAGTTTCACTTTTTTCTAAACTTTTGTGGGTCATGTGTTTTGAACAACACAGCAGCAGCTGTTATTCTCAGATTTGGTAACCCAAAAACAATATGTACTCCCTGAGCTATAAATCACAGTATTCCCTGTAAACTCACCCATATGTTGCTGTCCTGCCGATACGGCTTCCAGTTGCTTCCCGTGTCACTGTAGAAGAGCCTGTAGTGTTTCGTCCAATCAGAGCTGCTGTATCTGCCCTGTGTTGCTATGGCAGTGATCTGTTTCCTGGCCCTGAGGTCCACCTGTAGCCAATGGTACCTGTCGGAGTCTACCGGTGACCATCCTCCATTGCCTATGAAAGACAAAGTACAAGTCAAATCTGATGTGAGAAAACAGCACATGCTGCCAAGCTTGAATTACGATGTGATAGTCCACACCGCAGCTCCATAATGCTCCATCAACACTATACTTCCTTAACGGTAGCCAGAATGTGCATTAAAGTTCATTATGACCTACAGATATGTTTTCACTATTATGCAATCTAAGCAAATTCTATAGAATCCTTTATAATTTATTTGCAGCACATCTCTGTCTGAACATCCACCAATGAGGAGAGACACGGCGGACATGAGAGTGACATTCAGGCTGTTCAGAATAGCCATTCTACTATACAGGATGTGTATCCCACAATGCAATGCAAATGACTAGGCCTTACATTTCCAGTGTGATGAATGAACCTGGAAGTGATTACAGCCGTGGTTTTTAACATTGCGACTCACCGCCAAAACGAGAGTTAAGACATGTTTGTACAAAATTGAATCAAAATTGCATGCAAATTAACTGCATTTCATTTTCATTATAAAAGGAAAACTACTTCATGTGCTAACAATGTAGCATACTACATTGTTTGAAGTATTTATCACTGCATAAAAGTATACAGTTTCACATAATGTTTTGTTTAAGTAGGCCATATACAATGTACACTAGCATTCAAAAGTTTGTCAGTAAGATTTATTTTTTGAAAGAAATGAATTTTATTCAGCAAGGACATTAAATTTAATCAAAGGTGACAGTAAATACATTTAAAATGTTACAGAAGATTTCTATTTTAAACAAATGATGATCTACTGATCTTTCTATTCATCAAAGAATCCTGATAAAAAAAAAAAATAACTTTTAAGTTTTAAGAATAACAGAAATGTTTCTTGAGCACCAAATCAGCATATTAGAATGATTTCTGAAGGACCACTAAAGACTTGGGTAATGATGCCGAAAATCAGCTTTGATGACAGGAATAAATAACATTTTAAAATATATTCAAATAGAAAACAGTTGTTTCAAATAGTAATAATATTGATCAAATAAATGCAGCCTTTTTGTGCTTGAGACTTCTTTCAAAAACATTTAAAAATCTTACCGACCCCAAACTTTTGAACATTAGTGTTTATAATATCCAGTACGCTAGTATTCCATTCTGAACACAGCCGTAGAGCTCTTCCTCACCTACTCTCCTGTTGAGTTTTGCATAGCCAGCGCCAAAATCAGCTGCCAACACAGAGGAGCTGGTGAAGGCACTGAAGGGAAGGGGTGAAGCCAATACCTCATCACACCTCTCTGAATAAAACAGAAACAGAAAAACATAAGTTTGAAATATTTCTTAACAGATCACAAAAAAAATGCAGTCATTAAAATGTTTGCCACAGATGCTTGTGATATTGAGAATATTCCTTTAATATCGAGTCACAGTATGCATAGATGTAAACATTATGTTGCAAATCTCCCCTTTGGTACAATCTGACATTTAATGCAGCTTTGATATGTGGTGTTCTGAAACATTGCAAATGCCTCTTTTTCACATTTAGAGAATCAACAGAATTAACCTAGTGATTTCTATCCTAGTGAATTATACATGAAAACACCATCCTAAAGTATCTTTCAGCTTAGCAAATTCAGGGTTTGTTAGAAAGTCAAAGTTTCCACAAAGTTCATAAAGCTTTCAGAAGTGGAGCATGTGTCTCACTGAAAGGTCCTTCATGTTTCTGGCCGCTGTGGGTGCGGTCAGTCTGCAGTTTAAATAGGCTCCTCGTAACCCAATTTATCTGGACAGAGGAGGAGAGATTCAAGGCCAGAGTCTGAGTACTCTTCTCTCACCACTCTAATTATATGTCTCACGATTAACAGTGTTAATACAAAAAACAGTGCATTAAAAAGAAATTTTAAAACTTTATCAGATAAATTCAAACTTCTTTTCAAATGCATTCAATTCATAGGTCGCATGCATTTTTTTTTTTGATCATCCACCATATTTATGACTATCAGTGGAGAAAAGTCATGGCGATGGATACAAAATAATACTTTTTTTTTTAAATCAAGCTGAAATCAAATAAAATATAAATATTACATGAAAAGTTAAACTTAGAAAATGACAATTAGAAATGTTGCCTCATGCCTGTTGAAGTACAAACGTGACTAAAATAGCAAAGTAAAAATAAATTAAAGCTAAATAGAAATTAAAAAATAAAAGTGCAATTTTTTTAAATGTTTTACTAAAACTTATACAAAATTCACTTTTCTGTTTGGACACATATATGTGTGTCCGCAGTGTGTGTAAACAGCCAGCCTATAATGGTAAAAATACCCATGAATCACACAGTCGCTCCAAACGAGCGGTTCCAGATTTCCAGAAGCCCCGCTCATGACTGATGACGATCTGCACTATTAGCATAGATCACACCCTGAGTGAGCCGCAACAGTTCACTATTGCTGTTTACTCACTGTAACAGCTGAAGATTTACAATGAAAGCACCAAAAAAACATAACAAATGTTCTGTTTTTGGATGTACCAACAACATAAGAGTCTCAATTGACTCTCTGCATCTGAGCTACCGAGGACACCATAGTTGAATTTCATTTATGAAGGAAATGTACCGAAGAAAGTCGTTAAAGTGTTATATATTTGCATAAATAACTTTATGCCAGACTGCTTCAAAAACGAGGGTCAGTGCAACGCTGGATTTGCACAAAAGTCGTTTCTGAAAGATTTTTAGATTAATATGACATGCTAGTTGATGAGATGAATCAACTTAACTCCACAACAACTAGGTAAATGTATTCACTAACCATTCAGAAACGTCCAGTTGCATTCTAAAAGTTGTAGCTTCTTCCTATGTCTCTCCATCTGTGTTCGAACATGTACAGCTGAACACTGCTACTGACAATTTCTGACATTTTGGCAGCGTGAGATTCTCCCGTTTTGTTGTTGCCGGAGTATCCGAAGCACAAGCTGTAAAGACTCAGCCCTCTTCTGGAAAGGGGGCGGGGAGCAGCACCTCATTTATATTTAAAGGGACACATTTTTGCTCACACCAAATAGGGGCAAGTTTGACAAGCTATAATAAATGATCTGTGGGGTATTTTGAGCCGAAACTTCACAGACACATTCTGGAGACACCAGAGACTTATTTTACATCTTGTGAAAGGGGCATAATATGTCCCCTTTAAACTCAAATTAAAATGAAAACTGATCATATAAAACTAAAAGCTAAAATGTTTTTATTTAAAAGCTTCTCTTTTTTTTTTACAGTTTTACAGCAATTCTTTCTTCATCAGAGCACATAAGATATTTTGAAGAACATAGGGGTCCAAAGTACATTGGACACCATTGACTTTTCAAAATATATTTTTTCATGTTCCACTGAAAACAAAAATCATCCATATTCTCAAATTGATTCAAATCTATAACTTTTTGGGTTAACAAATAAATGAATGTTTGTTATATATCAATAAATGTTCACAATATTTAATCAGCATATATGTTAACTTGTTTTATAAGTGACTTTAAATCAGTTAAATACACAGATGGATGTCTACATGGAGAATGCTGCATGAACAAAACATTTCAGTGAGTCATCAAGCAGCAGATGGGTTTCACATACAGACATGAGAGATTCTTTCCCGCTGTGAGAGGATGTGCCGATGCTGTTATGACATGGATAGATTTTCTCGAACATGTTCCTCAGAAACAGAACCCTTCAGAGATCATGTAAATGTCAGCAAGCACATTTGTAGTGTTGACCTTCAACCGGATGTGATCAGGTCGAGTCCTCAAATATGGCTATTTCCCATCGCACGGTAATTTGCTTACTAATTTGATCAGCCTGAGACACATTGTACCTGGTGTTCATGTCAATAAACACCCAGAGCAGAAAGGTTATGGACTCATTTCCATTTAAAAAAACATAATTTAGCCACTAATAATGTTTTTTTTAAAGCTAATGTACTGGTTACCAAGTAGACAACAGTGTCATTTATGTGATGTGTTAAGGTGTGTCGGCCAAAGTGAGATCATGCCTCATTTCAGAGCACGAGGCTTTCGGCTCCAAAAAAACAAACACCCTTCCACTTACACCTTAACACTTCAGTGCAATGATCGTGAATTCCTATGAGCTCTAGAATTAGAGCGAGAGGGCGATTGCTCAAAGGATATTCCTTGATCGAACACCATAGCACTCATATATTGATCGTGATCTTCTCCTGGGATAAACCTTTCATTTACCCAGAGAGCCTGTGAATCTCATGGATTAAATGCTGATCTCTCTTCAGCCTCAGTGCTGTGTAATGACTCAGATAACTGAGATCAGCCCTACAGCAGGTAAATGAGAAATTACTCAAATACAGCCAGTGAGAACATTTGTGAGAACTTTGGAGAATAGCTTTTCCATCACTGGAATAAATTATATTTTAAAATATATTCAAATAGCCACTAGTTATTTTAAAATGTAATATTTCACAATGCTGTTTTTACTGTATTTTTTTCATCAAATAATTAATACAGCCTTGGTGAACAAAACCATCAAAAACACAAAAAAAACGTACTTATTCCAAACTTTTGACCGCTTGTGTGTGTGTGTGTGTGTGTGTGTGTGTGTGTGTGTGTGTGTGTGTGTGTGTGTGTGTGTGTGTGTGTGTGTGTGTGTGTGTGTGTGTGTATATATATATATATATATATATATATATGTATAAAAAAAATTTTAAGCACAGTTGGCCAATATTTATCACTGCAGTACATTTTCTCATCTCAACCACCACTGGCAGGTGTAGAGATATATTTTATGTGATCAAACAGAATAAAGTTGGGATGCCTTATTTGAGTTCTTTAGTGAATAACGTAATTTACCATTCATTTTGAAGAGCAGCAGAGTGTTGTACATTCATGATTCAGTAGTGTACACTTCACTTCTCTCTTACTCAAAAGAAAAACAGCATGCCTTTAGGGCATCAACACTGTCCAGCATATGTCCTTTTCCTTTTTGTTCAGAAAACCAATTGAATGCTTTCAATAAAATGGTATAATGTGCAATAAGACTTTGTTAAACTGAAGCCCGAGTGCTGAGGGACAAAGAAAAGCTTTACACAAGTAATCCAGTCAATACTGACGGCAGCCAGTAATTGTCAAAGGCTGTCACCTGACGTGCTTTGTTTACAGAATTGAGTTGCAAGCAGTTGCATGAAAATAATGCAGAAGTCACATGTAAAGGCCCCAATATACTCACAGCGAATTTATTTTCGTTCTTCATTTAGGGGTAAGAAGGTCGAAATACGTTTGCAACGGTGTACTGTGAGCGAACACCCTGACCCTGACCCACACTTGCTGAGAGCGACATTTAAACGTTATTATGTGCTGCGCACTTTCCTCAATATTACAAAATAAACGCACACACACAAAAATGACAGCAGTGAGAAAACAGCAGTTAAGAAAGCATCTGATCATAGTGATGTGGATGTTTGCACGAGCTCTGCAAATCTGCACTCCAGTCAAGTAAATCACGTTTATTTATATAGCACTTTATACAATAGATTTCTTGAAACCAAACAGTTTTTAAGTAATAAACATGAAAAAAATTGTGTCAGTGTTGCTTTCAGTTAGAATTACACTTTCATTTCAACTATAAAGCAGCTCTCCAGTGTTTATATATTCTGACCTCGACGGACTCAACAGAGGAAATGAACCGGAGAAGATTTCCAGGTCAAAGAGGGCGGAGCCTAAGAACCACACCCACCGATTACATAATCACCACGGACCAATGACTGACAGTTCGAAGGCGTTTACCATCCAGTCATGAAAATGGAATTTGGCAGAATGGCACTTATTTTGGCAAAATTCGGATGAATAAATAAATAAATAAATTGACCCATTTATGTCTATTTTTATTTCTGCACCACTAGAATCACCAGAGTTGCTGAAAAATGTCTAGAACAAGCTACTTTTCAAAAGTACCACTCACCCCTCTATGATCCACCACAGAACACCCTTTCCCAGCAGTCTGTTCCACTCTCTGAGATCTGTCCTTATTCTGCCTCTCCAGCTCATTACACACAGCTCTAAAACAACAGGTTTAAATTGACTTTGAGTCTGCTGAGTCGAGGTTGTGTCAAAAATAACTCTTTTGTGCTCTGAAAAAAGATAATGATATTTTCAGGCTCCTGTTCTAGGTAGCGCTACACACTCATCTTCAGTTTGTGCAGTGGGAAGACTCTTACATATTTTTATGTGTGTTTGGGGACGTGGAAAAGCTAAGAATGCTGGGTAATGAAATGAGTCCATGCTGTTCACAGCCATGAAATTGACTTTTTCTAGGGTTAGTGAACCTGTTCCAAAACTAGTGAGCTCCCTACCTAGAAGCTGATAACCACAAAATTTAATTTCCACTTTAAAAAAAAAAAAGAGAGAGAGAGAGAGAGAGAGAGAGAGAGAGAGAGAGAGAGAGAGAGAGAGAGAGAGAGAGAGAGAGAGAGAGAGAGAGAGAGAGAGAGAGAGAGAGAGAGAGAGAGAGAGAGAGAGAGAGAGAGAGAGAAAAGAAAAGAAAACAAACAAGGAGCAGAAATTTTACAATTCAGTAGACCAATCACAACACACTGGGCCATTTGACCAATCAGATAAGAGCAGGCTCTCGGAAATAAGGGGTTTAGAGAGAATTAATATTTGAATGAACAGTTTTCAGACTCTTTGAGAAATGAGGTGATGTGCAATGTGTATTATGAAAAAAAATAAAGTGTTTTTCTAACCTTGGATGCATGTAAACCTATATAGGAGTCCAAAACAAAATTAGGATATATATAGCATAATAGGGGCACTTTAACATTGCATTCAGAACCAAAAGTACTGATTAAAGAACATCCCAATCTAATAAAAATGAACTATTTTACCCAATATTTATGTGTTCCATGTATTTTTATATTATGTCATTATCTTAGCAACTGTTACTGTCAAACTATATCAAAATAAATTGTGAGTCAGTCTCTTGTATGCTATGCAAATGCAATCATATATTAATATATATCGATTCAACGTTGTATCAGTAATTCAGGTTCTAGAATCAGTATTGTTACTTAATTATACATTTATTCACATCTTAAGAAAGACAAGCAGTTTGTCTAAATACACTACCATTCATAAGTTGGGATATGTTTTTTATTTAGCAAGGATGCATTAAATCGATTAAAAGTGAAAGTAAAGACATTTATGATTTTACAAATGATTTCATTTTCAAATAAATGCTGTTCTTTTGAACTTTTTATACAAAAAATAATCCTGAAAACAATGTATCATGGTTTCCACAAAAACATGAAGCAGCACAACTGTTTTGATCATTTATAATAATAAGAAATGTTCATTGAGCAGCAAATCAGCATATTAGAATGATTTCTGAAGAATCATGTGACTAAAAGACTGGAGTAATGATCCTGAAAATACAGCTTTGCGTCAAAGGAATAAATAACTTTTTTTTAAATATTAAAATAGAAAAAGGTTATTTTAAATTGTTATAATAGTTGACAATGTTACTGTTTTTATTGTATTATTGATCAAATAAACTAAGAATAAGAGGCTTCTTTAAAAATAATCGTACCTACTCCAAATGTTTGAACAGTAGTGCAAGTATAAACTTGCATTTTACAGTGCAACCAGAGACCTGCTGCTTCTATGAGTCGCAGCGCTAGACAAGATTGAAGTGAACCCCATGAGAGATTGAAACTGATACCACAGATTCACTTTTCCCGTTCCAGTTTGGCACAGGTTCCAATACAGAGAGACAAGGCAGCTCACCAGGTTATGGAGCATAATGTGTGTTCTCCAATATGTATACAGCTGTCTTAGGTAGTGGAAGATAGATAAACAGAGAGCGAATAAGACAAGAAAAACATAAAGACATATTGGTCTCACTGACATAGTAAGGCAGATTGTATTTGGATCGATATTTCAGTTGTCAAATATTTGGGTTCTTTATCAGCATTTGTAAGGATCCTTCACAGTGTGTAGTGAACAAACAGTCTATTAGTCTGCCAGACAAATATCTCTCTCACTGAGCCAGCAATGTACAGTCAATGGCCAAATACGAGTCTTACAAAGCCAGACTTTTGACTATCGGCATAAATCTGCCCAAGAATGACATGCTCTGAAATTGAAGATACCACAATAATACAGCAGCCTGCAACACGGTGTGAGCTCAATCAAAATACTGTACAGAGAATACTGAAGAAATCAGTGGAAAAACGTGTGAGGCCAGAATTCTGTGCAACCGAAAGATACTAGAAAAACACTGAAAAGTTCAACTTTGATGATAATTTGGCAAACCAACAACGAACAGAAGAACAGGCAGGCAGAAATATAGATAGATAGATAGACAGACAGACAAATAGAGGGATAGATAGCGACAGACATAGATAGCGATAGATAGATCGATAGATAGATAGATAGATCGATAGATAGATAGATAGATAGATAGATAGACAGACAGACAGATAGATAGATAGACAGACAGACAGATAGACAGACAGACAGATAGATAGACAGACAGATAGATAGATAGATAGATAGATAGATAGATAGATAGATAGATAGATAGATAGACAGACAGACAGACAGATAGATAGATAGATAGATAGATAGATAGATAGATAGATAGATAGATAGATAGATAGATAGAGAGACAGACTGATAGATAGATAGATAGATAGATACAGATAGATAGATAGATAGATAGACAGATAGATAGATAGATAGATAGATAGATAGATAGATAGATAGATAGATAGATAGATAGATAGATAGATAGATAGATAGATAGATAGAATACCCTAGCAACCGGATAGCAATGCCCTAGCAGCCACAATGGTGAGTTTAGGTCACCTAAATGAAATTGTGTCCTTTTCCTATTGGTGTACAGTATATATTAGCGAGGTTCCCATTCATCAATCTTTCTAATTATCTGTCAAAACATCTGAGAACACAATATGACCGCAGCAATGCCTTCAAACATGTATGTAACAGCTGAGTTGACCAAACCTGAACAAACTGTCCCCGCTAGCAAACACCTCCTACCACATTAGTAATAAATACAGGCACTATCTGGCTCATGTACAGTCATATCATTCTATACTGATCATCTGAAAAACAATATCTTATTTCAATCATACCTGCAGTAACAGAAGCATACAGAATAAAGAGAACATTTAATTATTAAATGACTAGGAGGAACAAATCAATGTCAAAAGGAGATAAAAAATTTAGGAGACAAAAGCTGCATTCCTTGATTAATACTGACATATCTATTCAAGTATTAGCCACAACAATGAAAAGCCACCAGAGTAAAAGGCATTACGAGTTGAATACATGGAAATTGCATCATAAGCGTGATGTTTTTCATGCATATGAATGTTATCGATTGCAGCTCTCAGGTCAAATATGGAGCAGGTTTGACGTCATGGTGTTTGATTGAAAGATACTTATGACGTGATATTATAAACATCCAACCTCCACTGTGCTTCTGTCTTTCACAGAAAATAATAACAGCCTAACGCTTTGAAACAACGTTATAACTTCCTGATACTCACTGCTCATCGTCTCAGAAAATGCAGGAAAGTGGGGAAAGTAGACGGTTTTTATCAGCAAATTGTAAAATGCATAATTCACGCCTGCTTTTAAAACCACGTGGCACACGTTTTCAGTAACTAAACACCCATGAGAGTAAGACAGAACCAGCGGAAGAATGCAACATGATCGTATTATTAAAATATCTTTAATATTTCATGGTTAATTGCAGAAACTTTTGCAAACCTTGCCAAACTAGTTGTTCTTCTGTTGCAGTCTGTTACCTTGCAAACTCAACTTTCCATCTAAGAGGACAGATACAAAGCTTGTGATTTTGACATTTTTGTGAGCAGTGTGTACCAGGCAGTCTGTGGATGTGCTAGAATACTGCAGTATCTTGTGAAGGACCTTGAAACAGAGTATGTTTAATCTAACCTACAGATTCTACATTAATGATTTAAAAGTATGCTATTTTATGCACTGCAAAAATCATATTCACAATGAGCATTTTTGTTTTATTTTCCAGTTAAATATATGAGAACAGGATAAGTTTACTTGAGAAACATCACTAAGATGACAAAAAGGTTTTGGTCTGTATAAGAGTTAAATCTGAGCAGTGATGCTATTTAAGGAAAAACGAACACACATATACAAAAAGTTGTCAACGTTATGTTCAGTTAGTTTGTTTTCATAGACTTCACTTTGTTTTCATTTGTCACGTGTCTTCCTTGTTCAGATTCCCGCCACTCGTTGGTCTGCTAGGTTACCGCCATTATTAGTTCGTTTGTTTCAGCTGTGTCTGATTAATCAATGACTTGAAGAAAGTTAACTCCACATCAACTACATAAATTCATCATCTAACCATTCAGAAACGTCCTGTTGCATTCTACATGTTGTCACTTCTTCTTGAGTCTCTCCATCTTTGTCCAACACCAGTTTGAACATAAAAGACATTTTAATGCGTGTCTGCAAGCTGCTAACGCATGAGCTCTTGAAGCTCCACCCTCTGTGCTGGGAGCAGCAGTTCATTTGCATTTAAAGGGACACACACAAATTGACATGTTTTTGCTCACCTCAAAAAGGGACAATTTTACAGTTTTTCTCAGTCGCTTTGGTGCTTTTGTCAGATCAGGAATGAAATTCTCAAAACTACTTGTTCAACCTCCACATCATCTAGTCACTTGTGCACATTATACTGTAAAAGTAGTTTCTCATTCTTTTGAACAAGTTGCGATTGCTTTGGTACATTCATGCAATTGATTATGTACAATTGTCTGCTGTTTCCTACATTAACAGTTGCTAAATGTATTAAATCGTTCTCTGTGCAATAGTCTTATGGTACATAAACACCGCCGCCGACTTGAGCTGCAAAGAAGCTCTGGCTGCCCTGTCAAGGACGCTTGTCAAAAAGTACGGGGAAGCTTGTTGACGCTTTGGCCGCTCTGACGTAGCAGCATTCTATGTGTCACAACATTAAATGTAAACAGAAAAAACAAGCAATACATTGACACTAGAAACCTTTTATAATGACAGCATTTTTATAACCGTTTTGGTCACATTTGGTCGGGGGAAAAAACACTAATTAGCTATTATTATTATTAATTGCATCTAGTGCAATTGGTCAAATCGGTGTTACCGTGAGCAAATGAATTGTGTTCCCGCTTAAAACGAGCGTCCGTAAAAAAATTAATAAATTCATCGTTCTTTTGTAACTGGTCCCTATCAAACAACGTCATATCATAAATTATAGGAAAACCAGCAACGGTGATGATTAGTTTCTCCTCCATTTTCTCGGAACTAATGTTTTGGTAGGAACGAAAGTTTACATCGTGTGTTTTTCCGGAATCAGCCAGCGCGAAGGACGTCTATATTCCGATTGGTTGCTGGCGTTTTGCCGCTGCATGCCGCCATGAAGTTGAGCTACTTTCAACTTTCTGATTGACGCTCTGGTCGCTCAAAACACGACGCCGATGGATTTGATGCAGCTTCCATTGAAAATGAATGACTTCCGGTAGCTTTGGAAGCTCAAGTCGGCGGCGGTTTGTACAGATACCCCTCAAAACATCTAGTCATTAGTTCATCATATAAGTCATTAAAATACAAAATGGTTGATCTAGTTGTCATAAACTGTCAAGCATATTTTCTTCACATTTCTATTAGACTTCTGTAAATGTGCCATGAATTGATGAATTGTCCAGGTGAATCTTAACTTTCACTAATGAAGAGAATGTAGATCAAACAATGAGAAACCAGTTGTCTGAAATAGCTCAGTTGCATCTCATGAACCTTCAATTAGCAAGTATATATACAGCGCTGCCTGCATGCAAAGCAAAGTTCTGCCTAAGGGGTCTTGTGTTTGCCTTTCTAATGTTGTATTTTTGGCTTTGTTCCCCTATTTCTTTTTCTTTTCTATATCAAAAGAATATTGTAATGTGTTTTTTTTTTGTCAGACCACTAAAAGTGTAACTGAATCCTATCCAGTCTCTTTCAATCAATAACTCACGTACAGTAGTGTGTAAATTTGTACTTTTGAAATGGATATATGGCATACAGAAGCAGCACAGCTTTGTCCATTTCAATACAGTAACTGTCATCCAAACTGTTGCCATAGCTTACATCAGGTGATACTAACAGAGTGTAGTGTTTTATAAACAACATGACTAAGCATTTTGACTATCTTGTTTGTAAACAATGACACAAGGACTTTTCATTCTGATGGCACTGATATGTTCATTGACATAAATACTTTTGACAGATGAAGTTACAGGCTTTTGCAGGTAATCCAATGTGTGGTGCTGTTTGCACGAATTGTTTTGAGAATGCACATATTTCTTTGCAAATATTAAGGATGATTTGAGAAATGCACCAAAGCGACTGAGAAAAACTGTAACATGCTATAAAAATTATCGATGGGGTATTTTGAGCTAAAACTTCACATACACACTCTGAGGACATCCGAGACTTATTTTACATCTTGCAAAACGGGGCATTATACCACCCCTTTAATTGTCCAGTCACGTTTATGCATATGTGTGTGTTATTCTGCGACCTGTTTGGATTATAATATAAGTAATCTTTGTGTTGGAACCTTAATCTTCTGTGACTTCGACTGCCTGCCCACACATCCCAAAACAAAAATATTTTTCTAAATAAAAGAATAAAAGTATTAAAAGCCTCTCAGTCTTATGGAAATTTTGCTTGGGATTTATGGTCATGAAACAAGAAATTTTTTCCAGTGCAGCGCAAACAATTTGAGTCAACGCTTTCCCTGGAATGATAAACCCATTGAAACCGAGAATTAAGACACTTAAAGCTGTTTTACTCATGGCTGAATCCTGCTCATGTGTGCCAGCATCTGTTCTGAGACAACATGTTTAATTACCTTTGTGGTGTAAGATGTCAATTATGAAGCTACAGTCAACAGCCCCATCTTGAATTAATGAGTTGACAGGTCATCGCAATTGGCCTTTGTTTGCCTCCTCTTGCTCTCCAAACCACATCTGTTCATGGGGGATTGTCTATAAATTGGGATTTGATTGAAAACATGAGCTCTCGAAGCCCGGACGGGGAGGAGGGCCTGCCGGAAGGCTTTGTGTCGTTCACGTCTTCCAGGATGAATCTGTGATTCAGATTCATGGAGCATGTTGGGACTGTGGGTGATAATCAGACAGGGGGAGTAAATGAAGGCTTTATATCTAGGCGTAATGGGGGGAATCTCACAAAAATCATGCCCACATCACATGTCCTCCCAAAATTAAAAAGAAACAATCATATTTTGTATAAAGAAAATTACCAGGACCGGTAAAGGTAAAACATTTTTGTTGCATTGTGCCATTATTTTTATGACAATTAAGTACATTTTGCCCCAAATTCTCATTTCAGTGATGAGTTTCAATTTAGATTTTTTATTTTAAATGGCTTGCTAGATTCTATTACTGTAAAAATGCTACCACAAAATTGAAATTACTACGTACGTGTGTGTGTGTGTGTGTGTGTGTGTGTGTGTGTGTGTGTGTGTGTGTGTGTGTGTGTGTGTGTGTGTGTGTGTGTGTCTGTGTGCCTAGTAAACACCAACGTTGTGGTAAATGTCCCGACAAGGATAGTAATACCAGTAAATACCGAGACATTTTTCTGATGCCATGAAGAAAACCGCTTATAAATCACACTAATTTAGGTTTTTTGAAAAGGTAAAAATGCAGAAGGTTTTCTGTGATGGAATCATACATGATGTCTGTAAATACAATCCACCTATCTATAGTTTCTGTTGTTTTAAACACTTCTGCTGTCTTTGAAAATGCACTACAGCTCCCACAATGAACCCTCGACTAAATGTGCACCTTGTTTATGAACGACCAGCAAACTAAACTAACTGCCAACCTGACCAACCCCTGGAGGTGTGACCATACAGAAACGGGCTTTGGAAGTGTGTGCTTGGGACACGTGGAGGCTTTTGTTCACTCGTGTCCATCTCCGGTGGACAAAGGGAGGTGCCTGGAGAATGGGGGAGGGGTGAGATGACAGGGGGCGGCACGCGCTACCACAAATCAAGATGGCAGGTGCCCGAATCTAAATGAGCTTTCTCATTAGCATCACAATACACAGCGCTACTGATCTAGAGGCACTGTAACAACCAATAGGAGAGCCGAATCAGATCGTATTCATCTCTGTCTGTATTGCAGAGCAGAATTAGGCTATTTCATAAATGTCAGAATAAAGATAAATTATATCATAAACAGCCATGTTTAAATTGCAACTATAACTGAGGCATGCTAGGTGTTGTTCCAAACCTTTTGTTCTTCTGTGGAACATAAAAATATAAGTTTGGCTTTACAATGAAAGTCAATGGGGTTTGGACTACAATGTTGTTTAAAATGAAAGAAAGTTATACAAATTAGGAACAACATGATGGTGAGTGAACAAAGTTTTGGTTGAATTTTCCAATAACGTATTTTCGGAGATAAACTTTTTACAACTTTCCATCAAGAATGACAATTATTAGAGCCAAGTATAAGGGAAAGGCTCAAAATATGATTTTTTGCATCCAAAACTTCTAATACTGATGTCTAAATGTCTTGACTCATGCATCTTTAGTTTAATGCCTTCTATAAGTAGCCTGTAACTGTGTGATCACTATCATTTCTCATTAAAATGTTGCCACGGTGGTTTAATAAGATTTTTTTGACAAATGGAGAGGCTGATTTGATAGAAAAAAAACCTGGAGGTTATTCAATTACACTTCAAACACTGTAAAATAAAATTGTAAATAAAACAGATTATTGGAGTATGATAATACTACGTAATACTATTTCAGTCTTTCTACTTTTCATGTTTAATGTCTTACCGTATTTTGTGAAATTAAAGACATTTCCGAGTGAAAATTGTTTCAAATTAAATACTAAACCACATTTTTTCTGAGCCTTACAATGCCAAATCTGGTATAATCTGAATGTATTTTTGAATTTACATTTGGCATACTAATCAAGATGGATGAGATGGAGATAAACTCAGATAATCTGAGATGGATGAACTATAACAATAAACTAATCCACCGTAGGTGGCACACGACACACGCTGCTCCACATTTTCTCCTGGTGCATCTCAGGTTTCTGTGATGCAGTTTTGAGTTTTAGTTATCCAACATCTATAATCCTCTTCATCACCCCTTTTTCTTTATTTGTTTTGTGTACAGTATATACTATATTAAAGGGCGCCAACATGTCCACATATCTCTTTTAAGTATTATTTATTAATGTGTTACCCCAAGCGGAAAATGAGGCTACATGTTATTGCTGCAGAACCATTTCTTCAGACAGCTTTGACCTGTATCCTACATTAGTATACGCCACTAATCTATAATAGCCAGAGGAAAGTGACTACAACATCAATAATTGACTATACCAGGGTTTTGACTTAACATAAATCTGAACTAATCAAATCAACAATTATTTAATATGCCTGAATCAACAATTCATTAAACATGAAAAGTAATTTAAAGGGTCAAATTAATTAGTTTTTAAGGTTCAACTTTGCATTTTTTACAGTGATGTAATCATGATATATTTAAAAAGATAAACATGTCTATTTTTTTGAGTCAAACAACTTTTTGAGAATCACCTACTACACCAACTGAGCACCATATTTCATAATCATAAACAAAGCTTATGCACCCACATAGACAGGCAACAGAACAGCAAAACGTTGATATTCCAAATATACTCCCTTGCAACTAGAAGAGCATTGATGCATGAAATCTCATACGACCAGATGTCATGTAGCCTATAAATCAACTTCTGAGGTCTTTATTATTATTATTATTATTAATAAACCTGTTTGCATGGTTTGAATTGTATTATTTTATTCTATTTCAACCAACTCATTTAAAAGTGCAACATAATAAAGTGTTGATGTTGAATAGATGAAGAGTCACATGCTGACGCATAATAAGATCATTGAACACACACATATACACACACACGCACACATTCATGTACTCACGGGCTCCTGTGCTGAGCTTCACATAAACACTCCATATCCACAATATCAGCGGCACCTCTAGTCCGACAATCCGTCGCATTCTCACTTTTTTTCCGATGTAAACAAAGAGAACCGCGACGTTTTGTCCTTCCTTCACTCGCACCCTCCCTGCACGGAAGGGAAGCCTCAGGACTGGCGCTGTTTCTGCGAGATATACGTGCGCAATACAGCCAGCTTTCCGTATCTCCCAGCAAGAAAAGGTCTCGGAAATCGCATTGTTTGTCAAAGCATTTCTTGGAGGAATATCGTTCCACTGAATGCTCGCATTGTTACACCAGAGGAGGGTTTCCGGGACGGTCGCTGTCCAGGTGCTGAAGTTAATGAGGTCTAACGTTCCCCCCTCTGCGGGTGAAAGTGGTACCGTCCACCTGCAGAGTAATGCTCAATGAGCCGCTGAAAGATATGAACAGAGGGGTGGGCAGTTCTTAAAGGGCCAGTACAAGCAAAAATAAAAATGATGTCTGCGTTTATGTTACTTGCCGTTATGTGGTTCCAAACATGAATGTTTTATTCTTGAACGTAACACAAAACAAGAGGTTTTGAAGAATATCCATGCTGTGAATGGGGGAAAAGGGTCACACATATGGTGCACATGCCTTGTGCACTCCACTCCAAGTCTTCTGGAGTTTTAAATTTACACTGATAATCTCAATTTAAAAAAAAAAAATCTCATTAGCAAATTCGTGGGGGCAAATGTGAAATATACTGTAGGTGGAGGGACAGTGTGTTCCTCCCATAAGCTATCGGATGGATTTAGAAGACTTGCCTTGTGCTTTTTGGAACCCTTGGTTTGGTAAATTGACATTTTTAATTTAGCACTACTGATTCAATGCAATTTCACGGTATTTAAAAGAGCAGTTTTGCTGCATAACTCCTGTCCATGTGTTCCATAGAAAGTCATATGGTCTGACATAAGAGCTTTGAAAAGTTCATAAAGAGATCATAATCCATATGAATCGAGCGTTTTGTCCAAATTTTCTGAAGAGACACGATCACTTTATGAAATTAACAGATTGGATTTAGGCTTTTTTACATAAACAGAAGCGAGAACAAACCTCACTGGTTCTTGCAGAAGCTCAAACATGATGCGTAACACAAGAATGAACCTCATTGGTTCTTGCTGAAGCTCAAACGTGCTGCGTAACATGAGAATGGACCTCATTGGTTCTTGCTGAAGCTCAAACGTGCTGCGTAACATGAGAATGAACCTCATTGGTTCATGCAGAAGCTCAAACATGATGCGTAACACAAGAATGAACCTTCTTGCTGAAGCTAAAACGTGATGCGTAACACAAGAATGAACGTCATTGGTTCTTGCTGAAGCTCAAACGTGATGCGTAACATGATAATGAACGTCATTGGTTCTTGCTGAAGCTCAAACGTGATGCGTAACATGAGAATGAACGTCATTGGTTCTTGCTGAAGCTCAAACACAATGCGTAACATGAGAATGAACGTCATTGGTTCTTGCCGAAGCTCAAACGTGATGCGTAACATGAGAATGAACCTCATCGGTTCTCGCACATCAAGCGAACATGCTTGAGCTTCAACTGATGTGTGAGGTGGTGAATGTTTATATGTGAATAAAAGCCTATATTTAATCTGTTCATCATATAAAGCAATCATGTCCCTTCAGAAAATTTGGACAAACCGCTGAATCATATGGATTAAATTTACAATCAATCTCTTTATGAACTTTGTGTTCTGAGGATGAACGAAAGTCTTACGGATTTGGAACGATATTAATTAATGACAGAATTTTCCTTTTTCCATTTAAGAAAAGGCATTCATCAAATGAAACTGATTTAACTCATTAAAAAAAATGAGATTATTAGAAAACATAATATCTAAAAAAAGTTTAATCCTTTTTATAAAGTGAATTAAACAGCTTGAATATAAATGTGAAATCTACATGATTTCACTGAAGACTAATTATGTCCAGGGGCAATTAGCGAAGGCCTTTGGTAATCAAGAACAAAACTGTTTCCAAGTGGATAATGATGAAACAAACGGTGTCTGGTGAAGCGCTACAGTTAAGCCTTTCCCTTTTAAACTGTCTTCAGAATACAGCTGCTTCAAAACAAGGGAATTTTATAAGCACCTGCGATAAGAGTCACCATTCTGATCTGACACCAAGTCCTGATTGTTTAATGAGAAATCACACGCCAGCATTTGCTCTCTGACAAACTACATGCTTTAGTCAACAGAAATTAAAGAGTAACGACTAAGAGGCGACAAAACACCATCTAGTAAAAACTTGCAGCAAGCTCTATATTTTTTGCATCAGGTGCATAAAAATCATGGCCATTGCTTTTTAATGTGAAAAACAATGTTTTGCTATTAAACAAAACAGAAGGGCATCACAGATTCAATAGAATATGATCATAAAACAAACAACAGACATAAAAGCCTTCTGGAGTCAAGCTCAAAAGTTTTCCACATTCCACTCTGTCATTTGAGCTGTAAATGCATGGAAAACAATTCAAGGTAATCTAATTTGCAGTAATATACATTGAAGGCATGGTTTATGATGTTAGGCCACATCTGAAATGGATTGCAAAACTGGAAAGCTTTAGGCGATCCATGTTTTGGGATGCAAGCTGCTTGTCTGAGTGTGTAGTGCAGTGTCTGCCTCGTCCTGTAGTACGCTAAAGCCAGTGAATTCTGCCTGGATAACCCCATTCAGCCCTGCAGTGTATGTCAGCATTTCACATCCACAACCGAAGACACTTACAGCCAGTGTACACCTCTCATGAAATGACCTCACTATAAATGGAGTGATCTCGGACAATATACTGACCCCACAACAGGCAGATGTTTGTGTGCAGGGTTAATCAGGTGATGTCAACAGCTTATCTGCAAGAATTCAGTGTAACTCTGTTCAGTGTAAAATGAATATCTGTTTTTGCTTAATTGTCTTATTTTTTAAAAATGTGGTTTAACACATGACATTTCTTGGCTTGTGCATCTTAAAATTAAAAAAAAAAAAAACATTCAAGCTGCCTTCTCTCATTTTAAGCCTTTCTGTCCAGCATACTACTACAATACAGTATATTTGCTAAGTTGAAACACATTCTGTATGAATGACTGGTTGACTTACTGTGTGCATCAGAGCACACTGCATGCATCAATGTTTCCCATAATACAATGCACCTGACCTTCCTTTTTCAGAATGATAATGAAGGATTCAAAAAGGGAGTTTGTTGCAATTATGCCATAGAAGAACCAAAAGAGCTCTTAAAAGAGCCATTGTTTTAAAGAAAAATTTAATTATCTAATGAGCCCGTTTCCACTGTAAAGAACCTTTAGTGCAATGGAAAGTTCCATGGATGTTAAAGATTCTTAAACCACAGATTTCAACGCTGTAAACCTGAATAAGTTGGCAAAACTCAATAGAATTTAGGTAATAGTTTCATCAAAAATTTTAAGTTAAGAGACTCAAAGTTTAAGAAAGCAGAACTGGCAGATTTATATTTTGTACTCATACATTTAAAATGCTCTTGAAATATTTGAGTAAGCTAACTTTAAATTATTATGGAGTCTCAACTTTAATATTTTTAGTAGAGGAAACTTGGCTATAGCTTTAACTGGCTAATTCAGTGAATGCTAACTTGCTATTTGATAGTACAATGCTTTGATAGTATTAGCATAGCATAACAAATTGCTAAATGAGTACAACAACACAGAATATTTAACATTTATCTGTTCTCAAGCAAGCTCATGCTCCACTCACCATGATGGTAATCCCCCCCCCCCCCCAAAAAAAAGGATAGAGGCGGACATAATGGAGTGATTTCTGGCGTTGTAAGTTTTACAATAAACGTGTACACACACATGCAGACACAAATCTCTTGCTCTTTTATAGTTAACCCCGGTTTAGCCCTCTGTGGTCCTGGAACCCTTCCATCGTCCTCCTGGGTCACCATGGCGACCTGAACAAAGACCTCTCAGCCTCATTATTCCTTTTGAGAGTAAAGGAAAGTGTGCCAAACTCACATGGAGCCTATGAGAACAAGAAGTTTTTACTGTGAATAACACCTCTCTCAGCTATCTAACAAACTCATGAACCATGTTTCTTACCCAGTTTTCTGACCTCTTTGTTCCCTGGAAAAATGCAGTACCAGTCCTATCAATCATGTTCCTTAACTAAAAAAGTAAAGTTCCTTTACTAAAATAGCCCATTTAAATTTTTTTTAGCTGAATTCTTTTTTTTATATCCACAAATTATTAAGATAAACAGAAAAAATAATAAGGGAAAATAAGACATTAGAAATTATAAGACGTTACATAATAAAATGTTTACAAATATTAACACATTTTACTTTACACGAAATAAACCAGTGACGACACTTAATCGGAGTCGGTCAATAAGAGTCATTTGTACACGAATCAGACAACACTGGTGTGTTTTTATTTCACTGAGTCAGTCCCTAAGAGTTAATTGTTTGTGATTTGGACTACTTGTTTTTGATTTACTGAGTTGGTTCATAAGAGTCATTTGTTTGTGATTTGGACTACACTGGTGTGTTTTTGATTTACTGAGTTGGTCCATAAGAGTCATTTGTTCGTGATTTGGACTACACCGGTGTGTTTTTGATTCGCTGAGTCGGTCCATAAGAGTCCATGAATCATAAATCGGACTACACTGGTTGCACATAGGCATAGGCTATGTTGCTGATTCGCAACAAAGGCTCGGCTCAAAAGAGTCATTTGTTCGTAAATTGGACTATATGTTGGCCGGAATTTGTTTGTGTTTGTTTTTGCATGCAGCCCACAGAGCATGTCAATAGGCTTCACTTCTGACTGTTCTTGTGTAAGACATTGCCCTTGTGTAACTTCTTCTTTCCATAATGCTATTTGTACATCGTGGACACACCTAGTCATAATAAGAATTAGACCTGGTGGGCTACACATTGGTACACTCGAATGCATTACGCACAATGGAGCACATACATTTGCTCACACACATCTCCTAATTGTTACTATACATTTCTTAGTGAGGTTTGACCTCTGAATACTATGATTGGATGCCCAGGATATCCTGTATGTTATTCCCTGATCGTGTGTTTATGACCGCGGCAAAGTATTTTTGGTTAAATGCAATACATTTTCTCATATGTATTTTCTCGTTATTTCATCTGACTCCATAAATGAAAAAGGTTTTAATGATATCTGTGCATCATAAATGTGAGCGAATGTTTTACTATTCTTTTAAACTCTTGAATGAAAATAATGTCAATTAGAATAATCAAATATCACAATTTAATATGTCAGGTAAATGTATCATGACAATTCCATAATCAATTCAAGGATAATCAATGCAAAACATCACATGCTCTAGAACAAAGAGGAAAAAGTTTACCCGACAAGAAATGCGCGAGGCTGAGAGTCTCGCAACTCTCAGCCTCACGGGCCGATCTCAGATATAGAAAAGGCCCTGAGCTCTCGCTGCGTTTCATTATATACCCAGACCTCAATTCAAATCTAAACATCAATCAGTCAGATGGTCAGAAGGTGTTAACTCAAAGACACACCCTCCAGTATTGGAGGGTGTGGAAGACATTTCTAAACTTCCTAAGAACTTTATTACCTTTTGGTTTACTTCTTTGGGAATGAGACATTTGTACAAATGCGTCTCTATAGCACGCATTGTGTATTATCGTGTAATTTATACGCGAAAATGAGATTTACGTGCATATGATACGCAGTTTTTGCGTGCATTTGATACGCCATTAATTGCGTGTAATACACAGGCACCCCACATGACTAATCCTACCCATGCGTATCATATGCACGTACCCTACCACTACTAAACCTACCCTAAACCTACCCATGCGTATCATATGCACGTAAAAACTCATTTTGGCGTATACATTGCACGATAAACACCATGCGTGCTATAAAGACGTATTCAGTGTGAATGGGTTGCTGTACCAGTCACACCGAGACATTTCAAATAATACCAAACATGTATAAACCTTGATGATAATCATTCACATTTAACCAGTTAGATTCTTGTGTGAGTTTGGATGATCTCTACCAGGATGAAGAATGGGGGAGAGAAATGTAGATTAGGATGAGGGAGGTGAGACCTTCGTCTCAATAGTGCATGAGGGGGAGTTCAAATGTTAATTTCCTTTGTTTTCTCAGAGAGTGGCCCTCTCTTAAAGTCCTTTGTGGTCACAGTAAGACGGTTGTTGTTATCCTTGAGACGTAACTCAAAAATTGTCTTTGCAATGTTAACATCTGTAGAAGCTTTCAGAGAGCTGTGTTCACCTGCAGAACGCCTGGTCTCACCAGGTGTATGTAGCTTGAGTTCAGCCGCTGGATGAATATGTTCAGGTTTTCTTCTTGGTTTTCAGCCTAGAATGTGAGCAAAGTTCATAGAGTCAATCTGGACCTTTGTGACTTGTTCAGTCGACGTGTCATTCCTTCATAGAGAAACTTCTGCTTCTCTGGCACCTTACCCATGATGATAATCTGACCCTTCTTGACCAATCCTGTCACCTCCAGTGGTGCGGTTGTCTCGGCAGACCTCGATGGATGAAGGAGTTCTCCTTGGTTCCACACTGCTTCGTGTGAGACACCTGAAATTCGTCTTAAATGTCCACTTCACGATTGAGCACTTATGAACTTGAAGCCATAAGGAAATGCATACGAACACATAATGCAACAAAACAAAAAAACAAAACAATAGATGGGTTCATGTCAGCAAGTGCGATTGGTACATCTGGTCTCGAGTGTTTCTAAAGGTCCTGAATGGTAAGGTGGTCTCATTTTTAATATCCAATTCTCCATTACCACTGTGATGAAGTTAAATGATAGTGGAATTATAAATATTCTTGGTCTGAATTATTCAAAGGAAATGCAGCAAGAGGTCAGCGTAATCTAAACAATCAAATAGATTCTATGCATCAATAAATCATGTAATAACAATAATAATATTCTATCGAAAATTATGAAGAAATACGTATATATATATAATAATCACTGTGTTCAGGAATCTTCTAATGCAAGCCACCTATGCAGATCTAAGTGACTTGGGACATGCTTAGTCATTCAATAATGTGAGTGAGTGTGTGTGTGTGTGTGTGTGTGTGTGTGTGTGTGTGTGTGTGTGTGTGTGTGTGTGTGTGTGTGTGTGTGTGTGTGTGTGTGTGTGTGTGTGTGTGTGTGTGTGTGTGTGTGTGTGGGAGAGAGAGAGAGAGAGAGAGAGAGATAGAGAGAGTGTGTGTGAGAGTGTGTGTTCTGGCTAAGTCACAGTCGATGAAATGGTTAAATTGTAAATTTTGTGTGTGTTTACTGGTTAAGTCACAGTTGATGACAGGTTAAATTGTAAATTTTGTAATTGATTGAAGCGCTCACACTTCAGATCTATCCGTTTTTATGATGTTTTTGTTATTAGTGGTATGTTGAGAAATCAGGGGCCCTCCGATTTTCCAACCACCCTAACAACGATCAGAAATTTTTAACATTTTGAAAATTGAATAGCAGGTCTGTCTCTGCTTATAATTTTCATCATCGATTTGTGACTGTGATCATTCATATGTATATTAAAGTGTCTTTGTGTGTGTTGTGAATAGCGTATGCTATGTGCGTCTCTGTTAGACTGTCATCATTGGATCAGCTTTACCATCCAATATGTGTGAAGCTATCCGGATCTGTTAGTGTGAAGATGTACAATAGGTCTTTAGTGAGGTGACACTTTCGGACTCTATGTCATCTTTATCTTCTTAGGATGTGTAGTGTTCAGCCTGGATAGACTTGATCTATTCCAGGTGATGATGATGTGAGGGTGTAGTGATGGAGGAGTGTGTTCAGTGTTCATGTCTAGGAGATGGGTGGAATCTAACCTATAATAATTGTGTTGTAAATTTAGTTCCAGTTCTATACTGGGAGGCCATGCTTATACTGTATAGTGATGTGCTATTGTGAGATGTTAATGGCCTCTTGAAGTGTCTTTTCACCCATCTCCCGAGTCTCTAACAATCCCGCTGTCCTGGCTCTGATGCAGGTTGGGTCCGGCCCATCCTGGTGAAGGATTACAAATTTATTAAATGTTTTATTTAA
The DNA here is from genome assembly GCF_051911475.1 of Siphateles boraxobius. Taxonomy (NCBI): domain Eukaryota; kingdom Metazoa; phylum Chordata; class Actinopteri; order Cypriniformes; family Leuciscidae; genus Siphateles; species Siphateles boraxobius. Next base: position 6,516,778 of record NW_027509215.1, read on the forward strand.
GTTTCTAATACTATCATATATAAACTGAGAAAGTTCTGTTTGTTGAAGTTAGCATTTCAGGTTAGGATGGTAAATGATATCAGCTGTGAAACGGTTTCCAGCAAGAGAATCTGGCAAATCCTGTTTTCTCCATTGTAAGTTAAATGAGTCTGATCACTGAGACTTTCTTTAATGGCTCTGGGATGGCTCTTGGAACCAGAGTTCCTGGCCACTATCAGCATTTGATTAGTTATGCTGATTCCATTGGATTGGTAATGCCCTCAGAGTAGGGTGTGTTCGTACTACATTTGCATGCTTTGTTTGAATTTGTCTCCACCTCCAGAAGTCCCTCCTCTTAAAATGCCTATAATATACCATGTAAAGTTACTTTAATTTAGACTTGATTGAGATGACTACAGCGACCATATAAAGAACTTATACCTCAACAATCTCCTGGTCTGCAGCTCTATCTTTTCTACACGTGAGAAGAAAAAAGTTCCTAACAGATGGTGCCGTGACCCGGATGGAGAAACTGAAACTCAACAAAGAATTAACTTTTCCAGACTGATTTGAAACTTCAAAGCTCAAAGATCTCAACAAAGCTAACTGAGTTCCAGAACTGAAGCTCAACAAAGATCTCAACAAAGATCTCAACATCTGACTTTCCAGTTCCAGACTGAATCTTTTGAATCCAGATTGAGCTCAACAAAGATCTCACTTTCCAGTTCCAGACTGAATCTTGAAACTTCAAGCTCAACAAAGAAAGAACTTTCTGACTGAGTTTCCAGACGGAACCTTTCTGTACAGCGAACGATTTGGTGAGTTTCACTCTATTCAAAGAACCACTGAAGACCAGTACAAATTTGTCATTCCTCTGTGCCGCCAGAGAAGAAGTTAACAGACAGCTGTAGGGTGTGTTAACTAAAGTTATCCTCTAAAGTTGCTTTTAGAGATGAAATGTATCCTCTGTTTTTCAGGCAGGGAAGATTAACGTACATGTTAATATTGCTTATCCTCTAAAGTTTCTGTTAGAGATAAAAGTGATCCTCTGTTATCAGGCAGGGAAGAATTTAGCATTACGTGTTAATATTTGGTGATCCTCTGTCCACAGAGTAGGATTAGCATTACGTGCCAGTGATTTGTTTTTTGTTTTTTTTGTTGTTCATCCTCTGTTCACAGAGAAGGTTAGCATTACTTGCTAATATTTGCTATCCTCTGTTTTCAGCAAAGAAGAATTGTTTTTATCCTCTGTAAAGTTAGGGAAGACGTATCCTTTGCTTTACCAGGGAAGGTGATACATCCTCTGTGTAGTCATAGAAGATTAATCCTCTGTTCAACAAGGGACGTTTAACAACAGTTACAACAGTTAACCGTTTAAGCTGTTGACAGTAGTTTGTCCTCTACTTTGCTTAAGAAGGTTCATCCTCTGTTTAATCAGGAACATTTAACAACTGTTAAAAGTGTGTTAGCAAAGTGGTTTCTCCTCTGTTTGCCAGGGAAGGTTGAATACATTATGATGAGTATTCATAACTAGTTATTCGTTGCTTTGTCAGAGAAGTAATGGGTTTATCCTCTGTTTTCAGCAGAGAAGAATTGTTTTATCTTCTGTTCTTGTAAGCAGGAAAGATTAGCATAAAGTGCTAGTAATTTGAAGGAAGGTTAACGATAGTTGATCTGTGTTAATCAGTGTACCCTCTGTTGATCAGAGAAGTTTTAGTGTTTGTTTGTGTTGGCAACAAAGAAAACTCACAACAATGTTTAGAAGGAATGCTAGACTAATCCCCACAACAGAAAAAGGTGGTCTTGGTACTCCTTTATGGACAGACAGTGAGTTCATGTCATTGTTAGGGGAGCAGATGGACTCCATAGTGACTGAGTCAGTCAGATTGGATTTGAGAAAGAAATTTGGTATTCACCCAGAAAAAGTATGGTCTATTGAAGAATGCAAGAAGGTGTTGGGTGCATGTATCAGGAAGAGAAACATAAAAGGCATTATTTTCTGTCACATGGAATTTAGCTTATCCAATGCACAAGAACAATCTAGGTGTATAGCTAAATTAAAAGAACAGAACAAACAAATGCACACTAAGGTGGGCCATAACAAGGCCTCAACCAAATGTGACTCAGAAGACCAACAGTCAGATGAAACTTAACCTGACTTACAAGCATGCTTTGAAACAGATGTAGACATCCCATCAGTAACTGATAAGCCTGTAGATTCAGTAAAGGTATGTGTTGCAAAAAGATCTCAGGGAATTGAGGGAACTGAAAGTGTTCCTCCCAACTCTTCCGTTGTCCAAAACCAAACTGTTGCCAAAGCACTCAGACCTAGAGACATAGAAAGACTATCCCAAAGCTTACCTTCAGTACGCACAGATTTTTCTGAATTTAGAAGGGCATTGATCAGTAAAATGCGTCTTTACGACATGTCGTTGGCAGAAGTCACACAGCTGATGTCACAAATTCTAACTGAATCTGAATTCAACAGTTTTGAGTCTGCTGTTACTTCTGAACTACAACATGCCAGAAAAGATGAATTGAGAGAGGGAGTCAGAAAAGGTTGAAGAACATTGTTGGACCCAAAATTGACTGGTCGAAGATCACTAGTTGTTTACAGAAGAAGGGTGAAACTGTCAGTGAGTACACTCAAAGATGTTGCCAGTCAGCAGCAGCATACAGTGGTATAGCTGACACTTCAGAGAAGGTGCTAGAAGATAATGGTCCCCTAGTTCGCACATGGTTTGATGGTCTGTTGTCAGAACATAGAAAAGCATTGCCTTTCTTAGACTTAACATGGTCCACTAGAACCATACAAAACAACTTGGAGAGGTTAGCTACTTGGGAAAGAGATTCTGCTGTCAGGGCAAGAGTAAAAATTGCAGCAGCATCCTTTAAGGTCAACACAGAGAATCAACAGAAACGCAAATGTCCTAAGAGAGAGGGCAGCAGTTGTTATTACTGTGGTAAACATGGACATTGGGGAAAGGAGTGTAGGAAAAACAAAAAGAACTTTAAACAAGTTAACAATGTTACTCAGCTCCTACTCAGTCTGCTTGCTACTCTGAAGCAGCCCGTCCCCTCGTCATTAAACTCGTTGGGCAACAAAGATGAAAGACTTATTTTTGTTTAATAGAACAAAAGGAAAGTGACTGTCTCAGCCTTCCTTTGGGGAACACTGGTTAAGTAAACTCACAGCCTTAAATGTTATGCTACAGCATAGGCCCTTTATCAGTAATGGTGTTAGGTCAGACTGTAAATGTAAAATGCCTTCATGCAGTGTCCACACTGATGAATGAAACAAAAGAAACTTCTGTCACCTCCTCCCATTGGGGAAATTGGTTAGCAACTCTCACAGCCCCGAACATTGTTTTACAGCGTGCACCAGTCACAAACCCATCCTCATGTATGATGTCTGCAATGACTGAGAATTTGTTAGAGGATGAAGTAGAAGTGACTCACGATTGTGTTACGCTTACATATACACCTGCGAGTGAAGTAAAATAATCTTCCATAGAGAATTCAGAATTTGAGTTGTTTGTTGACGGTTCAGCTCAAGTAATTGAAGGTAATAGACGAGCAGGTTATGCAGTAACGTCCACTACAGAAGTGTTAGCTTCAGGACGTCTTCCAGATCATTTTTTAGCTCAAGCTCCAGAACTAGTAGCCCTAACAAGAGCATGCACGCTAGCTTCAGGATCAGTTGCTAATATCTACACAGATTCCAGATATGCTTTTGGGGTAATTCATGATTTTGGTGTCATTTGGCAAACCAGACAGTTTCTAACTTCTGCTGGGGGCCCCATTAAGCATGCTGAATTAGTGAAAGATCTAATGTTTTCCATGAAACTTCCAAAGAAATTAGCAGTGATCAAAGTGAAAGCACATCTCACAACAAATACTACGGAAGCTAAAAGTAATGCTCTTGCTGATATAGCTGTCACGGGTGGTGTATGGCAGGAAGCACGAGGAGACGAGGAATTCAAATAAACAATAAACTTTACTATAAATCAAAACAACAAACAGGTACAGGCAGACAGAGCGGATGCAAACACCAGTTAACATAGACGAGAACCGACCAAGACAGACTGAACAGAAGAAACTAAATACAGAGACAAATGAACCATAATGATGTGAAGACAGGTGACACAGATGATGATAACGAGGAACAGGCTGGTAAGTGAGGGAGTGAGTTCAGGTGTGGAGACAAGGAGGATTCTGGGAAGTGTAGTGCAGACAAGGACAGACAGGTGCAGACGAGGACTGTGACAATAGCAGCTAAACAGGCTTGTTTCTATGCAACTGTACAAGTGTGTTCAGGTAGTGCAGCACAGAAGACAATTATGCCTCCTGAATCAATAATTGATTCGTACAAAGACGTTCCTCTGTATGAAGCATGGACATGGTTAGACAAAGGAGCCACAGTGGATTCATCTGGTTGCTGGACCAAAGGGGGAATGTATGTCGCTCCCGAATCACTGCTGCCATACTTGGCTCAACAAATACACAGTTTAGGTCACAGTGGTCCAGCAACGATGAATCACAGGTTCTCAAATCAGTGGTGGAATCCAAAATTCAGAAATGTAGCCACATAAACAGCCAAGAGGTGTGTTACATGTCAGAAAAATAATGATATACCAGCAGCCACTACACCAGCAGCACATAACCCAGCTCCACCAGGACCATTTCGTCACCTGCAAGTTGATTACATATCATTGCCTCGTTGTAAGGGAAAAACTGATGTTTTGGTAGTAATAGACAAGTTCTCAAGATGGGTAGAAGCTTATCCAACAGGGCGTGCTACAGCTGCACATACTGCTAAATGTCTTGTCACTGATTTAATTCCCAGATGGGGATTACAAGATTGCATTGACTCAGATCAAGGTAAACTTCACAGGAGAGATAGTAAAGGAAGTGTCTAGAATGTTGCAGATTAAGTGGAACCTTCACTGCCCATACAGGCCACAAGCATCAGGACAGGTTGAACGATCGAACAGAACAATCAAAACCAGACTAAGCAAAATGCATCAGGAAGGGGTACCATGGGTTGAAGCACTGCCAGGAGTACTGTGTAGTATGAGAGCATCACCTAACAGAACAGTAGGACTGAGCCCTCATGAGATTATTACTGGACGCCCCATGCAGATGCCAGGTGTGATTGATCTTAGAAATGCTGATGTACACATTGCCTCAGATGCCCTGATTGCTTACTGTGAAAACCTAACAAAGGCGGTACAGAGTGCCAGAGGGAGAGTTGAGTCATGTTGGCAGACTCCACCAGAAGGTGGACACACAATCAGCCCAGGTCAATGGGTCATGATAAAGTCATTCAGAAACAAGCCGTTAGAACCTAAGTGGCATGGGCCACATCAAGTGATGTTGATTACAGCAGCTGCAGTATTGTGTCAGGGAAGGAAAACCTGGACTCATGTGTCACACTGTAAGGTTGTTCCTGCTCCAACAGGGATAGGATAGGACACGAACCAGTGGGGAGCCGAGGGAAGAACTGATTGCAACAGGCGTCGGAGGCCAACCCTTGAAGAATCCCTCATAGGCCTTCCCATCCATTAATCTATCCTCACCTCACTGCGTTCTTTAGGTGTCATGATTAAGAAATAGGGAAAGAAGGAACAACAATAGCAGACTCAGAAAATTTTACAACCCTAGTGTTTGAACAAATACTGCTCTCCTGCCTTTTGTTTTATCTCTTCCTCTCTACAGATAACACTTGATGGCTGACCCGAGACCCATATGCACCGACCTCCTCGTCTGCGTATGAAGACATAACCTCAAGAAACAACTTGACCCAATTCCGAGCCAACTATCACAAAAGGATAAAGAAAAGAAAAAGAAAAAAATACACAACGCAGAGACTATGAAACCTTCAGTCATCCATCGACATGATCAAGATTGTCCTACTACTACACATCATGAAGATCGCACAAAGTCCGGACTCCAGAAACAACATATTCTTAGAGCTGATGAATATGTCACAAATGCCTTGTTTGCTGGAAAGAAAGTGTGGATGTCACATCCGAAGATGACTGCATTCCAGGACTCACTTGTGCACAAACATGTTGGTCCAACAAGACATTCTTGATCTTTAAGCAAAATTACACCAAAATGACTGAAGATAATTCTTCATGGTTCAGAAACTTGATTGATCACGAGAAAATCACAGTTCCAACCAGAAAAGACTCACAGACCCTAATTGCATGTTTATTTCTGTGTCAACATGCAATTACAGAAAAACAAACACAGAACATGCCTTATGTGCCTGTAACTATCACAAGTTGCAAGAATGAATTTTTAGTTGTTTAAATTTGTATATAGTGTTGGAGTTATTTAGAACTCCCAAAGAGGGGACTGAAGGATTACAAATTTATTAAATGTTTTATTTAAGTTTCTAATACTATCATATATAAACTGAGAAAGTTCTGTTTGTTGAAGTTAGCATTTCAGGTTAGGATGGTAAATGATATCAGCTGTGAAACGGTTTCCAGCAAGAGAATCTGGCAAATCCTGTTTTCTCCATTGTAAGTTAAATGAGTCTGATCACTGAGACTGTCTTTAATGGCTCTGGGATGGCTCTTGGAACCAGAGGTCCTGGCCACTATCAGCATTTGAATAGTTATACCAATTCCATTGGATTGGTAATGCCCTCAGAGTAGGGTGTGTTCGTACTACATTTGCATGCTTTGTTTGAATTTGTCTCCACCTCCAGAAGTCCCTCCTCTTAAAATGCCTATAATATACCATGTAAAGTTACTTTAATTTAGACTTGATTGAGATGACTACAGCGACGAAATAAAGAACTTATACCTCAACAATCTCCTGGTCTGCAACTCCATCTTTTCTACACGTGAGAAGAAAAAAGTTCCCAACACTGGCATCCGTCCTTCAAAGAATTGCAGTAATACACCTGAGACAGAAACAAAGGCAGAGAGAATCACAGTTAATTCTGATGTTTTCAACAGTTTCAAATTCAGACATGTGGAATTATTTTCCTTTCTCCATTATCAGGTCCATTGAAATTTTAATTCCAGTTGTCACATGAAACCGAGTTTCATTGATCAGGTCTGAACTATTGCTGTTGTTTCAGCGCAGTGTGTGACACCTAAAAGCTGCTTCTGCAGTGGAGCCTTCACAATCTGCTGTGTCATGAGCATTAGAGGTCCCAGTTCTGCTGGGGAAATTTTCTGGATTAACCAGAGTTTTTCTCACTCATATTTTTATGAGATCAAATGGGTGATGCCCATGGCTTTATTTTAAAGTTGCTCTCTTTACAGTCAGATCTGTGGGCAGAAATTAGTTCACCTGTTTAGGTGTTGCCTGCTTAGCATTTGCTTTTTTGTGGTGTCATTCACACAAGTGCAGATCTCTTGTGACATGTAAAAGGCTGTGATACTTCTGTTCACACCCTCCTTGTAAATTTACTTCTCTGATCAGATTCAATTTTAGTTGGTGCGACCCAGTTAAGGATGATTTGGTTTGCTATTACCTGTGCCACACTCCTGGTTGTGTTTTTTTAAAGGCAAAAAATAAAAGCACATCCCCTCCCCTTATGGCACTGGGTAGCAGGCCAATGAAATCGAATTGTAAGGATTAAATGTCACACTTCTCCAATGAATGCCCTGTTTGGCGATTACAATATAATGTATATTATAATTTGAGTTATAATACAATTATATTATATTAAAACGAATATAAATTAAATTATATTGTTTCTGGTCTCTAAAGAGTCTCTGGAACAACTTAGTTGTCTAAGTGTCAAAGCTGGTCCGTGCATTGTATGTACAACAACGGCCAGGCTGATAGCCAATGAGGAATTGTGTTGTTGTTAACACCCAATGAACCGCAAGCACATGCTAAACACATGGTCAAATCTGTGCTCATTCTCATGTCAATACATTTGAATATGAAAACCTTTCTTGGCTAAGGGCTGATTAGAAGCACATTCGCTGTTTCTGATGTAGATTTCAAATGCCTGTTCGTTTAATTTAGTCTTTTTAAAGACTACATAAAGGCAGCGTGGCCATTTTAACATTTGATTATTCTCTTTTACTCTATTGTATATTTTCCCCGTTTTTAGACTAGGAAACTATGTCGCTTAGAGGTCCTCACGTTTTCTGTCTTAACGTTGGTCTCACGATCACAATCCGATCAGTTTCATCACAGAACAGAGGTAATTGGCTATATACCTGAGATTTGCCGTATTCACACGTACACAATCAAAGGCACTTTCATAGCCCCCATGGAATTGCATCTGTCTGAATTTAATTTAGTCACTTTATCTCAGTAGAGGTTTTGGCCACCATTAAAGACGCTAGTCGACCAACTTCACTTCTCTTATAATGGCTTTGGAGTGGCCAAGCCCGTGGTGTCCCACGTCACACTTATCTGAAACAACGCTAAACCAAAATAGACAAAACAGACGCACCTGAATAGGTCGGTCAAACAGCATTTCACTCTTCTAGACGGAAATAACTCGTCTTTGCAAACCAAGTACACTTGAACCTGTGTAGAATATTGTTCGTCACCAATCTGATCCAAAAATTTCGGTAACATCCGAATCAATTTCTAATTGGGAAAATAATTCGAGCAATTCAGAATGAATTCAAACGTAACTCTTTATAAATGTAGGCGAAAACAGCTCCCATAGAATGGAGAGGTAAAGTATGCGTTCTGTAAAGCTTTGAATATGAAAGGGTTTTTGTTTCAGGATTAATGAGATGCACGTTTGTTGTTTCTCTTTGGTAGTTTTCAAATGCACTGTGAAAACACATTGTAACCAGTTAGATTCTTGTGTGAGTTTGGATGATCTCTGCCAGGATGAAGAATGGGGGAGAGAAATGTAGATTAGGATGAGGGAGGTGAGACCTTCGTCTCAATAGTGCATGAGGGGGAGTTCAAATGTTAATTTCCTTTGTTTTCTCAGAGAGTGGCCCTCTCTTGAAGTCCTTCCAGTTTTCACAGTCTTACAACCCATATTCCTTAATAAAGTAAAATATCAATAATAATAGGCACTACTGATATAGCTCCTTGCATTGTGCTTTTACAGGAAAAACTGTGTACTTGAAACATGTTTACCTGAGTTTCCATAGCAACATGACATGATCAGTGGCTCAAAATCACGGGAGATAAAACAAACAAGCTTTTCAACCAAGTATAGGCCTGAAGTTAAGAACCAAGAGCTTATAAAAATAAAATAAAAACACTCTCTGTAAAGGATCTGATGCATCTGGCTACAGACTGAATATCTTACTAATATATAAAGTATCAAATTAAGTAATGTAATATGGAAGTGTGAGGCCTGAGAAAAGACAGTGTTAACAGACAAGTAAAGCAAAATTGAATTAACTCTTCAAATTTGTTTTGTTGTAACGTGTATATGGATGAGTGTTTTTGTGAAATTGAATGTAGTCTTGTGTGAATATTGTATATAGGATGTAGCTAATTTATGAATTGACTGTAGATGTAAAATTATACTTTGCAATGTTTTGTGAGTTCTATGATCCTGGCCCGTGGGACTACGGATGGAAATTAGCCTTTGGCTAAAATCCGGCATTTTTACATGCGTGTACTTCATGTTATGTTCATTAAAATGCACTGTCCCAATCAAAAAAAAAAAAAAAAAAAATAAAAAAATTAAAGTAGGCCTATTTCGGCTTCCAAAAAAAGCTGAAGAATGAAGCTTGTGCAACTCAAGGGTCTATTTGTCTCTTAACTGGATGATTAGTCTAGGATGAAGTAAACAACTGATGTGATCGCTCTCGTTTTCTACTGCAGCCTCACTTTACGGGTTAACATATTTCTTAAAATACCAGGAAATGACTCACCAAAATACGTATGATATGTGTGTTTTACAGAATTTGTGAAACAACTTTGTAAGCTATCACAAGTTAAGTGCATGAAAACGAACGGATCCTGTTTATCACAGAGACCTTCAATTGGAGCTTGGATAGTTTAGACATGACAATGTTAGTGGTTGCCGACTGAAGCTAAGCAGGGTTGAGCCTGGTCAGTGCCTGGATGGGAGACCTCCTGAGAAAACCAGGCTTCTGCTGGAAGAGGTGTAAGTGAGGCCAGCAGGGGGCGCTCACCTTGTGGTCTGTGTGGGTCCTAACGCCCCAGTATTAGTGATGGGGACACTATACTGTCAAAAGAGCACCGTCCTTCAGATGAGACATTAAACCGAGGTCCTGACTCTCTGCCGTAATTTTAAAAATCCCAAGACATCCTTCGAAAACGTGTAGGGGTGTAACCCCGGCATCCTGGCCAAATTTTCCCATTGGCCTCTATCCATCATGGCCTCCCAATCATCCCCATTTAGCCTATACTGATTGTCTTCATCACTGTCTCCTCTCCACCAGTAAGCTGGTGTGTGTTGAGCGTTCTGGCGCAATATGGCTGCCGTCCGGGTGATGCCGCACATTGGTGGCGGTTGAGGAGATTCTCCCTTTCCATGTAAAGCACTTTGAGTACCCAGAAAAGCACTATATAAATGTACAAATTATTATTATTATTATTATTATTATTATTAAAACTAAAATAAAGAGAAAACACATATATTTTAGAAATCTGTCAAAGCCTTGTTTAAAACTAAACATTTGTAATTTATAAGGCAAATAAACTGAAACAACAAAATAGTCTTTATTCACACATAATAACAAAGAACTAATATTTTGTATGGTGTCCTTTGATAACAATTTGCATTCTTGCTTGTGTTGTTTAATGAAGGCCTACAGTGTTTTCCCACAGTCTCTGTTGTTACTGTCTTCCAAAAAGTTGAATTGTTCCCAAAGACTTGCTTTTGATTAAACTTTTGTGCAATCTATCTTTGAATCTAAATCCCAAATTTGTTCAATAGGATTTAAGACCGGACTTTGACTTGGCCAACTGTGACTAAAGAGCTTACACATACTGGTGATTAACCATTACAGAAACATAAAAATGATTTTGGTAATCACCATTACTGTTAGTTTAGGGCAGCTGTGGCACAAACCTTACATGATGTGGTCTAATACATTTGTTAAGCACTGTATATTTAAGATAATGAGTCATGCACTGGATGACAATAAGATGAAGTTCAACAAGGAACTAATGAGCTCAGTTCTAAATATGCGTCTTTGGTAAAACAGGGTAAGTAAACCCGATTAGCCTAACAAAGAAAACCACAGCTTTGTCTGAGAACATGTTTGTGCATAATTCTGTGTTTGTGAATCATCATCGTCATCCAGAGGATTTTTGGGAAAGATCATCAGGTGATTTGACAACAAGATTAAGGCATATGCACAACGGCTAACTCTTCATAAAAAAGGTTCAATGGGATGAACCCGGTCACACTAAATGCGTCTATCACGCATTGTGTGTATCGTTCAATTTATACGTGAAATTAGTTTTTACGTGCATAGGATACGCATGGGTAGGTTTAGTAGTGGTGTGGGGTAGGCCTACGTATGTATTATACGTTTGGTTATGATTAGTGGTGTGGGGTGCGTGTGTATTACACGTAATAAAGTGCGTATCATATGCACGTAAAAACTGATTTTCGCTTATAAATTGCACGATAAACACAATGCGTGCTATAGAGACGCACTTTCATGAGATGAGGCTTGAGTCTTGACTCAAAGAAACCAAAAAGGTTATAGGCTATAAGGAGAAATGTAGATATTAAAGGGATAGTTCACCCAAAAATGATAATTCTGTCATCATTTACTCACCGTCACGTCGTTCCAAAATCGTAAGACCTTTGTTCCTCTTCAGAACACAAATGAAGATCTTTTACAAATAAATGTAAAAGTATGACAGAATTTTAATTTTTGGGTGAACCATCCCTCTAAATTATTGCATAACACTTTTAGGTTCAAAGGGCTATTTAAAATTTGAATTAATTAAAACTAAATTAATTAAGTAATACTAAATCCAGTTACATAAAACAAATTAATAATAAATAAAATAATTATAATGTATTATTCCATTAATAACAATAGAATAATACATAATGCAAAAATATATATATATATATATATACATATTAGGCAAGGCAAGGCAAGTTTATTTATATAGCGCATTTCATACACAATGGTAATTCAAAGTGCTTTACATAGAAGAAATAATCAAAAGAAATCAGAATAATTAAAACAGTTTAGAATAAAAGATAAAATACAGAATAGGCCTAATTAAAACAGTTTAGAATAAAAAAAAAATAATTAAATAAAATACAGTACGCAATCGGACGAACAGTGGTACAGTGCTCATTCAGTAAATTGTTAATTATTAAAATAATTAAATAAAAAAATACGAAATACATAGCCTACATGCATAAACGTTTGGTTTTGGCGAAATGTGTAGTTTTAAATCTATAATAAAATGCCACAGTAAAAAGGATATGTTCCAACTGGTGGCCTTTATTTCTAGTTTATTTCCTCAATAGGCGGAGAAGAGTAACTTAAAATAACTTTTGAAACACTCTGTAAGCCTGAAGGAACTCAATAGGGTTCTGACTGTGTCAGTCAAATCCTCCAGCACCCTTTTGTGATATGCATAATGAGTGCTATAAATAATGCTTCCTCTCCCCGTCGCTCCCCGTTTGGGACAGTTCCTGAAGAGAGAAACGGTTCTCTAAACTAGCCTACTACATAAAGTTCACGATGTCTACCTCCTCCTACAGAAAGAGATTTGGAGATGTGAGCCGGAGCAGCGCGTTCTCCAGCCGTCAGACCTCCAGTCCCGTGCGCTCGCGGGTGTCTTTCGGCGTCTCCTCGGCCCCGGTCATCTACGCGTCGAAGAGCCTCAGAGTCCGAAGTAGCGCGGGGATGCCACGACTGACCTCGGAGACTGTGGACTTCAGTCTCTCGGACGCCTTAAACACCGAATTCAAGGCGAATCGGCTAAGTGAAAAGGCGCAGATGCAGTCACTGAACGACCGCTTCGCCAGTTACATCGAAAAGGTGCGTTTCCTGGAGCAGCAGAACAAGATCCTGAGCGCGGAGCTGGAGCAGCTGAGGGGTCAGAGATCGTCCAGCATCGCGGATCTGTATGAGGAGGAGATGCGCGACCTGAGGCGACAGGTGGACCAGCTCATCACGGAGAAAACACGCGTGGAAGTCACGCGAGACAACCTGGCAGAAGACATAGAGCGTCTCAGAGAGAAGTAGGCTATGACAAACATTCACAAAATGTTTGGGCACGGTAATGTGTGAATAGCATTGGCATTAGGTCATACAGAGTACCAAGTGATATAATACCAAGGTAACATCGGCATTTGCAGGGTTGGGGATAACGCATTTACAAGTTTACTTTACATTTACAACTAAATATCTGGGTTACTTTTTCAAATAAGTTACTTTGTTTTCTCATTTATTGACTGACACCTCGCTTGTCCCCATGTTGAGAGAAATCAGGAGTAAGTGCAGAGGCGTAGTTAGACTTAATGTGAGCATTGTGTCTATTGATCTCACTTGAACAAAACAGATTCATTATTCCTCAAAATGAATGAAAACAGTAAAGTGCATAGCCTACTCAGAATATTGCGCAAACCTGCAATAGTTAAATGTTAAACTACACAAATATACTTAATGTATTTAATCTCACTTTATTAACCATAACTTCTCTGCTAATAACAGAAGGCTGTTTTGATTAAAACATCCTATTCTAGATTCTTTTTTGGGTACCGAAATTCTCTATAAAAATAACAAAGTTACATTTGGCATATGCAAAGGAGTTTGTGTACTATAAGCAACCCCTTCGTTTTTATTCTTTTTAGTAGGTGTGCAATACTTTGCAACAAATCAACATTAAATGAATTAAAATGATTCAATAATATTTGTAATTGCACACAGTGAGTGACCTTATCCATCAGGATATTGTGCAGTGCATAGTGACAGACCAGTGTTCAGGAAAGTGCTGTGGTGGTGTTTGCTTTTTAGTGTTTTGGAAAATATAAAATCAATTGTACTTTGTACCTCGAGGGGTCTTTAGCCTTGTTGTACCCTGTGCAGAATGAAGACTAAACCTTTTTGGAAACTTTACGGTTGTCAAAGCATCTAGCTCTAGCATAATTTGTTTGCATATGCACACTTTTTATATTATTTTGAGGTCTAATGCAATGAAAATAACCTCAAGTGAGTAGTGTGCTTTTTAAGCCAGAGTATAATTGCTTATGAGAACATTCAGAGTCATTCTTGAGAAGTTAAATGTTGTGATTGACCAATAAGAAACAAATATTCCTGAGAGCTGTGTAATAATTCAATAAATCAACTAGTGAAACTAATTTTTACATTTATTTTGAATTGGTGATTATTTTTACATAAACCAAATTGTTTTCTTATTGATGTGTCATTTACAGACTGCAGGATGAGATTCTTCAGCGAGAAGATGCAGAGAACAGCATGAGAAGTTTCAGACAGGTATAACACGATTGTATTTAAAACGAAAGGTTTTAAGAAATGTATAACTATTGCTATTTATATAATTTCAAATGGCAGTGTTTAAAGCCCCACTGAAGTGCCTTGAAACGCACAGCATTATTCAATGTGTTGGCGTAGTTCTGTCACGGAACAGTGAGAGAGGAATCAAGCACAGAATGAGTTTTAAACAGTTTATTGAGACACACACAGGAAGGACAAGCGATGGTGGGAGAAAAGGTGAACACAATTCAACAAAAGGCAAGGTATGAAGCACAAAGACCAACTTGACTTGACCCACACAACAGGACAATATATAGACAATAAAAAAGCATAAGTTAAATAGTGACTATGAATAGTACAATCATTTAACAGCATAACTGAAACAGATTGATTATTGCAAGTGGTATAATATTACAATAATAATAAGAACAGCAAATACAATGTAATATCAATTGCAGAATAATATAGACAATATGAAAAAATATGAAACATTATAATATTGATCATTAAACATATAGCCAGAAGTGAGAAACTATACGTTTTGAATGCTTATCTTCTAAATGCGAATGCTGTAATTGTTTTTGAGCACACTAGCTTATAGATAACAGTAAAGCTCCCAAAAACTCCATGTCTAACTTTAAAAGAATCTGCAGTTTTTTTTTCTATAAGAATTACAGGATTCTGCAATTCTGTTAGATAGACCACAAAAAAAAATATATATAAGAAATTGTGCAAGAAATTATTTCATGAGGCCTTTGCTGATGCATATAGCTAAAGATGTGATCACTACTGCTGTTACCGGAGTTTCAGAAGTACAGTTAAACTTGTTGCAACATTCAAGAGTAGCAAGACTAGTTTTCATCATTTAGATATAAAAATTGAGCAACATAGAATGACATGAATGGATAAAATTGTGTAATTTCTGCATCTGGGTGGATGACAGCTCACGGAGCTCACACGATAATCTACAATACCATTCAAAAGTTTGGGGTCATTAAGATTTGTATTTATTTAAGAAATAAATTAATACATTTATTGGGCAAGGATGCATTGAATTGATCAAAAGTGACAAAGGCATTTACGGATTTCGATATTAAATAAATGCTGTTCTTTTGAACTTTCTATTCATCAAAGAATCCTGACAAAGTATATCATTCCACAAAATCTCCTCAAAAATATGAAGCAGCACAACTGTTTTCAACATTGGTATTAATAAGAAAAGTTTCTTGAGTATCAAATCAGCATATTAGAATGATTTCTGAAGGATCATGTGACACCGAAGACTGGAGTAATGATGCATCACAAGAATAAATTACATTTGAAAACATTAAAACAGAAATCAGTTATTTTGGAATTATATTTCAAAATATCTGTGTTTTTACTGTATTTTGAGAAAATAAATGCAGCCTTGGTGAGCATAAGAGGCTCAAGGAACAATAGAACAAACTTAATAGCCTGGTTTCACAGACAGGGCTTAGATTAAGACAGGATTTGGCTTTAGTTTAATTAGGGCATTCAAATAACTTTTATAAATGTGTTATTTTGTCTTGAGACAAAACAATGATATTTTAAGATTTTTCGGTGCAAGTTTCTTTCAGTTAAAACAGTCTGGGACTATAGGCTTAAGCCTTGTCTGTAAAACCAGGGGATAAAGCTTTAAAGAATTGTGAATCTATTCTACTCATAATCTTTTAGCTAAATTATCTAAAATCATTACAAGGGGTGGTATGACCAGACTAATGTACTATTGCTGCTTGCAACTCATTTTCTCCATTTAATCACAGAAACAAACAAGTGGTTTAGTTTGGGAACTGGGATAGAGATCCTGGTTTGGGTCTGTGTTTGAGGAATGGCTCTGTGTGGCATGTCAGGCTCAGAGCTGAATGTCTTTGTCTCTGGCATTAGCGCTGGGAAATCTCCAGCTCTGCCGATTGCTCTTCCAGCAGACCCTGACAAAGCAAACTGTTGTGTCTAAACTGTCTGCCAAGGGCAGGAATGCCTGTGTGTGTGTGTGTGTGTGTGTGTGTTTGTGTGTGTGTGTGTGTGTGTGTGTGTGTGTGTGTGTGTGTGTGTGTGTGTGTGTGTGTGTGTGTGTGGTGTGTGTGTGTGTGTGTGTGTGTGTGTGTGTGTGTGTGTGTGTGTGTGTGTGTGTGTGTGTGTATGTGTGTGTGTGTGTGTGTGTGAGAGAGAGAGAGAGAGAGAGCACGTGTCAAGCATAAAAACAGGCTGAATGTTAAAGCCCTGTTTACGAGTAGTCCCGTCAGCAGACATCCAAATGGTGCCACACAAACTGCAGGGCATTGTGCCCGGCCCAGATACTCATTAAAACACAAAGACCTCTTCACTGTGTGCTTGCTGTGCATCTGTGCTCAATACAGTAGTGCTGCTGTGTCATATAATGTTGTTAATGTCGCGCAGGACGTGGATAACGCTGCTCTTGCTCGAGTGGATCTGGAGAGGAAGGTGGAGTCTCTCCAGGACGAACTCGCCTTCCTGAAAAAGCTCCATGATGAGGTGAGATAGTTTTTATTTCCTGAGACTAAAGCAAACTTCTCTTTAACTCACAGTAAAAGGCATTAAATGACAGATCAATGCATCTTCTTCTTACCACCACCACACTCTCAGCTAGTGATAGACTGAATAATCAACCAAGATTTTATACATATTTCCCCCCCCAATATTTTGCACATATCTTACAGTGATTGTACTCTATTTACCGTATAATAATCAGAGTATTATATTTATATGAGCTCCAACTTAATTGCTGTACTGTCTTGGTCATGTTAAGGAGCACGTAAATGTTGCCATTGAATCTAATCTAATCTTCTTCTTTTTTTAATAAGTGTTTATGAACTTTTAATAAATATTGTGTGAAATAGGTGTTCATGTAATTTTCACAATTTTCTGCATGTCTAATTTGCTATCATTAAACTATATTTTGTAGCCTATATATTAAATGAATGAAACAAAATTATTAAATGTATTATCAAATGTATTATATTACAACACATTACATTATATTATATTTATATTATAAACTTAGTGTTCCGGCATTTAGGAATTGATTATTATTTTCTATGTACAGCACATTAAAGTAAACTTCCCTGTATTATATTGAATTGTATTATATTATAATTAATGGACTTCTAAAAGTCCAGGGATTTACATTGTCACATTCAAATCTAAGGATAGCATTTTTTGTCTTAGAGACCTTTATGTACTAAAACGTTGTTTTAATCTATTAATTCCAATTTCCAAGGCATCATACTTTTCATAAAATGTAAATCCATCATAGCATTATCTATACAATTAAATAATAAAATGACTGTTTGAATGAGAAGTACCAAATGACAAAAAATATCTACGGTATGTGTGCGGTTTCAACTGCATAGAAACACCCTGGCAACCGTGCACAGCACGCTAGCATCATGGCGACAAGTTTTGCACAAGCAAAAGCTACTCAAAATGTAAAAGTTTGGCTGTTTATATGATCACAACACAAGAAAAGAAGGCATGACAGATGCTTTTCAGAATACAGAATACAGAGATACAGTCTGGAATCTCTCTCTCTCTCTCTCTCTCTCTCTCTCTCTCTTCTCTCTCTCTCTCTCTCTCTCTCTCTCTCCCTCTCTCTCTCTCTCTCTCTTTCTCTCTCTCTCTCTCTCTCTCTCTCTCTTTCTCTTTCTCTTTCTCTCTATCTCTCTCTCTCTCTCTCTCTCTCTCTCTTTCTCTCTCTCTCTCTCTCTCTCTCTCTCTCTTTCTCTCTCTCTCTCTCTCTCTCTCTCTCTTTCTCTCTCTCTCTCTCTCTCTCTCTGTTTCTCTTTCTCTCTCTCTCTCTCTCTCTCTCTTTCTCTCTCTCTCTTTCTCTCTCTCTCTCTCTCTCTCTCTCTCTTCTCTCTCTCTCTCTCTCTCTCTCTCTCTCTCTCTCTCTCTCTCTCTCTCTCTCTCTCTCTCTCTCTCTCTCTCTCTCTTTCTCTCTCTCTCTCTCTCTCTCTCTGTTTCTCTTTCTCTCTCTCTCTCTCTCTCTCTTTCTCTCTCTCTCTTTCTCTCTCTCTCTCTCTCTCTCTCTCTCTCTTTCTCTCTCTCTCTCTCTCTCTCTCTCTCTCTCTCTCTCTCTCTCTCTCTCTCTCTCTCTCTCTCTCTCTCTCTCTCTCTCCCTCTCTCTCTCTCTCTCTCTCTCTCTCTCTCTCTCTCTCTCTGTAGGAGCTGGTTGAGCTGCAGGCACAGATCCAGGGCCAGCAGGTACAGGTGGATATGGACATGGCTAAACCTGATCTGACAGCTGCTCTGAGAGACGTCAGACTGCAGTATGAGAACCTGGCAACCAAAAACATCCAGGAGTCAGAGGGCTGGTACAAATCCAAGGTGTTTAACATGAGCCTTTTCACCATTGACAGGGATTTCCTCTATTTATCATCAACATCTTAGCCTCTTCTTTATCTTGCTTCGCATTTTGTTCTGTGAGTCATAACTGTCAGATGAGCTGCTTCTGCTTTTAAGGAATGAAAAAAAGTCCTAATTTACTAAAATGTTTTTTTATGGATTTGTAGCAAATTAGCTCTAAAGAAATATTAATAATAAATCATAACTTGTTATAATTGACTATGAATATTTGGATCAGTTAATAGAATTAACTTAATGTAGTAAAATTAATATTACAATCAATCCACCTGTATTTCCGGGGTATGGGAAATGTCTTTCTTACAGTACAGTACTACTAATGGTGCGTTCACGTGCTATGGAAAATATGATATTTTCCACTTGTGAACTGGTATTTACCAGTGTGTTGCGTTCAAGTGCTTTTGTTGTCGTAATGTGGTAAAAAGATGGAGATCCAGACCTGTTATTTAGCTAAAACTATTTTAGATTGCTTAAGTCATCTGCTACAGCAAGAAGATGATTTATCAAAACTCAAACGGTAAATAATATGCTGTATATTTTCTAGATTATGAATAGTACATATTTTTACCATTCAACACTCTCGCATTGCTCTCCGCCATTTTGAAAAGGTCAAAGGTTATCTCATCTCGCCAACTCGTGCATCAAAATATTCTACGAGCTGCCCAGGGAAAATACCACATGAGGGGGTGTTCATGTGCATTTTCCATGTCGGCTTTTGGTATTTACCATAATTACCATAGCACGTGAACGCACCATAAGAGCAAGTGGTCAAAATCTGCCTGATTAGGGACTCCAGTATATGAGCTTGAGACTTGGACAACTTTACGTGTAACATGAACAAGATTTTATTAACTAGACTAAACACTAAAGCTACTCTAACATACACATACATGCATGCATACAGTTTACCAAGAGAAAGAGAGCTGAAGCAGAAAACAGGAAAGCAAGAAGTAATAGCATTGTTTGAAATACAGCCTTGAGCAAACCATCTGTTTAGTTCTAACATGCCCTTCTTTAAAAGGGGTAAGGATACTTAATGTATCAAATAATGAGACTAAGTTTGATACTCGCATGTCCCGTCTATTTGAATTAAACTGTCCTGATGAAATTTGATGAGGCTCCAGTTGATCTTTGCCGATGTTGTCTTGATGAGAGAGAACCAGTGGGAGTCAGAGGATCTTTGGCGAATGGAAAGACAAGGCCGCAGCCTGGCACAAGCTTAGAAAACCTCTAGTTCAGCATCATCTTCACATCAGGATTTCAAAAAGGGACTAAGAGAGTAAGAGGCGTAATCTTGTGATCACTGATTTTTAAAGTGTGAAGATGTCACACCCTCTGGAGGGTTCTGAGCCAATAAGAAGTTGTTCCCTTTGGAGGGAATTTCTTTACGACCTTTTGTTCAAGCATGCCTTTGAGCATGTAATTTGATTGGGTGTTTAGCAAAAGAATCTTCAAGATCCTTATAATACTAATGCATCACAAAGTTAGCAAAATGTAATGTAAATTAACAAATGGTGGACCAAGATTGGAGTTTATAGAGACTAAACATGTTACACATGATTTTGGTTAACCATAGTATGCAAGTCTGAAACATTAATCCAAAAGAATTGAATGAATATATAGGCCAAACCACATAAAAGGAAAATCATGAGATGGGAAAAAGATACACGTTTATACATTTCTTAAGTGGTTATATATAGAATATGTAGGATTAAAAGGGTTTATTTATCCTTCTCAGCAAGAATTAAGTGAGTCACAAATCTCTGCAAATTCCTCCAAAGTCTTATCAGTCTTACTGTGTGTCCTGTAACAGGACACCGGGTTCTGCCAGTGTGTTAGCTTCATTTGGGATGTTAGTTTTGAGGGAAGTTTCATAGACCTTTGTTGGGAGAGTGAGTTTGCTGGATTATTGATTAAATATAATTAATCATTTGTATGTGCCTGATGTGTCCAGATGCTGCAGATTCTCCCTTTTATACTCACATTTAAGTTTTACTTCGGTTTCCAAACTATACCCTTACTAACACGTGTCTTCATTCACTGTCAGTTTGCTGACCTGACAGAAGCGGCTAACAGGAATAATGAAGCTCTGCGATTGGCCAAGCAGGAGGCCAGTGAATACCGCCGTCAGGTGCAGGCGCTCACCTGCGAGGTGGACGCCCTCAAGGGAACAGTAAGTAGTTTACATATTTAGGACATATCCTTTGGCTAGAAATGTGATGACTGTAACAACAAACCTCAGTACTCAAGGGGGCCATAGAGTTTTCTTCGAATACTGTTGTTTTATCGTTGTGTTATTAACATGGCTGACAGTTTTTCTAACTTTTTCCTTCAAAGTGATGCTTTGCCATGACAGTAGTCAACTTTAAAGAAAAAACTGACTGTAGAAAAAGGCAGTTTACACCAATGTCTCCCATAGATCCTCTTGTGCTGAGATAATGCATGTAGTCTTTACCTTTGAGCTTTTAACGTCAAACCTTCTTGCTGTTATTTTGCCTTTATATTTGTGAAATGCTGTAAACATCTGTACAGAAAAATATTAAATTACACAAATATGAATATAAATAAAGCAAACCTAGTGCATGTTCCCAAATGCATGTTAAACTCTTGCTGAGATGGAGTTTGTGAGTAGCAGCAATTAATTTGAACCAAACTGCTCTGAAAACATGGTTTTATAAAGCTGTATGTATTATAATCCTTCAGTCCGGAAAACATGCAGCTGTCACGGCGTGGTTGCAGCATGGGAAAAAATTAAAACAAAGATGCTCATTATTCTCAAATATCAAAAAACAAAAACAGAACAACCAGCAAAATGTGATAAAAACTGAACAAAGACTAACAGAAAACAGGCTCAGTACTAACGCAAACCAAACAAAGAAATGAGAAACAGGTGCAGTGCATTAATCAAACATTGAATAACCATGGAAGCTAATGCTAACACAGGAAACCAACTCAGAATACAACTCAAGCAAAACTCAAACTCAGACAAAATGTGACAGCAGTGCCACAGGCTATATACTTGTTTAACTAAATAGCAGCCTTTGATTTGATAATGGAAATTCGATTATATATTGCTATTTCGGTTTAATTTTGAATAATTGTGCAGAGCAATTAGTTTATTTTAATGTTACATTCGATTTAGGCCTAAGCTCTTATGAACACACAAATCCCCTGCAGTTCCCTCACAAACTTCTGTT
This sequence comes from Siphateles boraxobius, assembly GCF_051911475.1. NCBI lineage: Eukaryota > Metazoa > Chordata > Actinopteri > Cypriniformes > Leuciscidae > Siphateles > Siphateles boraxobius. The sequence goes on from NW_027509215.1 coordinate 6,538,763, forward strand.
TGGGAAACCCTGGCAGTGTTAAGTTACCCAAGTTACCCACAGGGAAAGTTACTTTTAAAAGTATATTGCGTTACTCTCTAAAAAAAGTAACTACTTACATTACTTAGTTACTTTTTCTGAAAAGTAATTTTCAAAGTTTTTCTCATTTGGTCGAGGCTCGCTTTCTTCCAGGCCTTGCAGGTGTTTTTTTTTTTAGGGCTTTCATGCATTCAACAATATAGCCTATGCACTGTAACATACACCTTCATTTTCTTTTAAAAACAAATATATAATATTATCCTATTCTGACCACCTAGAATATTTCCTGACCCCTAGAGCAATGTATGACATTCAAAAGATCTCTTTATGGGTTATATTACTGTATGCAACCGTTTTTATTGAAAGTTGAAAGTTATGTGTTTTGTGACTTTTGTATGCTTTGTCTGTTCCCGTGCACACGAGTGCACATGTGAATGCAATATGGAGAAGAGAGAGAATTTTAATACAGTAGTAGAACACTGGAAAGTAACATGCATTGCTTAAAAAAAAAATATAATGTGTACATTTATAAAGTAATCTGTTACTTTACTCGATCCTTTAAAAAAGTAATCTGATTACAACACTGAACCTAAGTGTAGAAAAACCTGATATTCCATGACTACCATAACATCTTTTCTTGATGTAAAAAATGTAGAATGAATCTCTGGAGCGTCAGATGAGGGAGATGGAGGAGAACTTTGGAATGGAGTCATCTAGTTCCCAGGATAATATCGCTCGGCTGGAGGAGGACTTACGAAGCATGAAGGACGAGATGGGAAGACACCTGCATGAGTATCAGGATTTGCTCAATGTCAAGATGGCCCTGGACATTGAGATCGCCACCTACAGGAAACTTCTAGAGGGGGAGGAGAGCAGGTGAACACTTCCCACCGCTTTTAGTGCATCACTGCATGACTTCTTTAAAGAGATACTATTGTTTTATGAATATGGTTTATTTTGGGTTGAAACAACACGTTATAATGTTTTATAAATTAATTCTACATTTTATTCTCTTGGATGTAGAATTGCTCCCCCTCTTCCAAACTTCTCCTCCTTCAGTCTGAGAGGTAAGACATAAATTCACCAATAAATAACAAAAAGAAAAAAAAGGTCCTTGTGCAGTTTAATTGAAAATTACATTTTCACAGATATGATGTTGGAGTCCAAGCCTGTTACTGAAAATACATTTACTAAGAAAGTTCTTATTAAGACCATTGAGACCAGAGATGGCCAGGTATGTGCTTAACTTATCACTGTATTTTTACACACTCTTAGGGCTGGTTCTGACAGAATGTGTTTTTGCTTTTTAAAATGCCAGATGCGGGCAGTGGAATGGGGAAAAACCGCAAGGTCTGGGAATGCGTCTTTTAAAAAGTTGAACTAGTTTTAACTTGAGTGCCGCATTTTTAAAACGCTGTCATGCGCGAGACGCTGCAAAGCCCGATCTCATGAAAGTGCGTATCAATACAACGAATGTTATTTCTCGTGCCATTTATATGCCTAAAAGAGTTTTTGCGTGTATATGATACGCAGTTTGCGCGTGCATAGGCCTATGATACGCACTTTATGGCGTGTAATACGCACGCACGCCTAAAATATGTCCTAAAATATGCTTCTATGTATTTATTTAAATATGTTAAATATTTTAGTTTTTTATCCTTCGGTAAATTAAGCATATTACAGGATTAGGTTTTTGATTTTTTTTGCATCATTCGTTATTTTATATATGTTTTGTAATTCACATTAATCTCTAATAATCTCTCTAATTTACAATATTACATTTCTGTACTTTAAATAAACCTGAAATCGATTTAATCTAATTTCAAGTCATTGATTTCAGTTCTCTCTCTCATGCACACTTCTGCTCTTCTCTTCTATTAAGGTGATCAATGAGTCCACTCAGAACCACGATGATCTGGAGTGATGGAGAGAAATCACTTACCATTATCATCCACCAACAGCAGCAATTTTTTGTATCCCAGTTAACTTCATCTAATATGAACAACCCACAATAACCTGCTTCAAAGTGCCTTTTTATCTGCCAAAAATATACCTTTCAAGTATTTGAGCCCGTAGAGGACCTGTAGTTCTGCTCAGAGTGAGAACACATGACCTTTAGCGTATACTGTGAATCTTTTCATTGTCTAAACCTGCTTTTATCTTCCACATAATGTTGCCTAAGGAAAATGCTTCAATAAAAATAATCAAAGAAGAGTTTTTATTCTTAAAGAGCCTCATTCTTTGTCTGATTTTTCTTCCATGGAAATTTAAATTTTGAAAGTAAAAGACAGCCTTAATAACAACAAATCTTGATTGTTCCTGAACTGCTTCTTGATTTGAAGCCCGTCACTGCCATCGTGTGGACATTTGTAAGAACAGAAAATACAAGTCAAAGTTGCATTCTCAAGTCCTAGATTTTGATAAACCTTTTCAAAACAGGGTGTTTCTCTCACCAAGGAGCATCCATGTTCTCGATAAGTGATTCACGTGGGATAGGATGTGTGTTCCTGTCTGTTTGTTCCAGTGATGGAGACTTGTACTCCCTGGACATGAGTGTTCAAGTTCCTGTTCGCTCCCATGTGTGCTGTCATATCCGAACATTTTTTTTAAAGGAATAGCTCACCTAGAAAGCAAAATCATTTACAAAATTATTTTCTTTCTTACATGGAACACAAAATAGGACATTTTGAAGAATTTCCATGGTTCTTTTTAATTAAAGGACAGATGACAGAGGGCTGTTAAGCTCTTAAGGGACAAGAAATATATCATAAATGTATTCCATACAACTCATGCACTAGCCTATATATCTTTTCCAAAGCCATGCGATTTCTTTGTGCGATGGAATTTATGCATTCGAAAATCAATTAAGATCTAGGGTTAACATAGAGAATTTTACATTTTACACTTACACATATTCATACCTTAAAGGTAGGTTAGGCAATTTTTGGAGAAGCTAGCAATAGCAAGCTAGTTTTGAAAGCATAAGATCCCACCCTTCCTTCAGAGCGTCTCCAAAGCACATGAACACGTACAGTAGGGAGCAAACGAAAGCATCACGATAGACGGCGTTAAATTACCTCATGTCTGAAAGCACATAACATTACAATAGGTGTGCTCCACCTGCTGCTTAGACCAATCGGTGCATGCCATCAAAGTACGCGAGAGTGATCAGAGAGCCAATGGCTCTGTAGGCCTATGCTTTAGAATCGCTCTCACGGTACTTTGATGTCATACGCCGATCGGTCTGCGTGAAACACACCTAACAATAGATTGGTGCAGGTATGGTATGAGATCACTTTATAGGGCCAAAACGCAAAATCGAGTTAGAAATTTTGCACTTCTGGTTTCATCGCCCCGAGGTCAATGTTTTTTTTTAATGTGGTTTTGGATAAATGGCTGAAATAAGGTCTGTGGTGAACACAAGCTCAAGACACTTTCGTTTTATTCTACGACATAAAATACACCAATATTACCCCACTCATGATTTTTTAAAGCTATAACGTGTCTTGAAAAAGGTGGTTGCTAACAAGCGGCTAAATGGGACTACAGAGGCTGCCGGGGACATTAAACGTCATCAGGACTGTGGCGAGCAGGACGAGGCCGAGAGCCGTGAGAGAATGGTGCGAGGCCGGTCTCGTGATTGATGATGAGCGACACCTGCGTGAAGTACTGGTCTCTATCTCCACGGATGAGCGGAAGCATAAAAGGAGGAGCAACGACACTGAATGACCAGAGAGGACCAGGCTTGGACTATTTTCTTTGATGTTTTGTTTTATTATGTGTGGCGGCAGTCGACCGCGAGGGGCTGCCGTCTTTACTTTCGTTTTTGTATTTGTTTATTAGGACGAACAGGTAAGCTCACTTCGCTTTTATAATTAAGCTCCTATAAACTATTCTAACTCAAACTTTCTGGGGGAATGTTTTTAGATAAAAACTGAAAGAGTTGTCTAAAGCTTAGTGATGGTGACGTTTAAGTCGTGGGACCGTGGTGTAGTTCTTTTATTGCTTATCTTTAGCTTTTTACTTCAGGCAACTGCGTTTAAGCTTCAAAATTCAAAACAGTTGTTCATCTGTGAAAATTATCTTGACGGACAAAACGTGTTAGTAGGCTATCATAAACTTGTGTAGATCACAGAGCTTGTTTTTTGCGATAATCCGAAAAACTATGGAAAAGTCCAATTGGGTTTTGTAGAGGAAACCAGTGTGATGCTAACTGCCGATTGGCCTACAAAGTGACCTCATATACTGCACCACTCTATAATGAACATTAACAACTTAAAGAGCTCTGACCTGTATCACCTGACTGCTGCAGATTCACTTCGGGGTTGATAGCGTTGCCATTGAAACGCATAAATTCGAGTCACAAACCGCTCCGAGTATAACGTCACAGGTTTCCATCTCTTTCAATTGACAGTAGTTATGGCGTGAACGCGGTAAGCTTATTGTTTTGGTTCAGTTGGAATTGTAAAAGGTGACATTTACCTGTGGTTGAAGTGCTCGGTGACTGACCTTGAAACACGCTGATGACGTGTGATGTTTGCGTGAGCTGGTGCGCGGAGGAATGAAAATACATGTTGACAGGCAGTCGGTCCGAATGCAATCATTGGACGAACATTTTATGGTCCTAAGCCTTCCATAGATTATATATGGGGCTACTTATAAATAGCCTACATTTAGACCACTTAACTTAGTGATTGCTATCAGGATGTGAAGAGACAAAACATTTTTCTGGAACTAATCACCTACCCAGTCTTTAAATGTTTATTTTTAATGCAAGTTGCAAACCAATTGCTCTTGGTTTGGAACATGTTGGTCAACCAGCTAACTGACCAGCTTGGACTAAACCGACTTCCAAGCTGGATTTTGCATCAGGGATGAGAAAGAAAATAATAACATTATTGCCACGACATGAAATTATGAGCGATTTTTTATTTTATTACTGAATAATGTTGATCAGAAAATACTTTTTAGTAAACATAGGCCTACTTAATTAAAGTAAACGCACGCGGAGAACAAATTTACAAATTGAGCTAATGAGAAATATTGCTTAGGCGCTACTAATGTAAATTTCCCCTTTATAAATATTATTTCTTATCACTTTAATTGCGAATGTAATTGCATATTCGTAGCTCGACAGTGTCGGATTTCATTAATGTAATACACTTGACAGACTAATTAAAGAAGCTTGTTTTCAACGCTCGTGACCCCAGAGACTCGTGTTTGCCAAACTAACTTCATTCGTGTGACGACCGCGCGCATTCTCTCGGGAAAGCGCACAGGAGATTTCCGCTGGTTCCATCGCCTCTGTTTGACAAAATGACACGCAAATAGCCTGAACCTAATACCGGAAGGTGGTTCATTATCCACGCTCAGAGGACACAGTTTGCTTTGTACCATAGTTCAATGAGGACGAGACAGCAATGACAGTGCCTGAATCAAAGTCATGGAGTGTGTAACTGTCTTTCCCAAGCAGACATTCAGTCGGCAGAGATGGGCTCAGTGACCTCAGCTTTCACCAAGTCGCGCAACACGTTGGTCAAAGTGGGTTCGGAGCCGCAGAAAGAGCCGGACGGGAAGCCGCGAACCGGGTCTGGTGTGATCGTCAAACAGACTAGCAAAAAACCGCTGGTGCAGAAAACAAACTGCACATCCAGAGCAAACACGGCACAGGTTCCTGCTTCTGCTACAGGCGAGTTTAAGTTTCTGTCATGTTTCATATTCTTATAGTGGTCGGTCCAGCAATTTCAGCTTTATGCCTTAATCCACTGGAATTATATAAATATAAAGCTGAAATTGCTGGATTTCTATTGGTAAAATTGTTTTTGTTTTGTTTACAGTAGCCTCAAAAGTACGCTAGAATTTGGAGTTGTAGCTCTTAACAATAGCTAAAGTTCATTAACCTACTTTAAATATCAAACCAAAAAAAAGTGGCATCCTTCCAGGAATTTTTTTTCCCCATAAGTTATTCATAATACAGTTCAAAATGACTATAATGTTCTACTTTATTTAGCATGTTTTTAATTTCTGATTTTTTCAATATACATATTAAAGTTTAGATTATGGCTAGGTAGGCCTAGTGTAACTAAAAATCTTTTAAAGTCTGGAAATCTTGATTAAAAAAATCAAGAAAAGCGGTGATGCTATTTAGAATATTCAGAATACAGATCATACCAAAATTACTTAAATACACTTACACTACAAATGTTTTCAATTTCTGAATTTATATGCATTTTTATATTTTTGTGGGGCTTTGTCAAAAATAGCAAGGAGCTGGTGTAACTTTTTTCAGAGATTGGTATGTACTGTATATTGGCTTTTAAAGGTTGAAATTCTGAAAAAAAAAGAAAATAATAGCATAATTGAAAATTTTGTTTTAAATATGAATGTTAAAAACCCTTCCTATGCTAAAAAAAAAGTCATGATAAGTCTCTCCCTGCATCCAAAAAATGCCTACTTCTATACAATACAGTGGGCAAAAATCAGTATAGCTGAGGAGTATGTCCCAATTCATAGTGTTCATAGTGTTCTTTTTCTGGCGAGATTCTGAAGTGCACATGTGATGGACACTTTACTATCCCATGAGGCTATGGGAGAGAAGTTGTGAATGGCAGTGAAGCGACGCAATTGATGTCGTAGGTCATATGATGGTGACAACATGGCGGATGTAGTATGTTCAATGCGCTGGCCTCAATGGCACACTTTTTGTGCTTGCGGGTCTTGTGAGACCGTTGGGTGTCCCATTTACCATTTTAGGTTTCAGAAGGGTGCTTGCGAACACATCCTTTGTGTGTTCGATATTAAGAGTGCTCCGATCAGGGTATTTAGGGCTGATCACTGATTTTCGATCACTGGAAGCAGTATTGGCTTTTAGTATGCGATTTTAGACGATCATGTTATATAATAACCATGTCTAAATGGTAACGTGGCTGACACAATAAGGCACCTGAGAAGTTCAACATAGTATAATATGCATTGACTGTATTCAAGTATATACTTGCGGAATGTACTATATTAACAAATGAGAAGTTCTTCAACTGCAGTACATACTCTGACAGTACACAATTTCAGACACAAGATCTTTTTGTCATTTACATTTATGTATTTAGCATACTAACAAAGCAACTTAGAAAAGAGGAACAACTTTGACCTTTTATGAAAGGGATGTTTTGGTCAGACCAAATGAGGTAATCTAATCATATGAAAATGTGTTTATTTATGACTAAATACTTCCCCAGTCATGTTTGTAAGATATATATATATTTTTTTTTTTTCTTCGAAAATAATAACTATTAATAGTAATGTTTTGATATTTTATTTTTTAATGACATTCATATATTTGTCAGTGTAGCTGAAGTGTCCACATACTCTTTTGGGAGCCACTGTTTTCATCTGTCTCTATTAGGTAATTGTGGAATTTCAGCACATGCCTTTATGAGACGGGTGGGAAACAGGTGTCTGCTCATTTTGGGTCAAAACACGGGTGATAGCATCCATTTATCTGCACATTAGAGAGTTCAGGCACTTCTGTGGAACAGATGAGAAAAACGCTCTATAATGGGATGATCAATGATGCGCCGCTACAGTTCTTTTGAAGGGTGCAGATCCGTGTTTTTTATGTTTGAACTCTTTGATGTTAGAATAACACTACCTCCTGATGCTTTATAAAGCACAAGGGTTTTTTAGAGACAAATCTAAAATGGACATAACCATTCAAGGTTTATTTTTATAATTGCTGTCTACTGTTGAAAATGCCATACATATTTATTTAATAGATTTATTAGCAACACTACCATGCAAATGTTTGGGGTCGGAAAGAATTTATTTGATTTTTGATCAAAAGAATATATTTTTATCAAAGATACAGTTAAACATATTGTGAAATATTATTACAATTTAAAATAACTGTTTTGTATTTTAATATATCTTTAAATGTAATTTATTCCAGTGATGGCAAAGCCAAATTTTAATCAGCCACATGATTTTTATCAATGTTGAAAAGAGTTGTGCTGCTTAATATTTTTGTGAAAACTGTGATACATTTTGTCAGGATTTTCATGTATAGAATAAAAAATTCTAAAGTCAAAGTACAGCATTTATTTAAAATAGAAATCTTATAACATTATAACTGTCTTTACTGTCACTTTTGATCAATTTAATGCATTTCTTAAAGGGGTCATGACATGAGAAATCAAATTTGCCTTGATCTTTTGACATTTAAGAGATCTTTGTACCATTAAAACATTCCTGCAAGATTTCGAGCTTAAAACGTCCTCCTTGATATAAACCATATAATATAATCAAGCTCCAAAACAACTATTTTGGGATATTGTGGGATTTGTGACATCACACAGGCAAATAGATTTGAATATACCTGCCTCCAGAGCAAGACATTGATTAATAGTCTTACATCATTGCATCATAGGCTCCGCCCTCTTGTGTTCAGTCACTTAACGGCTGACATTTGCCTTCACTGGATGTGAGTGTCACATCAAACGAAAATAGAACCCATTATAATCACTGACGATGTCTACACTGGATACAGTACCAGAGATGCGCGTTCGGATTTGGACAACTAATGTATTTAAAATCACCAAGTTTTAAAGGATTCTTTTTTCTGTATGACACTTCTCTGTCCCCTTTTCACCTGACCTGTAATAGAGGAAACGACCCTCAAGGGTGTCTAAAATATCTCCAGTAGCTCTATGTTTCATGGTTACCATAAACCAGTAACAGTAAAGTCTCCTGCTGTTGGTTGTTCAGGTTTTTCTCCCTCTACAGCGTTGCATCTCTAGAGAGCCACAGGTGGGGAGACACCAACCAACGCAGTGACTGAGTGTTACGTTTAGATCAAAACAAAACACAATCAGCTCAGTGTTATATGGTATAAGAGTTCAGTTAGATGTGCAGTTTGGTGTAAGGAGTGTTTTAAGGTGTCCAAAGTCCGATTTTTACGCTAGCTGCATTACGTAGCCTGTCAAACTGAGTCTGCATGTCTGAGGATGAGACCGGCACCTGCTATGAATAATTAGGGCTTTGTTATTTAAATAATGAGTGATTTGTCTGAACAGATGGAGCAGAAATGCACAGATTGTGACTTGCAGAAGTATGGAGACAACTTAGGTCAGTGGTTCTCAAGACAATATTGGAAAGATATTTCTACTACATCTGCTGTAATGATGCATATTGTGATAAAGTTCATTAATTTCCATAATGTAATGATAAAAATTAAACTTTCATATATTTTAGATTCATTGCACACCAACTGAAATATTTCATGTCTTTTATTGTTTTAATACTGATGATTTTGGCATACAGCTCATGAAAACTCAAAATTCTCAAAAAATTAGCATATTTCATCCGACCAATAAAAGAAGTATTTTTAATACAAAAAAAAGTCAACCTTCAAATAATTATGTTCAGTTATGCACTCAATACTTGGTCGGGAATCCTTTTGCAGAAATGACTGCTTCAATGCGGCGTGGCATGGAGGCAATCAGCCTGTGGCACTGCTGAGGTGTTATGGAGGCCCAGGATGCTTCGATAGCGGCCTTAAGCTCATCCAGAGTGTTGGGTCTTGCGTCTCTCAACTTTCTCTTCACAATATCCCACAGATTCTCTATGGGGTTCAGGTCAGGAGAGTTGGCAGGCCAATTGAGCACGGTAATACCATGGTCAGTAAACCATTTACCAGTGGTTTTGGCACTGTGAGCAGGTGCCAGGTCGTGCTGAAAAGTGAAATCTTCATCTCCAAAAAGCTTTTCAGCAGATGGAAGCATGAAGTGCTCCAAAATCCCCTTATAGCTAGCTGCATTGACCCTGCCCTTGATAAAACACAGTGGACCAACACCAGCAGCTGACATGGCACCCCAGACCATCACTGACTGTAGGTACTTGACACTGGACTTCAGGCATTTTGGCATTTCCTTCTACCCAGTCTTCCTCCAGACTCTGGCACCTTGATTTCCGAATGACATGCAAAATTTGCTTTCATCCGAAAAAAGTACTTTGGACCACTGAGCAACAGTCCAGTGCTGCTTCTCTGTAGCCCAGGTCAGGCACTTCTGCCGCTGTTTCTGGTTCAAAAGTGGCTTGACCTGGGGAATGCGGCACCTGTAGCCCATTTCCTGCACACGCCTGTGCACGGTGGCTCTGGATGTTTCTACTCCAGACTCAGTCCACTGCTTCCGCAGGTCCCCCAAGGTCTGGAATCGGTCCTTCTCCACAATCTTCCTCAGGGTCCGGTCACCTCTTCTCGTTGTGCAGCGTTTTTTGCCACACTTTATTCTTCCACAGACTTCCCACTGAGGTGCCTTGATACAGCACTCTGGGAACAGCCTATTTGTTCAGAAATTTCTTTCTGTGTCTTACCCTCTTGCTTGAGGGTGTCAATAATGGCCTTCTGGACAGCAGTCAGGTCGGCAGTCTTACCCATGATTGCGGTTTTGAGTAATGAAACAGGCTGGGAGTTTTTAAAAGCCTCAGGAATCTTTTGCATGTGTTTAGAGTTAATTAGTTGATTCAGATGATTAGGTTGATATCTCGTTTAGAGACCCTTTTCATGATATGCTAATTTTTTGGGGTTTTCATGAGCTGTATACCAAAATCATCAGTATTAAAACAATAAAAGACCTGAAATATTTCAGTTGGTGCGCAATGAATCTAAAATATATGAAAGTTTAATTTTTATCATTACATTATGGAAAATAATGAACTTCATCACAATATGCTAATTTTTTTAGAAGGACCTGTGTGTATATATATATATATATATATATATATATTTTTTTTTTTTTTAATTAAATAGTTATTGTAATGATGTAAATCAATACAAAAATTATATAAAAAATGATGAAATTTCATAATTCTGTAGAAGTTTCAATAACTAATTGTTATTCAGGGTGTACACTTTTTATTACTAATGAATTTTAATGTTTTTTAATAGGCATTCTTGATTACTGAATTACGGAATTATTGCAGAAATATTTTAAACCCACAAATAGCAATTTCTACTGGATAAAATATTTACAGATTGACAAAAAATGATTATAAAAATTCCACTGTTTTAGATCAGTGTTTTTTAGGGGTGTAATGATGCCCTCATGTCACAATTCGAGACATATCACGACTGAACTCATGACACGATATTATTGCGATACTCCAAGACATGATAAAAGGTTAACAAAAAAATTACTGTTAATTAAAATGCTAAATTTGATATTACATTGTGGGTGTAAATGAATAGGTGTGGACTTGGTGCTGGAAACCCAAAGCACAGGACAATGGAAACACCAGAATAAAAATATTCATGATTCTGAAGCCGAAAATACAGAATTATTTTAGACGAATATGCTTGCACTCTGTAACTGACTATGTTTAAAATAATGTAGGCCACTTTTTACTGATAGTATATAAGACATTTGGCATTATCAGGCCCCACAAATATTCCCCCATGGCATTATCATCATTATTCAATTATATAAAAGATTTTCCTGAACTGAAAACTATTCAGGCTGCAAACAAATCCGGTTCGCGGTTTAAAGCTAGTATCTAGCTATCTGTAAAAGAACATGATGGTTTTAATTAACAGCGCATTTCCGCTCTGTCTGTGACATCATCGACCTCAGCATCTGGGAACCACAGAGAGCACGCGCTTTACGTCGCCACGGCAACAGGCGCGGGAACAGCTTGTTGGCGAGCTCGCGCTGTCTCAGGTCGCACTGTTGTTCAGACTGATGTTCACATTTATGAATTAATATTGTACATATCATATACTGATTATGTGTCATAGTCAGGAAGAAGCGGCGAGGCGCTGGTGGGTCAATATTTGTAGACTGACGATCCTCAATTATCCTTAAGGGTGTTGTGTCGTGTCGCCCTCTTGTGGTCAGATGAGGGATATCTATCTATCTTATCTATCTTATCTATCTCAGCGAGAGCCTCTAAGATAAAGAACCGTTTTACTTTTTATTTAGTAAAGAATTTGGGCACACAACACTGAAAGAAATGATTTAAAAAGGTTTAAATAGTATAAATGCTGATTAACCATAAGCTTAATGCGGTTGGTAAGCTTTAGAGTTATTGGACAAATAGTTTGCTGGATATGTATCAGCTGATGTTGGATATTATATTCAGGTTACTGTTTACACTTAATATTTAACAATATTATTGATTTGACTGCACTGACACTATTGTATGAGAACTGAACTGAGCTGGACGATGACATCACTGTTTTCTACAGAACTGCTTTATAAGATGAAATGAACTAATTTAATAATTGATCTTTACAACAGAACTGAATCAACACTGAGCTGACTTCAGCTGAACAATGACACTATTTTCTTTTAGAGCTGCTTTATAGATGAAATGAACTCTGTTTACATCATTGAATCTTTTTCCTGTTTATCACTGTAAAGCTGCTTTGAAGCAACCTGTATTGTATAAAGCCAAATATAAATAAAGGTGACTCGACTTGACTACTTTTATTTAATCAAACTTAAAGATATAGCAAGCGTATGGCAAAAAAATAACATTTTTTTAAGAGCACTTTCTCTTAAAGAGCAATGAGTTAATTTCTTAAAAAAATTTATAACAATCTTTATATTTTGAAATGTGCCGTCAACTTTCAGACCGTTAAAGCAACACAGAGCTCTCTATCTAACTAGAGTTTTCCATCTGCTCCTGTTATTTTTTTTAGAGAATATTTTTTAGAAAAAGGAATATTTATCTTTCATACTGCACATTATAAACCTTGTGATTTTTTTAAAAAAAATAGGTAGTATAGATTTAATGTTTGTTTTGTTAAAACCTTAAAATGCACAGATAAATATTTTTCATACAGAAAACTGAATATGCTGTAAATACTAAATAAAGTTACTGTAGATTCTATATGTTCCCTCAGAGACGTGTGACAACGAGCATGAGCTCCAGCTTTTGCCCATATTGTTGCATTACATTAACCTCAGGATCTCTTTATTGCAGTGGGAAAAAAGCCTTGGTTGGTTGCCTAGTGACCAGCATTCACAATAGAGACATCATATACATGAGCAGCTGACCTCACGCACAAGCACACAAACAACCACAGTACTTCTGTAATGACTGTCTGGAAGCTCATTAAAGCTCTTTGAGGAAAGACCAGATGAGGTTTGCTTGCCACTAGAAGAATCTCGGTTACTAAACAGAGAATATTAGCACACTGAAACATCTTCATATTCCTTCAATAAAGCTATGAATAATATCTTATTTTGTCCGAGGATGGACAGTTTCCCAAATGCGTGACTCTCTAATGCACGAAATAGTAGAATCAAAATTATAGTCTCCACTGTTTTTATTTATTTACTTGGTGGGTGGTGTTGCATACTGCATACGTTTAGATGATAAAATCGCACGCGCACATACGCAAGGAAAAGGAAGCTGCACTTTTTCCCTTCAAATGTGCATCGCAGAACACCGAATAGTTGCATACTGGTTAATGCTCGGAGGATTCAATGGTAACTGCAGTTGATAGTTTGTTCCTATAGAAGTTGCCAAGATAGTCTTGAGTGAGACACTGACTGAACCCTAAAATGCTCATACTGTAAAGTCAAGGAAATATATTCCACTTGCAGCATTCTATTCTATTCTATTCTATTCTATTCTATTCTATTCTATTCTATTCTATTCTATTCTATTCTATTCTACATCTTGTATACATTACCATTCAAAATGTTAACTTTTGAAAGAAGTCTCTTATGCTCACCAAGGCTGCATTTATTTAATCAAAAATATTATTCAATTTAAAAAATATACAATTTAAAATCATTTACAATGGTAAAATGAAATTTATTCCTGTGATCAAAGCTGAATTTTCAGCATCATTACACCAGTCTTCATTGTGAGATGATTGAAACATGACTGCAGAAGAAACATTTATGATTATTACCAATGTTGAAAACAGTGGTGCTACTTCATATTTTTTTGTGGAAAATTTGATACTTTTTCATGATTCTTGGATGAATGGCAATTTCAAAAGAACACTTTAAATTTTTATAACATTTATATATATATATATATATCTCACACCTATATATAATTAATTATACAATATCAATTTATTATATAATATTTTACTATTTAATTACTGGTAAATGATATATACATTTAATTTATATTTTAGATAAATATAAAAACATCACCATAATTTTAATATTAAACATAATTATTAATGAGACTACACACACACACATTTTTTTAAATTACACAATTTCAGTTTTTGTGTCATTTTTTAAATAATATTTTATTATTTAATTAAAGTCAATTAATTAAATTTATTGCAAAATACTGCAAGTATTTTTATATACCTAATATAATTCTTACCATTTAAGATAACATATATACCGTTAACCAAGTAACAGGTTTCTTTCTTTCTTTTTTTACATTATTTAATTAGTCTGTGACTTGGAGCTGGTGAAGGAGCTTTCTGCTTGTCTTCTGCTCTCTAATCATCCAGTCAGACGTGAGACAGTAACGTATTAAACCGTCACTGAATCCTCGGGGGTTTGAGGCCACCCATCCCACAGTGATTACAGAGAGACAAAAAGATCAAAGCCCCAAAACTCCAGCTATTATTTCAGCACAATAGCTGCATCTCGGCCTCCACCTGTCTGTTCCTCTCAATAGTTTTAGTCTTTGAATAGAATTGAATGATTCATGCTTCACCAAAATACATAACACAAACCTCACGGCCTTGGCCCAGCTAGACACATTTCTGGGAGTGTGTTCAACAAATCTCCAGCAATTCCAAATAGGTTTGATTCCGTTTAGATGATAAAATCGCACGCGCACATACGCAAGGAAAAGGAAGCTGCATTTTTTCCCTTCAAATGTGCATCGCAGAACATCGAACAGACACAGAGTTGTAGTGCGGATGAGAGGGGCAGAGTGTGTTATGATATGCATTGGTACACTAAGTGCTCTGAGAGGAGACTCACATTCAGCCAGAGAGAAAATAATGAGAGCGACAGAGGACGACAATGATCGAAAAAAAAGAGAAAATAGTGTCTCCCCTATGAGAGTATTGTGAGAGCAGGTCAGGATAGAGAGATCTGAAAGACAAAATAACCAAACGACTCGCGCACAACTTTGGGATTTACTCAACAAGAGAGAACTCACAAAATATAGAAAACATGTCAGAAGCGGACTCTCGGAAAAAGGGTTTCACCAAAGGCAGAAGTGCCACTTTCAGCATCGATGGATTCAGCTTCACCATTGGTAAGAAACTGTGCAATAAAATCAGACATAGGATGCCAGGATAAGGATTTGATGGACATTTGGTTCAGGACAATCCCTTCTTTACTTTCTGAACTCCATCACAACTGCAGTCTCAGCAAATGTACGGTCATTTGTTTTGGTGCTCCAGGAATCGCTCTTGATTAGACGTTACAGTCACAGATCTGTTGATTTCAGGATGTGATGTGAGTGTCTGATTTCTGAAAAGACCCATTCAGGTGAGCACAACTCCATAGCAACCAGAGTAAAATGCACCTGACCATGCAAACACACGCACAATACACAAACACATTCACTAACCTTAAACTATAGTGTTCTTTAATGGAATATGAAATTTAACGCTCTCATGTAATCCGGTGTGTGTCTTCTGCAGTTCCTTAGGAGAAATACAAATACAAATTGTTGATTTACAGTACCGAGTGCAGGGTGAGAAAAGTAACACATTCCCATGTGAATTGTACGTAACTTGTAATTTGAACATGGAATAATTTGATGATAAATATTTGAGTTCATATCAAGATCTTTGACTTTTTATACGGTGCACAGTTTGAGCTGTTTATTAGCGTATTATATGCTTAATTTGCATACTTTAATATAAATATGTATATGTATATAATTTATTTTCTATTATTTTGTATTTTCAGTTTTCATTTAAGTTTGTTGTTTTGTCATTTTTATATTTTTTTTATATTTCTATTCAGCCAATTTTTTTTTTGTTTTAGTAACTTTAGTGCTTCTACTTATTTCATTTTAAGTTTATTTTTTAAGTAAAAACCCCTTTCATTTTCTCCATAGGTAAATTTATTTTTAACAATAACTTATAAACTTCAAAGACAGACCTACTGTGAGCTGCGAGGTTGTTTATCCATGGTATTTGCTTCTGCGGAAGCCGTCAGCCCACATTATTTCAGCTTATTTTTAAAATAATTATGTTTTACAGAGAAATCATGGTGAAAAACGACATTACCCATGATGCTGTACAGAAAATTCCACCAATCAAAGTCGAAAAAAGCAACATGCGCCAAAATAGCTCTTTAGCTCCGCCCACTCCCATGAAGCACCGCAAATGACGCAATCGAGTCGACCTCTCTACACTCTTAAAATTTGTATTTGTATATATACATACTTTTATTGCAATACAATTTAAATAAATTGTTTTTATACATACAATCAACATTTGTAAATGAGAAGTAGTATATGTCTCCATTGTTATAATTTCAATTATGCTTCTTCAATTATGCTTCTGACTCTATTACGTAATTTGCAGTGCTCTGTGGGAGGGGGCGGAGCTAAAGATCTGATTTGCCGCTCTTTGCTTGCTGCAGCTCTCTGATTAGTGCAGCTCTCTGACTCTCTGATTATCGAAAAAATATCAAAAATGGTGGAAAAAAAACGTTATCTCTAATCATTACGGATAGCTGTATGCTATGCTACTATCTAAGCTAACTAAAGAACTTTAAGAATGAGAAATGTTTCATTTCACAATCTATAGCTTTGGTTAAATACTAGTTTATGAAACATTTAAGTTAAAATACATTAATTGTCATTACAACATAGTTTAAACGACTTGTATAATAAAGTGATATCTGATTTGTAACCAGGCACTAAAAAATCCAATCGGATTGCTTGGTGCCTAAGCTGGGACTCATCACTTCACCAAACCGGAACCGACTATTGCATTGTATTAGACAGCTTATTAGAATACTCGATTCTGATTGGTCAGATATTTTGGTATGATAATAACTGAATATAATTGCCCGTCGACCCACACAATTGTTTTCCAGCATATCTGCGCATAATAACATTTATTTTAAACCTAAATTAATATTATATGTACATGGACTTCGTTATGACGAAATAAATGCTTTGCGTCTTGGTCCTGATCCCCTTGTCGGGGTCTATTTTGAGATGATAAACGTCTGACTGTACATTTTTCCATACTCAGACACACCGTCCTGTTTATCAGCCCTTTGTTTCGCAGAAACGCACACCCACATGGGATAACAGCGGTTACAGGGTGTCTTACAGGATAGGTGTTATGATGGAAACACAGGTGTGAGCTGTTATTTTTTTTAGTCTCTGTCCTGATGCATTTATATAGGACATTTAAAAAAAAAAAGCTCCTGACTTGCAAAACTGTTTATTTAACTAGCACACTTTTAATACTGTAGATAAACTAGCCAACGAGTTGAGCGCCACAAGAAAACAGCAGGGAATCTCATATCCACATTTCATTACAACACTCTATGCCATTTTCAAACATTTGCTTGTCGTCATGGTTACACAGCCCAGCGATCAATTGCTCAGTGTGCTTTAGGCTCATTTTTGTGACATGTTGTCAATCAGGTTCAGTGGAGCGTGATGACGAACCATTAATGATGATTGGCTAAAGCAACACGACCACTTTCTCTCCGCCCTCAGAGTCACTCTGTGGGCTTTTAATGGTTTGCCTGCTGGGGAAACATAGCGTGCGTGTGTTTTGGTCTATTTAGGTCTTGATACAGAATGTCATGACAGTTAATGGGAGTTGTATAATGTTGTGGTGTAAATGGTGTTGTACTAATGCATGTTCTGATTTTTCTCAGCTCGAGCAATGTGTACTCAAAATCCAATCTCATTGACTGGTGCATCAGCCTGGCTGGTTTTGTTTTCCTGAGTGTAACAGGCAATGCAATTTACATTAATGCACAGAAGCAACTCTTACAACACATGTAAAGAATCTCTTGAACTTTGAACTTAACCTGTGAACTAACTAGGTTTACACTGACATAGTAATGCACTGAACTGTGTGTTATCTTGTAATAAAAGAATAAAAATGCATGCATTACTGGTACTGCTTATACTTGAGGTTAGACATTTATTCAAATCACTAACCTCAAATCTGTGTTATATTAGTATAATGTATGTATTAGTAATTATTAATGCTTTTAGTTTGTTTTAGTCATTTGGTTTGTGCTTTTTTGTCATTTTTTTTAAATTAGCTTTCTAAAAATATTTAAATTAGGCTCTAATTTATTTCAGCTTTTTTGTATTTTTAGTATTTAACATTACTTTCAGTTCTATGCAAAAGCAACATTTTGTTACCAGTTTTTATTTATTTATTATTTAATAATAGTCATTCATTAATATATAGGGTGACACTTACAATAAGGTCACATTAATTGATGCGTACTAAAATTAAGTAACAATGAGCAATTTGCTACAGTACACACACACACCAAAAAAACTATTCTAGCTGTTCGCTCAGTTTATTTAAATAAAATAAGCTGAGACAACACAAATTTTTAGTTTTTTATTTAATTGTCATTTGCACTAAATTTTATTACGTTAAATTAAATGTGTAAAATGTTAAGTTAACTTAAACCATTTGTGTTGTGATTACATGAATCATTTGTGTTGCATTAACTGAAACTGCGCTGTGGATTTCTAGTTCCCAGCATGCTTTGCATAGGAATAGACCAGGAGAGTAAATGTTGAAATTAAGTGCTGTTTAATGCGTTTTTTAGTAAAGTGAAAGACCGGTTAAAGTTTAATGTTCAGTTATATTGTAAATTTAAAAGAGTTGATGTGATTTCGATTTTTGAGGTTACCATTATGCTGAAGTGTAGACCTTGTGGTTAGTGTGTGGGTGGCTAAATAATATAAAGCTATGGTATTCTCAATGAGCTGTAACTGTACTAATACCAGTGAAGAGAAACGTTTTACTTGATCAAAATAACTAAACACTGAAACTCTGACAAATCTTTCCATTTTCTTAATAAACAGAAAACTCTGCACAAGGGACACGTCTGAACAGCAACTATAATATCTCATAATTGAATTAAGTTAGACCAACAAGCATTTTTTTTTAGTGTATTATGGGTTGTTAACGTTAGTTCATAAAAATACAATTGTTCATTGTTAGTTAATTTTAGCAAGCTCAGGTCCATTAAATAATATTAACACATACATTTTCTTATTTTAATAATGTATTAGTAGATGTTGATTATTGTTGATTTATCATTGTTGGTTTGTTATATAATGTAGTTAACTAATGTTAACAAATGAAACCTTATTGTATAGTGTTGCCTTTATAATTTCTTTTATTTCAGCTTTATTTCAATTATTGAAAAAGATTTTTAATTTCAGTTAATGATAACAAAACCTAAACTTTGCCTTGCATCTCATCCTGCAGAGTTAGGGAAGCACGATATATCGGCCACCATATCGGCACAGCGGATGTATGTTCATATTTCATTTTATCGGTATCGGCCAGATTGGAAAATATAGAGAATAGATAATGGATTATTTCCTTCAGCTAAGACACTTCAGACACACACTGTTCACCATGATGGATTTGATATGCTTGAAATATGTTGAAATCACTTCAAAAAGAAAAATATGGTCTTGTAGGCTACATAAAATTATACTGAGAAGAACATTATGTGCTTGGGTCATAGATTTACATGGTGAGGCTTTTGTTTTTGGAATCAGGCTCTCAAAAATGGTAAAGAAATTTGGATTTAGATTTATCGGCCAATATATCGGTTATCAGCTTTCAAATACAAAGAACTATTGTTATCGCTATTGGCCAAATTTTTATATCGGTGCATCCCTATGCAGAGTTCAGCCCATGATGTACATTTAAATGTAAATGTAATGTACCATAAAAAATGGAATTGCACGACATGATTGAATTAGATTTTTTGCCCTGTGGATGATAAAACACCTGAAAAGTCCCTCAAGAGAAACCCGAGTCACATCTAGAGTCCAAAATATGAGAGAAAGGCTTTTTTGACTTTTTCTCTGGACTCTATTTAGCAGCTGAAGTCGTATTAAAGCAGCCTTCAAGCTTTTCCAGCAGCTCGGTTCATTATATTCACATTATGCAAAAAGACACATTAAAATAGGAGCAAAAAAAAAAAAAAAAAGCTTTTTAATTATAGCCTCTGAAAAAGCTTTTGAAATAAGTTTTTAATGTTTTTTTATATTTTTTTATTTTTTTATTTTTTTTAGATGCACACACACACACAGAAAATGCCACTGCATTCATGTGTCTCTCTTTTTCTCTGTAGTGGCTAATGAGGATGGTGAGACCAACAGCCGGCCACTGGCGAGATTTGCACGTAAGTATGTGTTTTAAGAAAGCAACAAATTAACTCTGCACTACCTACATTTTTTTTGTACACATTATACATCTAGTTTCATATTCAAAAGGAATGGGCTGAAATGAAGTAGAAGGAACTCATTTGCAACTATATTTATTCATATAGCAGATGCTTTTATCCTACAAAGTGCTGTAGAAATTTTGCAGAAACACTACCACTCCCCGCATGTCTTTACAACAGGATTTTCAGTCATGGAAAACCTGGAAATATCAGGAAATATTAAAAGGGACTCCCAGGCCTATTAAAAAGGTCTAAAACCAGCACTGAAAATCCCACTCCTAAAAAAATTATCCAGTAATTACAAATGACTGAAAAAATGTCATGGTCAAATCATATTGGGTCATTAGTCAAAAAGCGTGGACATTTTGTTACCAGAGATGGAGTCATGGTCTTGGTTCTCAACTGGTTTGGCAGCGGCGACCCTAATTTGACCAAATTCCTAAGAAAAAATAAGACGATAATATCTTTTATGATTTTGCTTTTAAAAACCAAGCAAATTACTTTCACAAAAATGTTGACGCATAACATACACAAAAATTTAAAACAAAAACAAAAAATACATCACTTACACTGGTGAATAAGTATGAGGAACAGTAAGGCTATTAAAGGCAGTCCCAAACTAGTTTTTGTTAAAAGTTAGTAAGTTTGTATGAGCCACCACAATCATTAAAACATGAAAATAAATTTTGGAAACTACAGTTACTATGGTAAATACGCAATACTAACATGAACTGTTAATAACACGTGGGCACTAATCCTAATGAATAAAATGAACATCATACCTGCATCTTTTCCAGCTAACACATGATGTAGCCTGCCATTTGCTTAATTTATTGGTACTCTTTGGTAATAATATAATTACGACAACCTAAATCAAGCGTAGCGTCAGTTCTGGCAGGTCGCATTAGTCAAGCTCGCATCAGCTGACTCTCAGCTGATCCAGGTCTACCTATAGGAATACAACGCCTATCACTGTATACATAAATAAGCTCCTTCAGTATTATCAGCAGCTATCGCGTTTCTCAGGAGATAATAACCCTCCTACATCCCCAGCTCCTCATCTCGTCCAGTCAGTATTTGGCATTCTGACTCCCCTTTAAATCAGACTAAATTCCTGAATCATGTTGTAAATTAAAATATTGACATTAATGATATCTGCAATACATTCATGTTGGTTCTGTTCTGTTTACCCTAAGGGGGGTTATTGCTGCTCTTATCCATGCTAGGCTGCATGGATGCGCAGGGAGTTCTGTGATAGTGGTCCTGACAGAACTACGATTTTGCATGCTTGTAATTTCATTGTTCTATATACATCGGGTGCCTCTGCATTTGCAAACCACATGCACAGTATAAAAGACAGGAAACTTTTTGTTTTTCTTAGGTGAGAGACTTTGTATTTCATAATGACACAGACATACAGCATGACCACATCCGACAGCAGGACAGCGTGTTTTTCTCAGGCACTCTTTACTTACACTGTATCTGACAGAAGAGACAACAACTTTCACGCACGCCTTTCAAAATAAAAGCCTTTTTTAAAACATTTTGTTGTTGTTCTTTTTTCTTTGACTAAACACTACGTGACCCACTCAAAACCGTCTTGCAACCCACCGGTTGAGGAACACTGCTAAAGACCACATAAACGTGGCTTGGGTCTGCATGGATCTCTGCTTATAGACTTTGAGACAAGTCAACAATTGATTACCTTTACAAAAGTTTCTCAATATCTCAAACTAGTCTTTATGACCCCACACAGTTTCTGAAACTTGTATGAGACTTTTGTGATGTCATTTTTTATTTTTTTTATTTGTGATTTTTATGCTTTTTGGAATAATTAAATAAGGTGAAAACTTGATTAAGTATTTAAATACCTTTATTGGTATGCAGTCTGGGTTTGGTCTTGACTCCAGCAATGGTCATTGCTACTACCCATCAGACGGCTGGTGTCCTTTTAACAGACATAACACTTGACATGGGCATGTCACTAGGTGGCAGCATCCATCAATAGATGAGTTTAATGGGCTTCGTACTTGATTCAAAGAATCTCAGAGCTTTTCAGAGGTGGCACACAGATTGCATCTGAATGACAACATTATGAATACATGATCTCAATCTCATGATGGTAATGATGTGCACAGCATTGGTGGGAGCAAATCAATATGATATACCATGAATCAACAACTAGGCAATTAAGATCTCTAGAGGAGGCTTTAAAAAAATTGAACTGTTGCCATTGATGTTATTTTGAATCAGAATACTGCAAAAATAAAAATAATAATTCTAAAGGCATGGGAAAGGCTTTCAATATTTCAGTTTCATTTTCAATTCAGTGGTTTGATTTCAAAAAATCTTTAAAAAAAATTAAATTATTTATATACACTGAACAAAATTGTAAACTTTTGTTTTTGCCTCCATTTTTCATGAGCTGAACTCAAAGATCTAAGACTTTTTCTATGTACACAAAAGGCCTCTGTGACTTTATGATTTCATTAACGTATCTTTTTTTCTCAAAAGTTTCTTGAAGTGAAGGTTAACAACAATATAAATCTATAATTCAGTGTGCCAAAATTTTCACAAATTTTGTTTTGAGTATTACAAAACAAAAGCAAAATGAAAAGACAAAAACGATTAGATCTAATGCACACATCAACACAATTCATGTCAAAGAAAGGAAACATGATACATTATTTATTCACACTTTACAAAAATCTTTTTACTACTACTACTTTTTACTACTACTGGTCTGAAAACCAGTCAGTATCTGGTGTGACCACAATTTTCCTCACGCAGTGCAACACATCTCCTTCGCAGATACTTGCAACATGGGGGCGTGCATTATCATGCTGCAACATGAGATGATGGTTGTGGATGAATTGTACAACAGTGGGCCTCAGGATCTCGTCACTGTATCTCTGTGCATTCAAAATGCCATCAATAAAATGCACATGTGTTTGTTGTCCATAACATACGCCTGCCCATACCACAACACCATCGTCACCATGGGCCACTCGATCCACAACGTTGACATCAGCAAACCGCTCACCCACACAACGCGATACACGCTGTCTGCCATCTGCCCTGTACAGTGAAAACCGGGATTCATCCGTGAAGAGAACACCTCTCCAAAGTGCCAGACGCCATCGAATGTGAGCATTTGCCCACTCAAGTCGGTTACGACGATGAACTGCAGAACTGCGGTTGTGAGGCTGGTTAGATGTACTGCCAAATTCTCTGAAACGCCTTTGGAGAGGGCTTATGGTAGAGAAATGAACATTCAATTCATGGGCAAAAGCTCTGGTGGACATTCCTGCAGTCAGCACGCCAATTGCACGCTCCCTCAAAACTTGCAATATCTGTGGCATTGTGCTGTGTGATAAAACTGCACATTTTAGAGTGGCCTTTTATTGTGGCCAGCCTAAGGCACACCTGTGCAATAATCATGCTGCCTAATCAGCATCTTGATATGCCACACCTGTGAGGTGGATGGATTATCTCTGCAAAGGAGAAGTGCTCACTAACACAGATTTAGAAAGATTTGTGGACAATATTTGAGAGAAATAGGCCTTTTGTGTACATAGAAAAAGTCTAGTCAAAAAGTAGATGTTTGAGTTCAGCTCATGAAAAATGGGGGTAAAAACAAAATTGTTGCGTTTTATAATTTTGTTCAGTATAATTATATACATTATTTATTTATATAATAAAGGGATATAATATAATAAAACAAAATAAATTACAACATAAAATTAAAATAGAATAAAATAAATAAATGTAAGGGTTAAATGTACCAATAGAAATTGCATTACCAATAGTATTGTCAATATCATTGACGCACGGCAGATCATACTGTATATTTGTCATATTGTGGCAGGCAAAGACATAATGTGTTGCTTTTAGAAAGCAGTTTAAAAATAGGAGCTGTTTCATTGATTATCAAAGTCTTTACTCCGATTCATCTTGTTTCCAGGCTCAAAGTCTCAGAGTGCACTATGGAACACACTCACCGCTGGGACAGGGAAGAAGGAAAAGGGCAAAGTTGAGAGGGACATTCCAGACGACCCACGCAGAATAGAAGAGATCCTGGCGGATGAGCTTCCCGCTACAGACGTCCCAGAAGCAACAGAAAAAACTGCTGTCAGGTTAATCTCTCTCCTTTTATTGTGGTCAACAGTTGCTTTACAGGTCATGCGATCATGTCCAGTGACAGGGCAAACTGATCTGGGAACAGCAAATGTTTTCTCGATTATCAACTTTGTCTCAGAAGTTTCTCCCAAAATGAATTAGGATAGAAGGTTAATTTGTCATTGGAAGAATTTGATGAGAAATGTTTTAGTTCATATTGAGATCCCTGACTTTTGAATACATCTTTTGTATCCTGGCCAATATGAGTGCTGTTTGAGACTTTTTGAGATCCCTTCTCAGAAATGAGAAGCTTTACAGTGATAAACGGGTTAAATTCAGGTATTAGCAGCTCTACAGAAGACAGTGTCCTTATTCAGATCAGTTCAGTTCAGTGTTGATTAAATTCTGTTCAATAACAGTGTTGATGTTGCAAAAATAGTCAAATATAAATTCAGTTCAGGTTTTGTTCTCATCCAATACTGTCAATGCAGTCAAATCAAAAATATTACTGAATACTAAGTTTCCCCAATAAGCAAGCGACAGTGACAACAAAGAACGCAAAAGCAACATTTGCCTTTGCTGGTACATCTAGATTGCTGGTTCACTAGGAGAAGTGGGAATTGTCTACTTGTAAGGCGTTTGATATGACATCCCTATAAAGATTTAGTCTTTAAAGATTTTGAAGTCATAGTAGATGAGAACATGGCTGTCATGTTAAGTTAATGACCTGAATTTCTGATGAGGTCAACTTCACTTTGACTGGCAGAGTCTGTTGCTAGTTTTCATTGCTTACTCTACAGATGGAGTTGTGTCAGAGCATTAGTTGACTGGATTGAGAACACTTGAGGCTTTAGCACCGCTGAGCATATCATAAGTGGATCAAGCAGAGCTGAAATTCCCTCAACATTTTTATGTCTGACATCAAGAATTCTTTTAGGGTATTTGCAAACTTCAGCACCAAGAAACCGGCTGCAGTCCACTTGAGAAGGTCTGAGATACATTCAAGTGGGCTCCAGAACGGTTTATGTTCATAAATGTTAATAAATTCAACCTGGCCTAATTTGTAGATGTGACCCTTTTGAGGCAATGCACTTTTTTCTGTAAAAGGCAAATACTGCAAATTATTCTGCAAAATTTTCTGCAAATTATTTTTAATTGAATGCAGTGAATGAACATTAATAACTTGAATATGCAAGGCTTCTAGTGTTACTTGCTTCCAGTTATTTTGCTTTACAAAAACAGTCAATTATGCTGCTTGATATTGCTGGTTGTTATATTTTATTATCATAATCAAATGCTTGTTTGTAGTGTAAACAGTTTCTGTTAACTGCACTTCTAGTTATTTACATATTGTCAGGAGAGGTTCAGAAAAGAGGCGAGGACTCAGATCCAGAGAAAATGACTGGGTTTTATTTGTAACAAAAAACAGAAACCAAAAGTACCCCGTTGGGGAAAAACTGACCGGCAATGGGCAAGGGAGGGCTTGACACGGTTGGACCTAATGGGAATACATCCACAATGAACTGGCACAGGACAGAGAACAAAGGAAGAATAAGGGTATGTTTACATGACAACGATGTACCAAAAACTGAAAAAAGTTTCCTTAGCGTTTTTCATATGCAAATGACAACGTTATCAAAACAATCCCTGTTCACACGGACCTGCGAAAAAAATGAACAGGCAAAACGCATAAAAAGTTTTCCATTTTAGTTGAAAATGGTGTCATGTAAATGACCCTTAAAGAGGGAAGGAAAAACAAAGAAGAGCAGGTGGGGTAAATAAACCAATAATCAGGTAACAAGAGGGCAGGGTTAAAACTAAAGACGGACAACTAAGTAATCAAACCATGTCAACGTGTCTACTATGGTCCAAAGAGTGCAGTCAGACTATTTGATTTGACCGTTAATGCTTCAGTTTGCTCAAACAGTGTCCGTTGAGAACAGTTTTTCTATTCCATCTAATGGCACTGAACACCATTTTTAATTATTGAAGCAGTCAGAGACGGATAATTGAAAATCTTTAGTTGATGGATCACTGAAGAGTTTAAATATCGATATAACTTTTAAACTCTTGCCTTCTGCCTGTTTGACTCTGCTGAGACAATCCAAAAAGTTGTATTTTTGGGTTTTGCCAAGATAGAGCATGAGTGTTAGGCTTAGCAGACTAATGAGCAATATGCTTTGTGCTGGGATAATTAATGAAGGCAGGTGTTGTATGTCACTGAAAGCTCTGTTTGTAGTCCACCACTAGAGAAGAAAGATGTCTTTGAGTGTGAAAGAAATGTGTGTTTTTGAGATTGGGTATGATTATTGCTTCTTGTTGGGTAGGGGGTGGAGGTACTGAGCTACTGACTGACATGTCATGTGACGAATCACAATTTAGTTTTTTTTTAAGGAAAATTTGGAGAAGATAAATCTGGAAACAACGAAGACACAGTATTAGCATGAGAGAGTGAAATAAGAGAATGTAGGTCTGAAAATAATTGCAATTTTATCCTTTAAATATGCAAAAAATGCATCCATGAGTGCAAAAAAGCATAACGCGGCTCCATAAAGTCTCTATAATACAATGTCTGCTGACAAAACACTTTAAATTAAATGTCATATCATAAGAAATAGCCCTCATTGATTTGAACATGTATTAAATAACTTTTCTAATGACACTGCTTTAAGTATTTACTCATTAGTGTGAGTGGCATTTTATTATTTTCATCAAGTATTCATTATGAGACACTCCAACAGAGAGTTGCCGCCCTTAAAATGATTGTTATTAATGGCGTGTTTGTTCCCGAGTCTGTTGTCAGAATGTAGTTATGCTCATTAGCGGCATTGTTTGCATAACCTGTTGCATTCGGTATCGGAGGTTAAATTGATAAAATGAATTTTGCTCGGACTCATTATCAATCACCTGTCTGACTGCTGTCGATATTACAATACCCTTAAATGGAAGAAAAGAACTGCACACATCGATAAAACAGACCGGGCGTTAGTTAAATGTAATTTATCGCATAATAAGTCAAGCTGTCAATTTAACAAGCTAAATTGGTACAATCAAATATATTTGATGCAGTGAGATCCAGGCAAGCAGGCAATGATTATGTCAAAAATCTAATTTGAACAAGGAATAACAAATTGATTAAGTACAAATGTAAAATTATAAAGACATCAAATCGATTAAGTAAAGGTTTAAACAAAAACAAGATCTATCTTATTCAATGAATAAAGTCCAACACATTGTATCTAACAGATGAAGATTGTGAAGATCAGAGTATAAAGAAAGAAGGACTCAAAAGAAGTAAACAAAGAAGTAAGAATAATAAGAGAAGTAAAAAAGAAGCAGAAGTGAAGAATAAAACAAGTGCAGCGAATATATATGCAGGGAACTTATGTTCCTAAACTTATGTTTCAGTGTAATAAGAAAAGGTCAAACAGACTTATCCATTACCATTATATCATAGTTGTTGTAACGGCTAGGTCGGCGTGATCGGTCAAGGATGAAATTAGATCTACGAGGTGTGCGGTTTGGAAACCTTTAGAACAAAGACAGCAAAGCAATCATTTTAAAATATCATATTTTATCATAAAAACACTGTTTCTGCAAAAGAACACCTAGTACTGTGAATTACTAATTCTGAGAAATGATCACTCAGACAGTAGTTGGAAGGAATCTAATATCAAAACACAAGTACATTGTAAAATCCAACAGCTGTTCTAACTAACACTCTTTACAACCCCATTTCCAGAAAACGATTGGACATTTTGTAAAATGCAATGTAATCAATGTAAAGCAATGTAAATGATTTAGTTAATTCTCTTCACTGACAAAAAAAGTACAAAGAAAAGATTTCCAATGTTTTCATTCACCAACTTAATTGTATTTTTTAAATATAAACAAATAAACACACTCCAAAAAAGTTGGGACAAAGGCATGTTTACCACTATGTCACACATCACCTGTTAATTACACATTTTAATTGTTTGGGAATTGAGGATACTAATTGCTGAAGTTTTGCAAGTGGAATTTTTGCCCAATCTGGCCTCATACAAGACAGCTGCTTAACAGTCCGTGGCCATAGTTGTCTGATTCTCTTTTTCATGATGGGCCATACATTTTCAATAGGAGACAGATTTAGAGACCCCTCTGCTGTTACACGTGCAGAATGAGGCCTGGCATTGTCTTGCTCTAATAACCATGGATTTCCCAGGAAAGATGTCATCTTGATGGCAGTTTATGTCTCTGTAGAATCCCAATACCCAGTCCCCCATGCCGTCTGCACTGATGCACCCCCATACCACGACAGATGTGTGCTTTTGAACATGTCGCTGATGAAAGTCTGGATTGTCCCTCTCGTCTTTTGGACTGAGAACCCGATGTCCAATTTTCCCAAAAACATACTGAAACGTGGAATCATCTGACCACAGCACATATGCTCTCTGTGTTTTGGACTATCTGAGATGAGCTCGGGCCCGGAGAACTCAGCAGCTTCTATGCATAGAACTGATGTATAGCTTTTTACTTGCGTAACAGAGATTCAAGTGGCATTTCTTGATGGAACAGCAGACTGTGTTAGGTGACAATGGATTTCCAATGTACCCCCGAACACATGTGGCTGTATTTAACAGAGTAGCATGATGGTTTCTCATGCCGTGCCACACGAGGGCTCAAAGGTCATGCACATTTAACAGAGGTTTCCTGCTTTGCCCTGCATGTACTCAGATTTCCCTGGATTCCCTGAATCTTTTCACATTATATATAGTAGATAGTGCAATTGTTGCAATTGAAAATGTGAATTGTTTGACAATTCTCACATGACATTTTGCACCTAGTGGTGAGCCATAACCCATCTTTGCTTGCAAAGACTGAGATGCTCCTTTTACACAGTGATAATACCCTCACCTATTAAATAAAAATGTAGTAATCTACTATTCACATATGCCTTGTTTACTCATAAAACCAAAGTTAAGATTAATTGATTGGTTTAAGTGCCATTTTGTCAGGCAAAAACAAACAAACAAAAAAAAGTTTTTGAGGTGGAGCAATTCTTAATAGACTTTTCACTAATTTCCTCCACTTCTGCAGTTATCTTTCTCCAGTTGCATTCACTCATTTTCCAAATTTGTCTTGAATTGTCAATAAAATACAACTGAAATGTGTCAATACAATACAACACAAAGTGTCAATACAACTGGAAAAAATTTAGAGAACATCACATAAGCTGACTTTATAAATTGATGTTGATTTTCATAAGATGTTTTTGTTTGAACTCACCATTATGGTGATCGGTGTTCACTTTGGTTGAGCACTTGGAACTTAATTTATAATGCTGTAATTCTCTTCCTGTTGTTGCAGCGATGCAACAAGAAATCTGTTATTTGGTGTCTAAGGAAGGGAAGTAATAAATGGGTTGCTTTCTAAAGGTAACCTAACTTCTAACTAGTCTATTTTTCATGTCGAATAATGATCTTTTAAAATTTTATTGCTAACACTGATGTCATAAAACACCTTGTGAAACTTTTAATTGAGTTGCTATAATCCCTCTATATTTGTGACAATATCCTGCAATTGACCATGCTTGAGTCAAGTCAAGTCATCCTCATTTATATAGCGCTTTTAACAGTGTAGATTTTTTCAAAGCAGCTTTACAGAGATAAACATGTAATTTAAGGTAACAGAGATTGGTTTGGTTTTATAGTGGTTCTTGAAAAAAATTTTTTCCAGCTAAAGTTAGTTTTGATTGATTCATTTCCGTCTAAATGATCATTTGTTATTATATTAGGGGCCGCTAAGACGACACCGTTCTCTCTAAACAGACTTTAAACGTGAACCTGTGATAGACGCTGATGGCGTTCACATGCGCATTAAGAATTGATTCTATAGTTATGTGCGTTTGAATATATGTGCGCAGGTTTGTAATTCCTTACAAACCATGCCTAAACAAACTACTTGTCTTGTCTATAAATTTTGATGCAGAATTTTTATTTTATCTTATCACTTTGGGTAGGTACGCGAACCGAAAAATTCCACACCGCTTTATCTGTAGAGTGGTATAGGGATCCTCCATAGGGAGAGGCTAGTTGGCACTTCAGCACTGCATTGTCATCAGGTCCAGGCGAAAGTCCTTCGTCAGATCTGGAAACGGCCTGGATCCGGCAGGCTGCTGGAAAACCTCGGGATAAACAAAGACACTAAAATTAGCGTAGATGCCATTCTTCTTATGATGTAACGAGTACATCAGGATTTAAGGGAAGTGTTCCCAGTTCCGGCTGACCGAATCTAAGCAGCCTAATAATGAATTATAGTAGTCTATAGAGTGTTATGTGAATGCTAGGTCAACGAGATGTGTTTTTAGTCTAGCTTTGAACTGACAGACTGTGTCTGCTTCCCGGACAATGTTAGGAAGATTGTTTCCAAAGTTTTGGTGCTAAATAGGAAAAGGATCTACCGCCAGCAGTCGATTTAGATATTCTAGGTATTATCAACTGGCCAGAAGTTTGAGATCGCAATAGACGTGAAGGACTATAATGCGTTAAGAGCTCGCTCAAGTACTGGGGAGCAAAACCATTTAGTGCTTTGTAAGTAATCAGCAATATTTTAAAATTTATACGATGTTTAATAGGGAGCCAATGCAGTGTTGACAGAACCGGGCTAATATGGTCGTACTTCCTGATTCTGGTAAGAACTCTAGCGGCTGCGTTTTGAACTAGCTGTAGTTTGTTTATTAAGCGTGCAGGGCAACCACCCAGTAGAGCATTACAATAATCTAGCCTTGATGTCATGAACGCATGAACTAGTTGTTCCGCATTTGTCAATGAGAGCATATGACGTAATTTAGATATATTTTTAAGATGGAAAAATGCGGTTTTACAGACACTAGACACGTGACTTTCAAATGAAAGATTGGTATCAAAGAGCACACCCAGGTTCCTAACTGACGACGAATACTTAACAGACCAGCCATCAAGTGTTAGGCGGTATTCTAGGTTATTACGTGTGGAAGTTTTTTGTCCAATAATTAGAATCTCTGTTTTTTCAGAATTTAGTAGTAGGAAATTACTAGTCATCCAATTTTTGACATCAACTATGTATTCCGATAATTTTGTGAATTGGTGAGTTTCGTTAGGTTCAGAAGAAATATAGAGCTGAGTATCATCAGCATAACAGTGAAAGCTAATTCCATGTTTCCTAATGATATCTCCTAAAGGTAGCATGTACAGAGTGAACAGCAGCGGTCCGAGAACTGAGCCTTGTGGTACGCCATACTGAACTTGTGATCGATAAGACATCTCTTCATTTACTGCTACAAACTGATAGCGGTCAGATAAATATGTTTTAAACCATGCTAGTGCAATTCCACTAATGCCAACATAGTTTTCTAGTCTATTTAAGAGAATGTTGTGGTCAATGGTGTCAAATGCAGCACTAAGATCAAGTAACACTAATAGAGAGATACAACCACGATCGGATGATAAGAGCAAATTATTTGTGACTAATGAGAGGTGTCTCAGTGCTAAGGTGCGGTCTAAATCCTGACTGGAAATCCTTGCAGATACCATTTCTTTCAAGAAAGGAACACAGTTGTGAGGATACTGCCTTTTCTAGTATCTTTGACAGAAAAGGTAGATTTGAGATCGGCCTGTAATTGACTAATTCTGTAGGATCAAGTTGCGTTTTTTTAACAAGCGGTTTAATCATAGCCAGCTTAAAGGTTTTTGGTACGTATCCTAGAGACAAAGATGAATTAATGATGTTAAGAAGAGGATCTATGTCTTCTGGAAGCATCTCTTTCAGTAGTTTAGTCGGTATATACGGTCTAACATACATGTTGTTGATTTAGATGAATTAAAAGTTTGCAAAATTCTTCCTCTCCTATGGCAACAAATGAATCAAATTTTACCTCAGGGAGACTATAACGCACTCCCTGATGTGATGCTGTAGTAGGCGGTTGCATAGTTATAATTTTGTCCCTAATATTATCAATCTTATAAGTGAAGAAGTTCATAAAGTCATGACTGCTGTGTTTCTTGGAAACTTCTGGGCTTGAAGCTTTCTTTTTCGTTAGTGTAGCCTCTTTTTCAAATAAATACCTTGGATTATATTTATTTTCTTTTAATAGGGCTGAAAAATACCCTATTAAAGAGTCACACACAGACTTCAACATTCAGCATGCAAAACAACAATGGTAACAATTTGTTGTGCAACTATTGACACAAGACAGCAAATAAAATTGGCAAATAAAAAAAAGTAAAACGGAGCATAGTTTATTCATGCTGCAATGCACTCTGAGAGTCAGCAATTCTGAGTAGCTATACCAAGTCAAGAGTACATCTAAATAAATTATCAAGTACTCTCTAGTTATTTTTTAGTTACTAGAATTCTTGTGTAAGTGACATATACTAAGCATTTATCAGTACAACATACTATTCTGATTTCTCTTCATTTTTTAAGGCAATCGATTTGCATGTTTTCTTTAAGGAAGTCTAACTAATTACATTTTACAGTCTAACTAAGATATTAATGTATATGAACGTGATTACAATATATTCTTGGATGATACTAAATGAATAAATTAAATAGAGTAAAAGATTATCATAAATTAGTAAAGTAGAGTATTTACGTGAATAGGAATACATACATTTAAAGACAAAATTAATAAGGAACAAATCATAAATGAAAAATATGGATAGAAATAATAAATAAAATCATTATAAACTTTGACCTTTTGGATACACCAATATTGTTGTTAATTTTAAAGTATTTATTAATAGGATAGGATCATTTGTGATTATTTTGCTGTTTTTTAAAAAACGTTATGCTAGTCGCAATTCACTGCCATTATATGGACGAGCAAGAGCGTGAAGTATCCCTTAAAGCTGCAGTAGGGAGTTTTGAGAAAATGTTGACTTAGCCTGAAAATTTGAACAAGCACAACTTACAGGTCCAAAATCCCCTTGCTCTCTGCTGCGCTACAGCCCTCCCTCCACAGCTCCTCCCCCACAGCGGAGCCTGCCGTGAACGCGCAGGCTAGTAAACAGGACCACCGATGACGGCGGATTATAAACAGTTATGGAACTTTCACTAATAGGGACGAAACATCAACAATATGCTTTACATTGACTATGGCCTGCCCATACTTTGACTTCAAACTTGGTCCTCAAATCATTATGTATTTTGCAATACATGTAACTTTATAACGTTGCACTCTTTCTATAAGTTATAAATAGCTAGTAAGATAACGTTAAAGGATTAGTTCACTTTTAATAAACCTTTTGCTGATAATTTACTCACCCCCATGTCATCCAAGATGTCGGTGTCTTTCTTTCTTCAGTCGAAAAGATATACACATATAATGGACTTCAATAGGACACAAACGTTTCATGGACCAAATGACAGTTTCAGTGCAGCTTCAAAGGGCTTTAAACGATACCAGGCGATGAATAAGGCTCTTATCTAGCGAAACGATCGGTCATTTCAAAAATAAATAAAAAACTTTAAGTTTTATAAGCACAAATGCTCGCCTTGCTCTGTTCTGTGATGCACGTTCTTGATCCTGTTCGAACTCTTTCATCAAAATGAACAAATCTTTTTTCGAGTCATTTGTTCGTTGAATGAACGAAATGACTCCGAAAAAGACTCGTTCAAAATGAACAAATCTTTTTTCGAGTCATTTCGTTCGTTGAATGAACGAAATGACTCGAAAAAAGATGCGTTCATTTGTATGAACGATTTCGAACAGGAGAGTCACGAACGACGGTACCCGCTCGCGCTGTGCAAGAGAGGGGTGATCAGCGCGTACACGAGCGTGATTGACACTGCTAAGACATTCCTCCTGGCTCTGATTGGTTGTTTCAGACCGGGAGCGGTGTATTTCTGCAAATGGCAATAGGACCACAGGGAGGAGCCAGAGGAGCTTGATTTTTTCACAGATTATCTGTCTCATATTCTACTGTCAGTACATAATGACAGTTTTAACAAATATTTGTTTACAAAAGTTACCTACTGAAGCTTTAAGTGTTCTTTTTCCATGCAATCTGAAATTCTGAAAAGCTTTTTAACCCATGTGTGTTAGCGTTGAGATCATCTATATGCTTGTATGTTTTCCAGACAACTAAAATTTTCCTTACTTCAAAATAATGACTGGAATGACACTCAGAGTCAGAGATTTTACTTGAAAAATCAGGAAAGATCAATCATCCTGATCCAAACTCATCGAAAATCATCATTTGGAAATCAAGCACTTTGTGTTCATGACATAAGAAAATGAATTTCTCTTGAGGTTAGAAGTGGGAAATTTCAACTCTGGTCTTCAAAGTGGCATTCACAGATATTTCTGTTATGAAAGTGGCATTCGCAGATCTTTCTGTTTTAGTAAAACAGACCAAAAATATTGCTGACACATTTAAAAATGCTTTGAAAAATGAAAATGTCCTTTCCCCTAATAAATGGCAAATTTTATTGAGTAGCAAGTAGCAAATCATTGTCAGTGTGTCTTCGATTTTGCATCGATTTTGTTCCTTTTTTAAATACTAATAGTAATAATTCATTCATTCTTGTTAAGAGTGTAATATTGTACACAGCTGGTGTTCTTATTGGGACTGCGGATCTGGTCTCTTCATCAGCTCTAATATCCCAGTGTATCGATTTAGGCAGCAACCCATTGATGGATATGAAGTTTGCCACTTCATGCCGAAGGTTATAAAGAGGTCAAGAGGAAAGGCCTCATTAGCATAAACAATCATCTTTGATCAGTGACGGCTCACATCAGAGAACCTGAGCTGTGTGTAATATTCTGAGAGCGTTGCACTGCGGATCTCAAAGAAATATTTTTGTTTACAGTCTTATCAAAGTATAGTAGCTCAAAATAAGCCCAAGTAATAATTGAAAACCAGTTGACCCGATTTATGACATAAAATACAGTAGTTTAGCCAAGGTCAGCGTGTCAGGAGATAATTGATAAAATACAGTCAATGTGAAATTGTCGTATTGATCACAGGCAGTGTTAGTGTTTATGCATTAGCGCGCGCACCACACACACACACACACACACACACACACACACACACACACACACACACACACACACACACACACACACACACACACACACACACACACACACACACACACACACACACACACACACACACACATACATTCTTCTTCATGTAATTGGATCTTCATATCCATTTATTTGTTTACCCATTTATTTATTTAGTCATTTATTTTGCCATGGATTTATTTATTTAATTTTGATTTTGGTAAATCTAGTCAGAGCTGATAAAGGTAAAAACATTTTTTTTCCCCAGGGAGGATGTTAATCCTTCCATTTAGCCCTGCTGTTGTAAAAAATTTCATTTGATTTTTGGTCATTAAATGGGCAAATCAAATTTTCATAATTTAGCACTTCAGAATGACTTTGGCACCAGTTGCATGAGTATGCTAAAATCACTCCTTCAGACGGCCCTCATTAGCATGTTTGATCTTAATAGTGATCACTTAATTCTCTTTTGGCAAATGTACTGTGACACAAGCGATTTGTGAAATTTACAGGCGAGATGTCTCAATTTGTTCAGCGTGTCACATGGCATGTTCTTAATATTGGTTACTGTTATATTAACTCTGTTAAATTCTCATTAAAGCCACTGGATCAGATGCCGACAGATGATTGAAAGAATAATGTTACCATTCTTCAGTTGGACAGATAAACACTTTAAATCAGAACCTGAAATGAGCCATGCATGTGTGCGTGTTTGTGTGTTTTTGTGTGTGTGTGTGTGTGTGTGTGTGTGTGTGTGTGTG
The DNA here is from genome assembly GCF_051911475.1 of Siphateles boraxobius. Classification (NCBI taxonomy): domain Eukaryota; kingdom Metazoa; phylum Chordata; class Actinopteri; order Cypriniformes; family Leuciscidae; genus Siphateles; species Siphateles boraxobius. The sequence continues at coordinate 6,575,107 of NW_027509215.1, forward strand.
TGTGTGTGTGTGTGTGTGTGTGTGTGTGTGTGTGTGTGTGTGTGTGTGTGTGTGTGTGTGTGTGTGTGTGTGGTGCTGACGAAATGTCAGGAATCTATTTGGAAAATATCAAACTTTAAATCATTCACTGGAACTCAATGAGACTTTTCAGATCTCTGACTCATTCTAAATCCTCCTCCTGACTCATTTGGTTTCTCAGACCTTCATGCTATCCATAACCTGCTCTGCCACAGTATATATTTTAGATTAAGTTGATTTACGTTTAGATTTTGTTCAATATGCCGCTGATAGTCCACAAATGGTTTGTGGTTTCTCTCTTGGTTTGGTGTTTTCCAATTCAGTTGAAATGAGTTGTGCATTGGAGAGAGACCTTCTAATGTCCTCCTGTGAGACCTTTCCTCTGTCAACAGGGCTGCTGGGAATGACCTGTGACATTTGAGAGACTTTTACCTTTGTAGGCTGTGATGTCTGCTGAATTCTGTTGAACTCCAAAGACTTTTAAAACTGTTTAAAAAACCACTTGTTGGTGGTGAGCATCTAGAGACCATTCCTTTAGGGGCAAGAAACAGTCTAATGTTGCTTATTAGTGTCTGAGTTGTGGGAATTTTTATTTTTGTTGCATTCATATCTGGGTTGTCAGTCTGGTCCAAATATATAATTCAATTGAAAGCTCTGTTCCAAAACCAAGTGAGTTGCAAACCTAGATGGTGTTAAGTAATAATACATTACAACATGTCATCAGCTAATTAATATTCATGAGAAAAGCTGATTAGATTTGGCAGTGTTTTTTTTAGATGCCCCTGGTCAAGTTTATCTGGTGATAATGCGATAGGTCACAGTAGGTGACGTCATTGACGTTAGACGCCCTCAGCCTCCTGACACACACACACACACACACACACACACACACACACACACACACACACACACACACACACACACACACACACACACACACACACACACACACACACACACACACACACACACACACACACACACACACACACACTATAAACCTCACTTAAAAGAAAAGAACTGAGTTGAGGCAGCAGAAAGAGCAATCGCCTTCAAACATTACCTTTGAAGAGCTCAGAGTGGATGAGGGAACTGTTCGCATGTGCAGCACAGGGTGCTTCTCCATAGATGAAAGCAGGCCAGCAGCGATGTGTCTTTGAGACTTTGGCCTGGCATTATCTCCAGCATAAGGTAATTGAAAGGCCTCTGAAAGAGAAATCATCATCATCATCAGGAATGAACGGCAGGGAGGTAGACACAGGTAGAGTTGTAGCACCTAAAGGGAAAAACCCAGAGAATGTCAGGGAGAGAGATAAACGGACAGGACGGTTTGAGTTAAATTGACTATTTAAATGGTGATTTGTAGTGCCGCTCGACTCAAATATTAGCGTTTCTCTCTCCACCCAAGACAAAATTCCAGGCTGAATTACCTACCCTTAGGTTTCAGGCCACGTCCCCTACATAATGAGGACATAAATGTGTCATAACTATGTCCTTGTAATTCAAATCATTAAATAAACAAACAAACAGTACTAAACTATTTTTTATTAAAAAAAAAATATAAGTATAGTGAGAACTCCGTATAAGTACAGTGTTCTCTAAGCTAATCGCATCCAAAGCAGCATCTCTAAAGCCCTTGCACTCTAACAATTAACCTCAATTAAAATTTGGATGCGTCTCTAGTTCTGAAATCTCCGTCAGCCTGACTATCTCCCTGCATTTATCACATGTAAATCCTGTGCTGACAGAGAAGGCTATGCTATACATGTTACATGAAGTGCAAGTGACAATAAGACTAGATGATGAAATTTGTTTGACTGACTGATACTCACCAGTTTTTTGATGGATTTGTAAAAGGCGCGAGCAAAATAAATAATAAATAAAGAGTGCACTGATGGCACGTTAACAGGCTAGCGAATTACTAGCGTGTTGTGCTAGCAACGATTTAGATTGAAGCTAGCGATGTAAGGTTAATATGTGATGTAAGGTTAATATGTGATGTTGAGTAAGTTATATTTAGCAGTATAAACAACAGAGAATGATAGTAAATAATGATTCAAAACAGAAAGATATACGAAGCTTATATACACAAACCAACTCAGCAGCAGCAGGCAGACCAGTGATCAGTGTTAAGTTGTTGTTTCCTGTGTTTTGCGCTTTTACCCATGACAGTTTAGGGTTAGGGGATAGAAAATGTCATAAGCTCAGTATAAAAACCATATATGCCCTCATAATGATAGGAATGTGTGTCTGTGTCCTAAACACCAGGGTTGTGTGTAAGGTAATTACTTTAAGGAACTGCACACCCAGTTTTGTAATTTATTTGTTTATGTAGTTACTTCGATTTTAGTTATTTAAATCTATTTTCTGAAAAAATTTCTTTTTGCAAGATATAATACCTATATGTGAGAATTTCATTATATTATAGGTGCTTTACCAGTGACAGATCTTATTTGGAGGGCTCTTAAAAGTCTGAAATATACTTATTTTTCCCTTTCTGCTCACATCAGGATAGTCACTAGTGAAGGGTTTCCCATCAGCCAATGAGTGTTGTCATGACATTATCCTGCGATGATTACTCGCATGACATTTAACTCTCAAAGTGACCTAAAAACCATTGAAATGAATGGAAATGTTATCGGATAGTTTTAGGCCTACTTTCCACAGAACTCTCTCTGAGAATTGATACAGTATTTATAAAACTACTACTTTTAATAAACTGATACACTTTTTCTATTGAGATGTATATCTTAAATAATACAGTTATATTATTCTTCTCATTATTGCGAAACTAATTTTGTCCTGAATATTACCAACCCACACCAGAGTGTTTTGGGGAAATCTGCCGCACTAACCTGATGCTGTGTCTCGGCTTTCAATCACAGCTGTCCCCGAATGTCTCCCTGGAGAAAAAACATTTCCAGCGTGAGGAATTAGATCTCTGCATTAGTCTCAGGCCGGTCAGCCCTGCTCTCAGACTTATTGGATTTTCGAGGTGTTCAGGAAACTCCATTATGTAATGGCCCCATTGTGTGAAGCAGATGGAAAATACAAAAGCACAAGAAACAAAAAGAGGGAAAAACGTAATCAATTGTTTTTTCAAAAGATCAGTGTAAAGCAACATAAGTAAACCACAGCATGTTTTACGACTCTATTAGAGTTTGATGTTTTTATTCAGATGAATATGCTATAATAAAAACAACATTTACTGTATAGAGTACTGGATGCTTTGCAATAAACATTTAAGCTAAACTATTGCTGCTGCTAAGTACATTATTATCATTTTTAAGTTCTTAGCAGTTAAGAAAGATTAGTTTTGAATGAATTTGAGAAATTTGACTTACAGGGCAAATTAGCATGAGAGCACAATTCCAAAAAAAGCGCAGGAGTGGAATGTTAAGCACATGATCTAATGACGATGGTCAAATTAAATTGAACAGACGCAGCCGGATAATTTCCATAGTGACCAACACAATCTTCCAATTAGCATCTGGTTTAAGTCAGTCTATTTTGGGTGGTAAATTATGGTGCAAATACCAGTGAATTGACTAGCGCAAACCTGAGTAAATCACATTGCATGATTCATTTAAATATTCTCCTCCCATAAATTTTTTATCTGAAAGGGAAACTCATTCAAATGCATATGCAATAAGTTCAGCCGCAAAAATAACCCCGTCCACGCCTTTTCAGCGCTCCTTTTTCACTGTGTGTCTTTAGTAAATCCTGACGGTTGTTTTTTAATGCCAACAGAGGGTTTGCACTAGAGCGAGCTGTAAGTAAATCTGACCCTAGGACTTTTGAATGTAGATTGTAGTGTCTTTTGTACATTACAGTTCAAAAGTTTTGGGTCATTAAGATTTTTTAATGCTTTTTTTAATGAAAGAGTGCATTTATTTGGATTTATTATTATGATTTTTTAGCATCAATACAGGGTTCAGTGTCACATGAGCCTTCATTTGCTGCTCAAGATATATTTCTTTTATTATCATGTTGAAAATTTTTGTGGAAATTGACAGATTTTTTCAGGATTTTTTTGAGAATAGAAAGTTCAAAATGACAACAATTTGAAATGGAAATCTTTTGTAGCATTATAAATGTTATTGCTGCCACTTTTGATCAATTTATTGCATCCTTGCTGAATATTTATTAATTTCCCTAAAAAACAAAACAAAAAACAACAACAAAAAACGACTGACTCCAAACTTTTGAACAGTAGTGTATATCTGAGCACAGTTCACACACTGAGATCTTTTGTGAGAATTTAGAAAAGACCAACGAGTTTAAATCTAAAAAGTGAGAGTCTCCATTTTGTTCTCCAGTTAATCTTCCTGCTCTCTTGGAGAGCCAATTGAAATGTTAAACTTCCATAAAGCTCAGCTATAGAGAATGAATTGATAATGCTCCTATTTTCTATAGAATTTATTTGTTATGAAGTTATCTCCTGATCGTCAAGACGAATCTGTTTATCATCTGCGAGTCCTGAGAAAAATTGAGCAATCATTGGGTCATTTAGTAAACAGAATGTGAGAATAGAGTGCTTCAGAGTGCGTGCATGTTTGTGTTAATGCGTATCTGACAGTGGGGTGGCATATAATCTCACTCCACTGATGCACTGCTTTACAGCTGCAGGCTGATTGGCCTCTTCATCTCTCCAGTCACAGTTTGAGTCATTAACTGCTTTTCTGTTTCTCTTTTTCCTCCTCACCTCCTCTGTCAATTCTCTCTCCTGCATAATAGGATGCCTGAATGTTATTTGGTTGCCAATTCATAGCCAAGGGGTGTGTTCTTGCATCCATTTGCACAATTGTTAATTGTTTTGCTAATTGTTTTTTAAGTAAACATGCTAGACAAACATCGATGACTGCATGCATGAGGTTGTCTTATCAGCATCTCACATCATAAGCACCACATTTTTAAGATGTCCTCCCACGTTAAAAACAGTTCATGCCTGTCCATTCTTGTGCATTTGGCCTGTTCTTTTAATGTAAAACCAAATTTCACACCAGTCATATGAACCAAACTCTGATGGCAAACAAACCAAAAGTTCTAGTGTGAAAGTCTAAATTATGTTGCATTTAAGTAAGTTTGTCTCAATGTTTCTTCAAAACAGTTAAGCAGATGTTATAAAAAAATGTTTCTGTAATGAAACTCTAGATGGCGCAGACTGATAGGTCCTTATCTCAATATGCTTGCAATCCCATAATTTTCTAAAGGGCACAGCTGATTGGTTCCTGCTGTATCAGTAGCCAATGAGCTCGCTGCTTAACCCTCAAATACTGGTCAGCATTGTCTGTAGCAGTGCAGCGTACTTTCAGAAACCCTCCACCTTCCCCAGCTCCACCTGTATATATCTGTACAGCTGCAGCAAGTCTTACTTGCTGACAGCGGTGTGTTGTGTATCTTTTGGCAGTAGCAAGTCCAGTACAATTGTTTTTGAATCGTATTTTCAAGTAAACATGCTAGATGAACCTCTTTGCCCATTGCAACATGTTTTGTTGATTTATTTTTTCAGCATCTCACACAATATGCAGCACATTTTTAGCATACTTTATCAAGTTAAAAACCATTCCATTTTCAGCAGACACGTGCATGTTCATTCTTTTGCGTTTCCTCTATATATATATTTTTTAATGCAAGAATGATGACTTTCACACCAATCAAATGAACTAAACTCTGAAGGCAAATGAGCCAAAAGCTCTCATGTGAAGGTCAAAATTATGTTGCATTTCAGTAAGCTTGTCTCTAATTTAGCAGATGTTATCCCAAAAAGTAAAACTATAAGCAAATGAGACTTTTTCCTTACTTAAGAGTGTATACATTCATGTGTTTTAGACAGTATTTCTCAAATCATTCAGTCTTGGAAGAATTTGAGAAATGTCTATATTAAGATTTCTGATTTTTGATTGGTATGTTTGCTAATTTTTTTTCCTCAGCATACTCAAACAAAAGCCTCCGTTTAATCTCATTGCTGTCTAGGAGAAACAATTGAGATATTAAAGAGATGTCATTTGTGATTTGTCCTTTGGGAAGAGACCCAGTTTGTCATTATTGATCATACTGTCATCCCCGCTGGAGGCTTTAGTCACGCTCGACTCCTCCCGCCAACACTCGTGTCGTGAAATCATGAGTCTGGGTTAATCTGGACTGCGCTGTATTTTTGAGAGAGCGTGTGTGTGAGAGAGAGAGAGAGAGAGCGTACTGCAGTACCGTCACACACTCCCTGTGCTCAGACCCGAAGTGGAGCACTAGGGACAGGAGGAGGAGGAGGAGGCAAGAACAGGGCTTGATGACTGCAGCGTCCCGACCACAGCTCATCTGAAGAGGGGAATCGCTCTCCTCTGCTCCGGCTCTGGGATTAAGTTTTTTTTTCTTGTCTTGACATCATGGAGTCTCCCACCAGAGAGATCGAGGAGTTTGAAAGCATGTCGCTCAAGTACTTACAGCCCGACCAGATCGAGAAAATCTGGCTCCGACTGCGTGGACTGTGAGTATGAGTCTTTTCAACAGGTTTTGTGTGTATGTGTGTGTGTGTGTGTGTGTGTGTGTGTGTGTGTGTGTGTGTGTGTGTGTGTGTGTGTGTGTCCATCTAAGAGGTTGACCAAGAGGCTGTATCTCATGTAAACATGTCAAGGTCACTTTCCACCAAAAAAATCAAAAGGAAAAAATTATAAATGATATTCTGCACAAAGCCTAAAGCTTGTTTTAGGACTGTTTTTCATGGAGAAATAATTTTTTGTTTTTGTTGTTGATTCCAATTACTGAAAATCACACTTTTTGTTTAAATCAGCATAAATTAAACACATTACAACACATTCTACCACGATGAACAAATACCAAACAATAAAAATAATGATTAATAAAAATAAACATTTAAAAAAAATTCATTTTTATTTTAAAAAGATTTTTGGTCACTTAATTGTCATAAAAATGTCACCATGCAAAAAGTCTTAATGGTCCTAATTCCTTTTTTATGCTCTAATTTTTTGGGAGTGTAAAATGGCAGATTTACACGAGAAGAATGTAAAAATATGAGCAAAATATGTATATTCACAAATGTTATTCTTTAAATTACAGTCATTGTTCATATAAAAGCATTTTATTGTGATTTTATTCACTATTCAATTAGGTCATTTCAGACTTTCAGACTCAGAGAGTTGGTGACTTTTTTTCAATGTTTCAAATTCTTATCAAATATATATTAAACAGCTCCATCATCTGTAGAAAAAACGAATCTCTTTCGATGTCAATCAGTTTTTCTCTCTGGCTGTCTGGAGGAAAAAGTCTCTTATTGTTCCAGAACTCAGGAAGTGAAATACAATTTCCTCACTATGTGTGAAGAAGAAAGGACGAGTGAGAGAAGGAGAAAGAAAAAGCGAATGAAAGCAAGAAAGAAAGAGATGATTGAGGACAGGTCTTGTTTATCTCCTCTCATATTTTCTCCCTTCATGAAGTAGAATAGTAACTTTCTTCTCTTAATGTTATGTTTGAAGAGTTTTGTGTGTGTTTCAACATCAAATCAAATTTGCCCTGTTTAGTTTCCTAAAACATGTTTCTGGCCCTATTGATTAGTTCACGTTAATCCAAAGAAGAAAATGTCTGTCTTCATAATCTTTCATCCAAATACATAATAACTTGTTCCACCTCTAAAATGAATTTCCCTTTCGGCTGATGTAAACAAGTAGTTATATTTCAACTCCTTCCCTCCAACCACCTGTCATTCAGAGACACTTTTCATAATCCAATCAATTCCTTATGGACAAATTCATGTTATTTTACTTAAATATCGTATACTTCACTTGAACATACTTGAGTCATATTACAGGAGTTCGCCTAAAAATTTAAACAATCATACACAATCAATTCAAAAAGTTAATTCAAACATGTTTTCTGTGGAACACAAAAGCCGAATAAAGAGAATTTAGCTGAATATCAAATCTGTTCTTTTCCCTACAATGACAGCAGATAGTAACCTGTTGCTGTCAAGCTCAAAAAATATCAAAAAGCACCATTAAAGTGCATATAAATTAATTGACATCACAGCTGGTTTATATGCATGTGCACAGATTGAATTTGTTTTATTTGGGAATAAGCACTTTTGCTGTTGTGTTTAACAGAGGGCAAAACAAGTGCTCTTTTTGCCAAAATGACATCAGTCCCGTCACAGGCTGTTAAGCAGTTTTGCAGTGTTTTGTGCATGTAGAAGCAGCTGTATATGTGGATGTTAAAGGTTACTGCAGTGGGTAAATCTGACCGCATCAGCATTTAATCTCACCGAAAGCCGCAAACATGCACAGCTGTCATGCGTGTGTGTGCATACAGTATCTGGACATGGTAATGCATGTGCCCTTGTGTGCATACAACCTCTTAATGGTGTGAAGCAGTTCATTTTGTTTGGTGACTTCAGAAAGAAAAGAAGGAGTTTCCTTCTCTTATGGAGCAATTTCAGGCACCAGTGATAGTGGCTCATGGCAGGAATGAGTAATGATTGGGCAGCTCCGATTTTTCCTATGCGCTGACTAATTGCTTCACCGTCCTTGTGTTATTAATGGCCTTTTTGGAGACACATATATGGACTGTTAGGGACACCGTAAATACATACCAGAAGAAGTGGCGCTTTAAACAGCCTGTATTCTAAGTCATAAATGCTTGGATTCCTAATGGAGGCTTAGAGGTTTAATGGCTTGTCTCATAAATTGAAAAGATTAGATTTTTCCCATATTTATTTATTTTAACCAGAAAGGGCGTGTTTAGAGACCATGTCATTTTAAAAGTATATAATATGATGAGGTTTGCTCATGAATATTTTTAATATTCATTTTACAGAATGTTACAGTTATACATTTATAAATACATTAGACAACTATTAAAATGTGATCTTAGCCTCAAAAATATGTTTTAAGTTCTTAATAAGTTCCCATTAAGCTACATTATGAAAACATTATTTCTGAATGTTCTTTGAACATTCAAAACGTCCAGTTTTTAAATGTTTTACGTTAAGGTAACATTCCATTTTAGCATTCTTCAAACATTATGACATTGTTACTTTTGAATGTTCTCAGACCAGGTAACATTGAATGAACATTCTATTAATGTTACAGGAAGAACATTTGTTCATAATTTGAGGACACTTTGCCAGAACTTTAGCTATAAAGTTCTTAGAACGTTTCCTGTTAACTGAGAAACAGCAGGGTTTAAAATGTAGATTGTGAGTGCTTTTGTGTGTATTATTACAGAAATGATTCAAATATTATTGTGAACAGTAGCCAAATGCAGGTTTTTAACATGGTGTTTGTTTTGTTTCAGGAGGAAGTACAAGAAAACATCTCAGAGGTAAGACAGTGAAGATCTGAGGTGTGCTGAACCCATCACTGTCCTCTATGAACAAACATTTTCAGCAATAAATGTGATTTTTCTAAAATGTGTGCTTCAAGTACTTGTATGTATAAGCCAGATTCAGTAATATTAACCTAAAGCATGGTGTCCCTGATGGAAAATTCAATTAAAACTACCTTAAGGTAGCTGGTTTGCTGTTCTAAGCTGGTTTAGGTGGTTGAAATCCTTCCTTGTAATAATCTTGCATAGCTATTAAATGGTCTGGCTGTTTTTTTTTTTACATGTCAAGTGGAATGTTGCTGTTCCAATGTGGTCTAAAGATTTTTAAAAGTTCTTAATTGGCATCTATGGTTCCATGAAAAATCTTTAACATCCTTTGAAACTTTCCATTCCACAAAAGGTTATTTGGAAAATGGTTCTTTAGATTTTTTTTTATATTTATCGCACCTAGAAGAAATGGTTCTTTTAAGAACTGTTCACCAAATGGTTCTATTATGTCATTGCTGCGAAAACCCCCTTTTGAAATCTTTATATTTAAGAGTGTACCAGAACTAACTAGATCAATTCAACCAGGTTAGTAGACCAGTAGACATTACAGACCAGCTAGAAACTAGCTTGATTACAAAGTTATTTTGTTTTTGGAAGAACAAGCAATGAGTTGTGTATGGTATGACCAGAAATGTGTATTTAAAAAAGTAAATGAGGTCAGTTTTGGCTTTCTGTTGACTTCAAGTTGGTTTGAGCTGGATTTAAAAGCAGCCGCTCATATAAAAGATTTATCAGAATTCCTGATAAACCCCATTAAAAATACTGAGACCTGATTGTGGAGTAAGCTTGTGACGGAGTAGAGTTACCTCGTGCACTTATCGGAATTACATGGCAACACAAACCACAGTGAAAGGCGATGACAGCGTGCAGCACTTGTATGTGGCTCTTCACAGAAAACATCTGTTGAAACAAATGTGCTTCGGTCTGCACTGAGCACTCTGCAATTATGAGTGAGAAGAGGTGGAGAGACAATAACAGAGAAAGAAAGATGTCAGGAGAGCCAATGCTGAAACGTAACGTAAAAGAGACCGAATGAGAGAAACACACACAGAGAGAGATGGTTAAGTCAGGTCTAATATTAGTGTGAGAGTGGGTTTAATTGGGGAGGGCTCAGCAGAGACTTTCCTCCGCTAACAGAGGGAGGGATGACTTCCTGTGCAGCTCCTCTCTGATTGACAGCTCAATGGGAGTCTGGGTAATTATGGCAGGCTAATTGGCTACAGAGCATTCTGGGACTCTGTCATTACAGACGCAACAGGACAGTTACAAACACACGTGTGCATGGACACACACACACACACACATTAAAAAAGGCATGAGGACTTTTCCTTAATATTATTATTCTCCCCTAAAACTGATCGTGCAGCCCAAACCGTTAGTGCTGGAGACTTGAAACTTGGCCAGATGATAGTCCTCTATTTGGGTAGAACCTATCAAAGTATGACCCCGATTGGCCAATAGGTGGCGCTACAGCAAGCAAAAGTATGAAATCGCGCATAACTCCTAGACCATCTATCATAGACTCAAGTGTCTCTGTAATGCTTGGCTCAAGACGAACAGAATGTATATCTCCGATTTTATTTGTGCCTGGGAAAATCTTACGCCATTTAGAATTTTGTCAAAAACCTACTTATGCGAACTAGTCCTAGGTTTTTCGCCCGATTGGAACCAAACTAGTGTAGAAATGTTCTCTGGAGTCTGAATATCAATAATTATCAAAATGTTTTGAAATTTCCATTCCCGGTCGGTAAGGGGGCGCAAAAACGTTCGAATTAAGCGGAGCTACTTTTAATAAAATGTCTATAACTCGTGAACGAAATGAGATATATTCACCAAACTCGGTACAGTTACCGGTTTGGTTACCCATATTCTTCAAAATGTCTTCTTTTGTGATCAGTAGAAGCATTCAAATTTGGAACGGATTTCTCTGTTATAAACCATATCACATCGAACAGTGCTGACGTGGAAACCAGGAAAAACATTGTTCCATGAATGAACAAGTTATAGAAGGCTTTTCAGTCCACAAATCACAAAATTCTCCATAGATTTAATGTAGTAATGCTAACTGTAACCATATTGTGGCCAAATTCGAATGTTTTTTTAGATTATTCATTTCAGGGTTCGTACAACCTTTTGAGAGTGAACTTTAAGCACTTTTTAAGGACTTTCAAGTGCTTCACACAACTTTTTCCAGCACTTCAAAGCTCTGTGTGTGCCCTTACATTTTTTTAGATAATGCTCATACAGTTTTAAGTAAGGGGCTAACAGTGCTCCTTGTAAAAAAAAAGTTAGTCTAGAGCCTGATATAATATGATATAAATTATTTCTGAAGAATCATGTGACACTGAAGACTGGAGTAATGATACTGAATATTCAGCTTTGTCATCACCGGAATAAATTACATTTTAAAATATATGAAAATAAAAATATATATTTTAAATTGTAATAATATTTCACAATATTACTGTATTTTTGATCAAATAAATGTACACACACACACACACACACACACACACACACACACACACACACACACACACACACACACACACACACACACACACACACACACACACACACTTATATAAAAACATCATAACGTAATGTGTGAGACACAATGGCAATCCAATTCTTAGTCTCTGATTGTCATTATTTATTTATATGGTTAAACTTTATTTCGATAGTCCACTTTATACATTCTACTAACTATAAGTAACTTTTCAACTACATGTCAACTAACTCTCATTAGAATATTAGTAGAGTGTAGTAGACTGTCAGTAGACCGTTATAGTTATGGTTAGGTGTTAAGGTGATGATACACAGGGCAACATTTTGAGCAATGTTGCTTGGCAATGTTGCCATCAACGGGCAACCAGATGAGACACAGGGTCCACGACCGATTTAAATTATCCAGATAGAAATGTACTGCCCATTTTCAATGGGAAAAGTGCCCAAGCAACAATCGCTCTGCACGATTGCCCAGCAACATTGCTCAAAAAGTTGCCCTGTGTATCATCACCTTTAGGGTTCGGGTTAGGAGAATAAGTTGACTTGTAGTTGCCAAGTTACTTGTAGTTAATAGTCAGTGGGATATCTGTTGGGGGACCAACAAAAGAAAGTGTTAGCAGATATTAAGCATACAGTCTATTAATACTCTAATGAGAGTTAGTTGACATGTAGCTGCAAAGTTACTTAGTTAGCAGAATGTCTGAAGTGGACTATCGAAATAAAGTGTTACCATATATATATATACAGTATATGTATATGTATGTATATGTATGTATATATATGTATATGTATATATATATATATGCACACTCTTTGTAATTACTTGAAATGCTAAAAGTTCAGATGACAATCAGAGAAAGAATTGGATTGCCATTGTTTCTCACATATTTTATGATGATGTTTTTATGGTGCGTGGTCACAGCTTGGTCACTGTATGCTTTTGTTGACTGGGAAAGAGTAGTTTGAATATTTCCTAAAACTTCCAAGGATCAGCATGAGGATGAATAAATTGACAGAATTTACATTTTTAGGTTAACTGTCCCTTTAAGCTCTTTCTTCAAAGAATTGACTGATATAACTGTTAAGTTAATCAGACTAGTTTTTAGAAATCATACAGAAAAGTTCCACAGCATTTGCAATGAATCTCAAAAGTTATTGAGCTGTACTTTTGCAGCTCTAAGTTCTTTCCAAATTTCTGAAAACTTCTGCTCTAGCAGAAGTCTAGAGCTCTTGCACCTGGAGATCGCTATAGGCTGTAAATACAGGATGATAATAAATGCAGGATTAATTGGTGCAGAATGTTGGAGTGGTGGCTGCAAACACTCACAGAAAGTGAAGTGAAGAGTGTTGGTCTAATTCTGTACTGAAACACCTGCATGTAAATGACACCAGCCATCACACACACTTCACATGAGCTCTTAAAAAACACTCGACATCCCCATTGATGATAAGAGTGAGCCTTGAATGTTGACTGTGTGTTTGACACAAACAGGCAGATATCTCTTAAAATACATTGATATGCAATTTATCTGTAATTAAAATGCTGTTGTGAAGTGATTTGATAGGATACTGTAATGTACACTGCATACTATTAAAAAGCATGTGAAACAGAAATACAAAGGTAAATGTTTTAAACAATGTTCGACAGTGTCACATGATTTTCTTATATTGCATGCTTCATTTAGAAAGTGGCACCCCAGTTAGTATTATTTTAGAGAGGAATAGTTATTTTGTGTTTTTAATCAAATTAAGAAAAGAAAAAAGAAAGCGTAACAAAGCCAAAGCCATAACCATTTTGAACATTGGGGGGACCAATTGGTCTTTTTATTCAAAGAAGTTAAAGGGTTAGTTCACCCAAAAATGAAAATGATGGCATTAATGACTCACCCTCATGTCGCTCCAAGCCCGTAAGACCTCCGTTCATCTTCAGAACACAGTTTAAGTGTCTAAAAATTTAACTTTTGAAACTTGATGTCATCTTCACAACAAACAGAGCAGTGCATAATGGAGTCCAGCAGAGCAGCATCAAAACAATCAAATATTAGTGAGGACAATTTAGCCCTTTTGTAATTATTGTCTATAATGGTTACGGCCCTGAACAACACAACGATTTCCTGCTAATGCTAAAGCAGTCATTGGACATTCTAGTGCTATAGAAAGCAAAAGTCAATTTGAAGATGGCCTTAAAACTAACAGCTACAAAACTCAATGTCTGATTTTTGGGGGTCTTTAAAAATTGCGATTTTATATTGCTTTCGGTTCATTTCCTCAAAGTTGAGCATTTGCATTGCAGTGTGGAATAGAGTGATCTGCACATTTTGACTGATGTAGAAGATCATCTTGGTGTTCTGTACATAAAAAAAATATTTGCATACTGCAAAAAACTTCTTTCCACTGCTGGTCAAATGTCGCTTTATGATTCTTTTCACAGCTTCAGAATCTTTTTTGTACCAGCGCTTGTTAATTAGAGGGGTGATTCTTCAGATTCATGCTAATTACATTCCTCTGCTCACTGATGCTCCTCCCACTCATTTCCCTTTCTCCCCCATTTTCATTTTTTTCTCTACATGTGTACACCACTCTTTTTCTGTCTGGCCTGTCAGGTGCTTTTTTAAAGCAGATTTGCGTGTGTCCACTGGGGCCGGCTCTGTGTAATTGTCATGATCTCACTGAGTTGCTTTGTTGGAGCAGGTGCAAGAGTCCCATGGGCGTAGATTACGCGGGGGACGGGGGGGACGTGTCCCCCCCCACTTTTAACAAAATGTAAATTCGTCCCCCGCACTTTTTCATATGGGCAAATGTGTCTATGACAAGCTGAGGTTTCCGTGGGTGTGTATAGCCTGCCCTACATCAAGATTTAAAATCCAAAGAGTCAAGGATAGTCTATCTACATACGTGACTTTCACGCTTCCATGGTAATTAGTCACTCGTGCATTAGCTTACGACACGCCCATGCTCGCACCCGCGCCGAATCCATCAGTTTCATAGAGTTCAAAACGGCAAAAAAAACTCTTCACTCCTTTTTCACGAAAAAGTCAAGCACTGTAAGTAAGTTGTCATGTGGTATCCGAATTGTGTTGCACAATGATGAATACCTCTGCCTATTTCTCTTATTGAATAATTAACAAGTTTTGTTGTAAATTGAAAATATTCACTATAACCGCACAAACGTGCACTATTTTCAATCTTTTTTTATTCGTAATGTCTTTTATTTTCACAGATATGTTATCAAAGCCCTTCAAAATAGAATAAACATGGTGATTGTTAATGCTGAATTTGTATGTTCATGCATTAACAGCCACGATCTGCTTGAATCAGGCAATAACATGTGTAGACTATGATGTTTACCATAATTCGGTAACACTTTACAATTAGATAAAAAAGTTTGTAGACAAACTTTAAGTTCTCTTGAAAAAGCCTAACTAGAAAGTTTGAAGTATTTTTAAAAGCTTGACGTTTGAAGGTTTTCAATTGGAAAGTTTTAGTTTAGTAAGACAAACTTTAGGCTATTAAGGAAATGTTATTTTGCCAAAAGAAGAACTTTTATTTTAAGTAAATGTTATTTTTAAATCAGCCTACTTCAGTTTGATATTTAACCATATTATCATGCTTCTCAGTAACACTTATAATTTGAATAATTGTAATGATCAGATATCTAAATCAGAGAATATCATATGTTTGGGCGGTTGACAGGTGGATTATTTATTTTTAACAGTGGATTCGGGGGACTCTAAGTGCACCAGATTAATGAATTTATCTTTAAAATGTACAAAATTTTCTACCCCCCTACAAGTACCGAGATCCACCTACAAAAATACTGTGGGAAACACAGTAGGCTAAATGATGGTCTACGAAAAATTAAAATGTTATTATCTAATTAAAATACATGATCAGGATTTTACCACCTCCGCCTCGTTTTAAGCCAGGAAAATATAAAGTACTGAACATCTGCATTTCTTTCTTTCTGTTTTTTTGCTTTAAAAATAAATAGCATATTAAGCCAATTAACCTGTCAACAAAAGTCTGAAAAAAAAATGGTATTACACTTGACATTCTGTCCCCCTCACTTTTGAAATGATGGCTACGCCCCTGTGCAAGACCACCCCCTCGAAAATTAGCTTCCTCTCTCTGGCCAGCTATTTCAGACATTGTTACATTGTGAAAAACATACATGTGCATTTGGTTATAAAGCTCATTGCCTTTGTAAAAATGTGTTCTTCTCCAAACTTATTAACAAATAATAATAATAAAATTGTTTCTTGGTTATAATGTTTCTATCATACTTCACAGTGACTGGATGGAGCAAGTTTATGAAAACAGAATAAACTTAAAAAATGTCCAGTTATAATTAGTTATAAATAAAGTTTTCTACACAACATTTGGTGAACTTCACCATAGAAGTTCATCTAGATACCAACTGGAATAATAACAATGATAATATTAATTCCCTGGTGTTTAGGAATAATGTTTCTGTCTTCAAAGTTACTGGAAGGAGCAAGTTTATGAACACAGATTGGTTTCATTAATGGGTAAATGTGGATAATCAAGTGTAAATATGATCATGTGATTTCATCATAGATTTCTAAACACATTTTTTGAAGCTTTATTAATGGTGTGGCATAGCTGTTTTACAGTGAATTACATTGCTGACCTGATCCACATATGGATCAGAATATCATATTGGGTATAGGCTCGCTCGTTTCACCAGTAAGCAACCTTTAGAAACACCTTGGCATTATAATTACAAGTTTTGCACACTACTCGAAACTAGTGGAACTAGGTTTACTAAATGTTTTTTCAGAGAAGGGAATTTGTTGCGAGTTGTGAACGTTTGAGTATGTTTGGTATTTTGAACTTTTTTCATTTCAGAAGAACAAGATTAATCTTTTTTTTTTCATAATATGGTCCCTAAAGTATTGACTTTCATGTTATTTTGTTTGGGCTGTTGTAAATGGATTTTTTTCTCTCTGTAAACAAGCAGTCCCGGCTGTTCCTAGTAATTTCAAAGCTCCACATCGTCTGCACCGGAGCATTGGCACTATAGTCTATAGATCAAACGCCAGCGCAGTCGTGAACTCTTCCCTCATATCAAGTTTGCAGCAGACTTCATATCCTGTCAACACTCAGATTTACACAGATGATTACTTTATTTACTGCTGAGTATCTCTCCTGAGGTTAATGAACCATTCATGCCACTTTATTACCTCCGCCCTCCTGCGACGTGGTGCCAGGCCTTGCCAATCCATCAGCTGCTCGGGCACGGCTGGCCCTTCAAAACAGAGGGAACTAAACAGGATTGATATTGAACCGGCTGTGGAGAACTATTAATTATTTACCCTGGCTGATGTTTGTCTTCGGATCTGTGTGTGTGTGTGTGTGTGTGTGTGTGTGTCAGTGGTTAGTGGCAGAACATTTTTAAAGAAATAGTAGTTGCCCAAAATGAACATTCTGTCATCATTTACAAACCCTCATGCCATTTTATCCCAGCATGACTTGATTCTGAACACAATGTCCTTTTCATTCTTTTTTTTATACAGTGAAAGGTGTTTGTGATAAAAGATGATTATATAACAAAAGCACAGACTGTAATCATCTAAAGCAGAACACACTGATAACATATTTATTTTTAAATTATTTTATATCCCATTAATCCCAAGTTACAATTCTCATTATTATCATCGTTGTGTTACATGTAGGATTTAAATTGAATATGGTCATGTTTTAAAGCTAATTTAATACAAATATTTTATAAATATTGTAGTTTACATTCCTTCTCTATTGTGCGCCATCTGGTCACGCTCGCTTTTGGAAGTCTGAAGTTTAACTGAGATTCGCATGTTGTCACGACGATCCTTTGGGCAAAATGGAAATACGTGATTTTTACGCAAAATTTCCATATGCTTATACGCGTCTTTGGTGCGTATATAAGTTGTCTTCAAGTTTTCAATTTGGGTCGTATATTTTTCCCTCCGAAACTCACTCTGAGACCTCATTTTCCATAAGTTTGCCTGTTTACGCAGTCTTCACTACTGTATGCGACTCGCACACTAATCGGCGTGGCATATTTTGATAAACAGCCTACCATATAAGTAGTCCATACATGCTGTATAAAGTCTCCTTAAAGGCAGGGTAGGCGATTTGTTCCAGAAACATTGTTTTTTATGCTGGTTGAAAGTCTCTTCACATCCTGATAGCAAACACTAAGTTAAGTGGTCTAAATGTATTTTGATGTATGTATCATCTGTGGAAGGCGTAGGGACCATAAAATGTTCATCCAATCGAATGCAATGATACAATGTCCTATACCTGCCTGTTAACGTATGTATTTTCATACCTCCACGCGCCTGCTCATGCAGACATCACACATCATCACACGTCATCAGCGCGTTTCATGCTCTGCAGATTTAGACAGACGTCAGTCACTGAGCACCACAAAAGAAACAGCAGCAGCTTTAACAGTTCCAAACCAACAAACCAAAGCTTATGCTGCGTTCCCGCCATAACTACTGCAATTTGAAACAGATGGAAACCCGTGACGTTATACTCTGAGCGATTTGTGACTTGAATTTATCTCAATGGCAACACTATCAACGCTGAAATGAATCTGCAGCAGTCAGGTGGTACAGGTCAAAGCTCTTTAAGTTGTTAATGTTAATTATTATTGGAATGTTATGTGCTTTGATACACAAGGCCGTCTCTCGTGACTTTTGTTTGCTCCCTGCTGAGCCGTGACTTTGGAGACGCTCTATAGTAGGATGGGATCTGATGCTTTCAAAACTAGCTCACTATCGCTAGCCTCTCTGAAAATTGTCTACCTTACCTTTAAGTCATTTTTAATGGACCCTTTTCATGGACTGTGATGACGCATTTCCACAGTAATCGCATCACAAATCTAGTAGTTTTTGATATTGTCATTGTGGCGAACAGGACAAAGCCGAGGGACGTGAGAGAATGGCGCGAGGCCGGTGGCGTGAGTGATAATGAATGACACCGGCCTCGCATTTTCTCACGGTGGAGCGGAAGCGTAAAAGGAGGAGCGATGACGCTGAAGATCGAGAGAGGAGAGGCCTGAGTTTATGTTGTTTTTTGTTTCTGTTTTGTGTGGCCAGCAGTTGTGCTGGCGTATACTTTTGTTTTTGTATTTTGTTTTATTTTATTATTAAATTGTTTGAACGTTTGCCGGTTCCCGCCTCCTTCTGCCCATAATATCTGAACCCCATTACAGTCATTTAAAACGTATATGTTATACTTATAATGCTGTATACATTGTGTTATTTTATGTTATTAAATTACAAAAAAACAAATTAACACTTATGCGAGGGTGTTTCTAATACAACGGTTGAGGGAGTGATGGCAAATTTGACATCTGTCTCTCTTCTGACTGCTGTAACCAATCGCGCTTTTGGAGAGTCATGGAAAAATTTAATTAGCAGTCATCTCCCGTTCACCATAGAAGTTTACCTAACTATGGCGAATTCGGCTTATGAGATCCCAGAAAATATGAATAGGGTCCATATCTTGATGAGGAACAGATCAAAATGTAAGTCATTATCATATTTCCTATTTGTTTTTTCCGAACATCTAGGCTACTTAAAAAAAGGTCAGTGTTAAGCAAGCAAAGATTTTAACAGACTATTGAAAATACAGTACATGTCTTTAGCAGGGTTTTTGACATTGTTACCTGTGTAGGACATTTTAAAGTCCTCCATATTTTACCGTGACATCTGCATTAGTACTGGTCTGCTATTCTTCACCTAATGAATCAGGCTTAATTGAGCTGTTAATGGAATATTAATCAGTGCTAGACAGCCTGTGTTTCACGGAGAAACCAATCTTTAAATTGCTCAGAACAGACCTTCATGCAGTTAGCCATGGTTTAAAGTATTAAATTGGAAGCGAACGTTAAAGTAGCAAATTTTGTCTGTTCTTAAGACATTAGTATGAATACTAGAGTATAACTGCTCTTTATGGCAAAGTAAACAGAGGACTCAACTTTAAAGTAAGCATTGGACAAAGGGTGAATTTGATATAAGAGCAAAAGTACATTTCATACAGTTTTTTATTTTTTATGGTCTGTATCTTTTCATGCAGGGTCTCGGCACAGCTTGATTGTTTACTTTGGCTTGTTGACTTATGAATATATTATGCTTTGATACAGTATGTTTGTTCTCTTGAGGAAAATATGACCAACATAATTTGCAATTTATCTTCAACAATTTGTGATTAGTGGTGCATGCTGAGGCAGTCACCATCTCTATTTCAATCGCCCATACATGCTTAAATATTACATTTTGGCATGTAATTCATACCCCAAAATGTGTTCTACAGATATGAATGATACCTGAAATCATGCGGCATGTTGAAGAGAGGTGTGCTGTTTCTTTTCTACTTGGACGTGCATTGAGTGGACCAGAATAGAGACTTGGGGGTGGGCTTTTTAACTTGGGCAAGTAAACAACCACCTTAACACCTGCATAGCAAAACCTTGGCAGCCAACCACATCACCCCAGCACTGTGGTGGCGTGTTTGGCACAGACGAGCACCACTCACATTTGATGAAGATGAATAGCAACTAGAAGGTGAAATGTGAGGAGAATAACACAAACAACATATAGTGATATTTTCCTAGTGTTTTACGCTCACCTGTCATCTGTGTTAATAGCCTCGGTTGAGTGATTTGGTCCTTCCACTCTTGAGTCAGAAACACAGAAACTCCATTAAGATGGTCAGTTTTCCTTCCCTTGACAGAGTCAGCTGTCTGTCATGCAGCTACAATAGAGATTTTATCGGTGTGACTGTGAGGTGAATATTGGAAATCAGAAACTCCTCCAGAAACCTAGATCTTTGTAAGATAAATGGAAATGGAAAAGCAAGCAATACAATAGCAATATACATTATTATCTTTTATTATGGCTGATATCTTTCCAGCCATGTGTTTTTCACCATTTGTATCACTTGAAGCATTTCTCACAGCAAGTGTCATGGCGTACAAGCAAAACCACCATCATTTTACAGATACTACTGTTGTTGTGTCAAGGAATGTTTTTTTTAGGCAAGAATGTAGTTGTTTAAAGTTGAAATATACGGTTTATTTATTAAGATGGCACATATTTAAATTTGCTTCGTTTTCAGAGATGTAAGCGGCCGATCAGCGTATGTACCTCGCGAGAACAGCCTTATCTCGGCCAGTTCTTCTGGATTTTGCCACTGGCTCTTATGTCTCTATAGTGTTTAAACATGAAATAGAATTCGTTTTTGGTTTCTCTAATGGGCAATCTTTGGTCTCATGAATCTATTATTTGTGTCAGAACAAATAGTTTTGGCTAAGGGCAAAGTTTCATAATCGGTTCCAATCCCACTCGGAGCGGGTCGAGTAGGACGGTTACAATGGCAGTGATATACAACTATGATTAAATGTTATGTGCTTATTTACTTGGACTTACTGTAGATCCGCCTGCACCGTGCAGAGCATTGGGTGCTTAGCAATCTCCAGCAGGGCTCGATTCAGACTGTTTCGGCTTCATCCCTTGGTTGGTTGACTGCACGCAACGCCAGTCTTCAGTGAATGTACGGCGCCATTTGTCTTGGACGTCCTTGCTTCACGACATGTCCATCTTTGGTAATAGTTCCGGGGATAGGAAAAGAATATGGCCCGTTTCACTTAGTTACAGTGCTTAGTTAACATCATGTATTCAGTTAAGTGGACACATTAAACATGTTAGGCAGCAATTATAACTTGTGCTCGCAATGATTACGATATAATGATAATATACATAAATGCATGTCTTTAAATTCAACAGGACATCCTTAAAAAGCTGCCTTCACAGGTTTCAAAAGGGGTTTTTCGCAGTGGTGCAATAGAAGAACCCTTTTGGGTTCCCCAAAGAACCTTTCACCATTTCTTAAAAAAACAAAAAAAACAATCTTAGTGTGAAGAGCATGTTAGAAATCTGAACAACCCTTTTTGACTATGAAGAAACCTTTTATTATTATGTGTATTGGAAAGATGTTAAAAGTTATTCATGGAACTATTGATGCCAATAAAGAACCTTTTTATTTTGGTGTACAAGCAGCTCACTAGGTTTTGGAACAGAGCTATTGTGTCCATAACCTGATAGCTTGCTGATGGTTGTGTGTTGTGTCAGTCTGCCAAAGAAACCCGTGATGTTTATATCTGATGGACTAATATGTAGATTAAGTGACCTTTCAGAAATTGGGTTGCTTTTATTGAATTACAGTGGGCGACAGTGTGACTAACTGACCTTTTGTTCTGAAAATACGGACAGAAATCTTTATACCCTGAGTGCTGGTCTGCATCTTTCCTCAAGCTATGACACGCGAAAGTGTATGTAGTCACAGTGCAGTTAATTATTATGGATTTGCATAAATCCAAGTGTGTTTCGTAACCTCAAATTACATATGCGTAAAATCAATCGATGATGTATTTCATACTTTACAGTACAACTCTAAACCTCTACCAAATGAGCTCCTTATTTGTGTAACTCAGTTTGTAGCAGTATCCAAAGGCAATTACTTTTGCTTTTACTGAATGGGTCTTTTATTTAAAGATTTTTTAGCTCTTTTTTTTTTTTTGCTAATTAAATTTGTACGCAGGGACATGAATAGTACTTTTGAGATATATAATTAAATAAGAGAAACTCTAGACTTTTAGAAAATATATATTTTTTATTTTATATCAGGGATTTACAAACTTTTTTTGTCAGCCATATACTCTTGACCTAACATATTTATAAGAACCTGAGATTTTATGTTAATTTCAGTCATTTAATAATACATTTTCATGTTCATGGTTCTCTGATGTTGATTCAAGGTCACATGCAGGTAAAAAAAGTAAGTGTTATATTTTGACTTCTTTAAATCAAAACTAAGTTGCTGTGAGTAGCCATGCCATGCAATTAACCGAGTTACTACTACTATATTAATATTATTACAATTTCTTTACTATTTACAGTAAATAGCACTGGTTAACATTAGAGGTGTCAACAATAATCGATTTGGCGATGCATCGCAATGCGGGAAATGCACGATTCAGCATCGATGCGGCGAAGTGCCATAATCGATTATGTCACTGTTTATTTTCTGGCCTCGGACACTAAAGTTTTGAAGTTTTAATTACTTCCGGGGGCATAATATAACTACAATAAAGATGGCTGAGGCGGAGGGAGATGACCGCGATAGACGGGTAATCAAAAACGCACCCAAAGCTTGGAAAGTGGACATCTGGGCACATTTCGGATTCTACAAAGTTAATGGGAAACTAGATAAGACTTACGCGGTGTGTAAAACCTGCCACACTAACTAAAATCAAGCACGTTGGCAATACAAATAACGTATGGTTACTGCTGGGAAAAGTTGTCTGTCAGTGGTCTATTTAATTTCAAATAGTTCTGAAGCAGAGAGAAGAGAAACATTCGTCAAGCACTGAAAGCAGTGATTTATGTTTTCTTTTTCAGGTTTGAAAATGCCATATCCAATACTCTGTACCATTCAATTTTATTTTATTTAAAGACATTTATGTCAAATATACAGGAGAGTTATAATACACACATAGCAGCCAATAAAAACTGTGGTTCAATATCTGACTGCTTGTATTGCCCCATGTCATGACTGATGAAAAATTTGCCTTGTTGTGTGCAGTAGAATTTTGATGCATTGCAATGCATCGTAGAATCGAATTGAATCGAATCGTTACCTGGTGAATCGTAATCTAATCGAATTGTGAGGGCAGTGCCAATGCACACCCCTAGTAAACATATAACCCATCTGCATGGGTTAATGCATGACCCCTTTTTTCATCTGAAGCAGGAGACTTAAAGTCTCTATTTCCTCTCACTGCTGTCTAGGAAAAAGAACTGAGATATAAAGTGTATTTTGTTAATATTTTTTACCCAATAGGTAAAGATTGTAAATACACTTAAGTATTCTTCCATCTTTCCTTCCCTGCGTGCCATCTGGATCCCTCAGTAACTGTCCTCGTCTATTTAATCCAGATTACTCCTCTGTTTTTCTTTTAATGCACACGTCACCACATCAGCGTCTGCTGATTTCCTACAGTGTTTGTTTATATGATGTGCTTGTGTCATTTACTTCCAATTTGTGCAGGTACTCAAGGGAGGAAGACTGGATATGGATTGTGTGCAGATGCCCTAATACCTTCCATTTCCTTTCATTTTGTGCCTGTGTGTTTAGAAGAAGGGACTGTGCTTTGACATGCCTACAGCAAATATATGAGACAAAGTGACAAATGTTGATTATAAATATTTAATTTAATCCTGAGCAGGATTAAGTTTATGTGGGTTTATAGATATAGGTTTATGTGAACGTTAAAGGAACATTTCATATTATCATTTTGAAAATGTGATAAAAAAACAACAACTTTATTTCTGAATGTTTTCTCAATGTTCAGAATGTCAATTTTTTAAAATGTTTTAAAAACTTTTTTTTTTCTTGGTTATTCAAAAATCCTCCAAACATTATCCCGGGATATCTACAGTATCTTTTGGAAAACTCAAGTTTTAGTACAAACAAAGCTAATCAGAAAATTTATTTAAAACCAGCCACTACATCACAACTCTTCTAGTTCTAATTCCAGCGCATTAGGCCACAAATGATGATCTGTAGCTGCAAGGCACTTTTTTTTCTTCTTTTTTTCTTTTTTTACTGATTATGAAACCGTATTTACCCCATGTGTGTCAGTCTCTCTGTCTTTCCTGGTTCTTCAATAATTTTACCCATGGAGATGGAGAGCATGTTGTTCATTAAGGCTCTCATTAACTGTCTAATTACACATTAAAACAATGTGCTGACATTTCTCCAGACCCTGGCAACACAGTGTTCCATCATTATTTCAGATCGTTCGTCATTAATTGATTTCCTGCCCAGTCTGACCCAGAACGCACTGATTGGCTGCCACTGAGCGAGAGAAAGAGAATTAGCGTGCTTTTTCATTAATGTCTTTATGAACTCTTCTTAAGCCACTCATAAACCTTTACATTTTAAAAAGTCTTTATACTTTCAAAGAGAGAGACATTTAGAGAGTTAAATTTAAATGGCACTATTTGACAGCACTTTACCATTATTCTTCAATAAATTTCAGAGCTTAATGATTTGATCATTGTTTGGCTATTAGATAAAGTTTTGAGTAACTTTAAGATGTGGTAACACCAAATATGTTGCTTTGTTTTTAATTAATTATCCTCGCATTGATCAGTACTTCTTACGGAGTCAGTCAAGTCAGTCGAATGAAATCCAGCGACAGGAAGCAAACCACAGTTCGCAGGATATCAGCACCCCTGTCATAGAGGAGATGAGGGTTTGCACAGTTAGTGATGAACACATTGATTCTTGTGAACCCGGTCAGACTAACCAGCATAAGAGAGAAAAGAACCTCAACGGGCATAGGCCTGGAGTTAGATGGCCAAGAGCTAGTGAGAAAACTGCATGGGACACGGTAAACCCAGATCTATGCTTTGCATTGGAAAGATTAACTGGTACAGTTGAAAAGAAGCTGGATAAATTTGGGGACATCATTTACGCATATGGAAGTGAGAGGTTTGGTGTGGAAAAAAGGAAGGAAAAAGTACAAACTACTCCTGGATTGTCTAGACGGCAGCAGAAAATTGAAGGGTTAGTTAGAGAAAGGAGACAGCTGAGGAAGCAATGGAAAAGAGCGGAACAAAGTCAGAAGGAGGGACTCAATCTCTTACAATGGGCCATAAAAGATAAGCTTGCAACATTACGGAGAGCTGAGCGCCTACGGAAACGCTACAAAAAGAAGGAACCTGCGAGGGCTAATTTCTATAAAGATCCATTCAAATTCATAAAGAAGTAATGCACCAGTGAGAAGAATGGCACTTTAAAAGCATCTAGGGTTGAGCTAGAGAGATATTTGGAGGAAACGCATATAGATGCAAAAAGGCATGAGCCTATGTCAATTCCGTCAGACATCCCACCTGTCAATCCACCAGAATACCAAATGGAGGTCTGTGCACCTAAGTGGAAAGAGATAGAGCAGGTGGTGAGAAAGGCAAGGGCTTCATCATCTCCAGGGCCTAATGGAGTTCCGTACAGAGTGTACAAGAGTGCTTCAGGAGTTCTAAGGATTCTGTGGAAATTGATAAAAGTGGCTTGGGAAAAGCAGGTTGTACCTAGATCATGGCGCTGAGCAGGGGGAGTCTTTATACCCAAAGAAAAAGATGCTACAAGCATCAGTCAGTTTCGCCCTATTTCACTATTAAACGTCGAAGGCAAAATTTTCTTCAGCATTATTGCTCAGAGATTGTCAACCTACCTATTAAAGAATGGCTTCATTGACACTTCAGTTCAAAAAGCGGGCATTCCAGGATTCTCAGGATGCTTAGAACATATCAGTGTTATCTGGCAACGAATACAATCAGCTAAAAAGGAGAGGAAGGAGCTCCACGTGACATACCTGGATTTGGCTAATGCATATGGTTCAGTGCCACATGAGCTTCTTTGGGCATCATTTGATTTTTTCAGGGTACCGATGTCGATAACACATTTAGTGAAAGCCTATTTTGGAGATTTGCAATTTAGTTTCTCAACTCCAGAATTCAGCACTACATGGCAATGCTTAGAGGTTGGAATAATGGCAGGATGCACCATTTCTCCACTGGCTTTTACCATGGCAATGGAAGTAATCATTAGGGCATCAAAATGGGTAGTAGGAGGAGAGCGCTTGGCTTCTGGGATGCGACTACCACCAATCAGAGCATACATGGATGACATGACAACCATGACTACAACGGTAGCCTGCACTAATCGGTTATTGGGGAAGTTAACAGATAATATTGAATGGGCACGAATGCAATTTAAGCCCTCTAAATCAAGGAGCATCTCAATAGTTAAAGGCAAGGTAGTAGATAAAATATTCTTCATTAATGGTGAGGCAATACCAACAGTTTCTCAGAAGCCAGTGAAGAGTCTAGGGAGATGGTACAATGGGGATCTAAAGGACAAGGTTCGAGTGGGAGAAGTTAGACGACAAGCAGTGGAAGGGTTGAAGAGCATAAACAGCTGTGCTCTACCAGGCAAACTAAAACTCTGGTGCTTTCAGTTTGGTCTACTGCCAAGGTTGCTGTGGCCACTGACTGTGTACGAGGTTTCTTTGACAACAGTGGATAAGCTGGAAGCGTTAATAAGTTCATACATCAGGAAATGGTTGGGAGTTCCACGCTGCCTCAGCAGAGTGGGACTTTATAGTAAAGGAGTATTGCAGCTGCCAGTCTCTGCTTTAACCGAGGAGTTTAAGTGTGCCAAGGTCAGACTGGAAATGACTTTAGCAGAGTCACGCGACAAATGTGTAAGGGAGGCAGCCCCTGTGGTAAAAACTGGTAGAAAGTGGTCAGCAAAGAAATCTGTAGTAGAGGCAAAGGCTGACCTTCAAATTGGGGATATCGTGGGACAGGTACAGCATGGAAGAGGGGGTTTTGGGCTCAGTTTAGCTCCTCCTAAATGGCACAAGGCAGGCCCAGCTCAAAGGAGGAAGCTGGTAGTCAACGAGGTGCGAAAGCAGGAGGAGAGGATGAGATGTATAAAGGCCATTTCCCAGGCCAAGCAGGGAGAGTGGATGAGATGGGAGAGTGTGGAACAACGAAAAATGGGCTGGCAAGACCTTTGGTCAATGGAAGAGAGTAGGATCAGTTTCCTTATTAGGTCAACATATGATGTTCTCCCATCACCGCAGAACCTAAACCTCTGGGTAGGAGAGGATCCCTCTTGTCCTTTGTGTTCATCACCTGCCACATTAAGGCACATTTTGACAGGATGTAAGGTGGCTCTTAGCCAAGGTCGGTTTACTTGGCGCCATGACCAAGTATTGCGATGTTTGGCTTTAGCATTGGAAGGCAAGCGTAGTATGACCAATAAGTTGCCGCCTGTTCTAGCAAAACATTGCACGCAGAAGACAATATTCCTCCGCCCAGGCGAGCAACCACCAAGAAAAGGTGCTAACACCAATTCTCGCCCAGGACAATTGGAAGCTGCTAGGGACTGGAAGATGCTGGCTGATCTTGATCAACGGCTTATTTTTCCACCCGAGATTGCCACCACTAACTTACGACCAGATATTGTTTTGTGGTCTGGATCAGCACGCATTGTTCAACTGATAGAGTTAACAGTGCCATGGGAGGATGCGGTAGATGAGGCATATGAGAGGAAGAAATTGCGGTATGCTCATCTGGCCACTGAAGCAGAACAGCGAGGATGGAGAGTCCAGGTTTATCCAGTGGAAGTGGTTTGTCGAGGTTTTGTGGCACACTCTACAACCCGGTTCCTCAGAGACGTCGGATTCAGTGGTCAAGAGTTGCGTCGCACAGTAAAGAACTTATCTGAAGCAGCAGAAAGGAGCAGCAACTGGCTCTGGTTGAGACGGAAAGATTCTAGCTGGCTGAGTACAGGCCGCCATGCTACGGTTTCGTAGAATTCTTGAAAACTTGAAGGGTGTTGGTTTATTTGAATAGGTTGTATAGTATTTACAGTCATTACGTTCCTGTGTATATTGCGTGAATGACGGGAAGTTGGGCAGATATTGTGTTTTGCAGTAGGTGGTATGCCATACGGAACCGTTGCCACTGAAACTGCATATTAACGCACCAGTGGGGCTCGATAGCCTTAGTCAAACGGGTTGGCGCGTATGGTTGGGTTGCGGAGAGATTGTGAGATTGTGGTTAGGTCTCAGCAGCACTGTTGGTTATTTGTAGAGGTTGTATAGTATTTACAGTCATTACGTTCCTGTGTATATTGCGTGAATGACGGGTGGCTGGGCAGATATTGTGTTTTGCGGTAGGTGGTATTACATACGGAACCGTTGCCACTGAAACTGCATATTAACGCACCAGTGGGGCTCGACAGCCTTAGTCAAACGGGTTGGCGCGTATGGTTGGGTTGCGGAGAGATTGTGAGATTGTGGTTAGGTCTCAGCAGCAAGAGGAAAGTAGAGGTCAGTAAGCTGGGCTGAGTTGAGTGGGGGACGGAGGGGGGTGACTCTGGGACGCCAGAGTCACTGTCGAGCACTCTTGAGGTGTCCTGGGCTAGTCGACGAAACACTGAGGACGGAAGGTGCCCACTTGAAGACCCTAGAGATGTTCCCTACTCCGCTCAATCCAGAGGGTTGTTATGGGGGGACCGCACTGTGGTTGCAGCCGTTGTGTGTGCTGACGCGCAAATACACTATTAACACCAGACAGAAGGAGATTCAGGTCACCAGATGGAAAGAAGCGTAAATGGATGGAGAAGCATAGGTTACTGTAAATCTACGTCTTAGTTGGTGCTTATCTTGGCGAAAGCCGAGTACAAATCAGCATGAAGTTTTAACATCTACTCTCGTGTAATGGAAATCATTATTTATAACATATATTTTGGTGGTTTGTTCATTAAAGGGATAGTTCACCAAAAAATGAAAATGTTGTCATTAATTACTCACCCTCAAACCCCTAAGACTCAAACTCGAATTTTTTAAAGAGACTTGATCGCTTTATATGATGAACAGATTGAATTTATGCTTTTATTCACATAAAAACATCCATCAACTCACAAATCAGTTGTGGTAAACGGAAGTTCAAGCATGTTTACTTGGCGCGTGAGAAGCAATCAGGGTTCAGCTTCAGCAAGAGCCAATGAGATTCATTCTCATGTTACGCAGCACGTTTGAGCTTCAGCTAGAACCAACGAGGTTCATTCTCATGTTACGCTGCACGTTGGAGCTTCAGCAAGAACCAATGAGGTTCATTCTCATGTTACGCTACACGTTGGAGCTTCAGCAAGAACCAATGAGGTTCATTCTCATGTTATGCTGCACATTTGAGCTTCAGCAAGAACCAATGAGGTTCATTCTCGTGTTACGCATCAAGAGGTTTGTTCCCGCCTATCAAGCAGGTTCGATTGAGCTTCTGTTTGTTTGTTGATCAATGCAACGCTCAATTCATATGGATTAGTTTTACGACCTCTTTATGAAACTTTTTGAATTTGAACAGACATTGAACAAGTTATACAGCCATTTTATTAAACCTTTTATTTTATATAAATACTCAGGGAAATTATTAAACAATACTTTTAGTGTTTTTTTCAGTGTTGTTTAAGTCCTTAAAATTCACGTTTAATAATTCTTGACAATATTTACTATATATTTTATATTATAATACGTATTATAATTAATTATAATGTTTTTATTTTATAGCACATTGTTATATTTTATATTTGTTATTTTTGAATTTTGTACCCTGGCCACCACCAGCGGATGGAACGAACCTTCACTGTTGGCTCGCTATCTCGAGGGTCTTAACGCTCAAGTCAAGGATGAGATACTGGCGCGTGAGGTTCCGACTCGCCTCGATCCTCTCATTGAGCTGGCCATACGGATTGAGAAGCGATTCGACCTCCGCCGTAGGGCTCGTGGAATGGAATCGGCCCTTCTCTCCTCTGCACCAGCTGCCTTGCCCTTTTCTCCCTCTGTTCCGTCTGGCTCTGAACCCATGCAGCTGGGTGGTATCCGTATCACTCCATCGGAACGGGAACGAAGAATTGTAAATCGTCTCTGTCTCTACTGTGCCTCCGCCGCCCATTTTGTCTCATCATGCCCATTAAAAGCCAGAGCTCGCCAGTGAGAGGAGGGCTACTGGCGAGCGCGATTTCTCTGGACTCTCCACCTATCTCCTGTACCACCTTTGAGGTTCACCTTCGCTGGCCCGGTTCCTTTGTTCTCTGCAGGGCGCTCATCGACTCGGGCGCGGAGGGAAACTTCGTTGATGTGGGCTGGGCGCGTGAACAGGGTATTCCCCTGAAGGAGTTAGAAGAATCAACTCCCCTTTTTGCCCTTGATGGAAGTTCCCTACCGAGGGTCAGAGCTTCCAGATTCTCGAAAAGCTCTTCAGCGTTTTCTCGGTTTCGCCAATTTTTATCGCCGTTTTATTTGCAACTTCAGTCAGATTGTCGCTCCCTTGCCTTCATTGACGTCTTCCAAGTCCCGCTTTTTTTTGGTCCGAGTCCGCCCAGAACGCGTTTGATCGTCTGAAATCCTTATTCACCTCAGCTCCTATCCTGTTATTCCCCGACGTTACCAGGCAATTTATCGTTGAGGTGGACGCGTCCGAATCGGGTGAAGGAGCCATTCTCTCGCAACGCTCACCCGTTTATTAAAAGGTCCATCCCTGCGCGTTTTTTTCACACAAGTTGTCTCTCTCCGAGCGCAACTATGATGTGGGAAACCGCGAGCTACTTGCCATTCGTCTTGCCCTTGAAGAGTGGCGTCAATGGCTAGAGGGTCCGTCTGTTCCATTTGTCGTGTGGACCGACCACAAGAACCTCGAATTTATTCGATCGGCTAAGAGACTTAATGCCCGTCAGGCACGTTGGGCTTTATTTTTTACCCGTTTCGACTTTACGATTTCTTTTCGCCCTGGAACAAAGAACGTAAAGCCAGACGCATTGTCACGTCTATTTGGTCCCTCGGAGGCTGAGGATTCCGTCACCCCTATTGTTCCTGAGAAGCGCGTTATTGGGGCGGTTGTCTGGGGAATTGAAAGACTTGTTAGACTCGCTCTCTCACGAACGACTTCCCCGCAGTCGTGTCCTAGTTACTTACTTTGTGTACCAGCCTCTGTGCGTCGTGCCGTTCTTCAGTGGGCTCACTCGTCTAGACTCGCTGCCCATCCCGGTGTAAAGGGAACTCTAGCGTCCCTTCGCCAGTGTTTTTGGTGCCCCTCTTGCGAACGTGATACTGGTCGTTTTGTTGCCTCTTGTTCTGAGTGCGCTCAGACTAAGACTAGCAACAATCCACCTGCCGGACTCTTGAGACCTTTACCTATTCCTTCACGCCCCTGGTCTCATGTAGCACTTGATTTTATTACTGGGCTCCCTACATCGTTAGGCAACACCGTCATTTTAACCATTATAGACCGCTTTTCCAAGGCTGCTCATTTTGTTCCACTTCCAAAGCTCCCCTCTGCCAAGGAGACCGCCCAGATCGTTATCGAACATGTTTTCAAGCTCCATGGACTCCCCTCTGACATTGTGTCAGATAGGGGTCCTCAGTTTTCGTCACAGTTTTGGAAACAGTTTTGCCGGTCGATCGGTGCATCCGCCAGTCTCTCGTCCGGCTTTCACCCTCAGACAAACGGTCAAGCCGAACGGGCCAATCAGACTGTTGGTCGAATTTTACGCTCTCTTGCCTTTCGTAACCCCTCTTCTTGGGCTGAACAGCTTCCCTAATTCACACCCCTCCTCCGTTACCGGTCTCTCGCCATTTCAGGCCAGCCTCAGTTATCAGCCTCCCCTCTTTCCTTCTCAGGGTCCTGTTTCGAACGTCCCCTCTGTTCAGAAATTCGTTCAACGCTGTAAGCGCACCTGGTTGAGAGTTCGAACCGCTCTTTGCCGTTCCCGTAGACGCACATGTAGGGCTGCAAACCGTCGTCGTGTCAAGAGCCCTAGATACATTTGATGGCAGAGGGTCTGGTTATCAACTTCTAATCTACCTCTCCAATCTGTCTCTCGCAAGCTCGCACCTCGTTTTATTGGACCTTTTCGTGTGTCTAAGATCATCAGTCCTGTCACGGTCGAACTAAAGCTCCCCAATCATCTTCGTCGCATCCATCCTGTCTTTCACGTTTCATATATTAAACCGGTTATTCGTTCCCCTCTGCGCTACTCTTCTCCTCCTGTTCGTGTCGAGGGTACTCCTGTTTATACAGTCCGTAAACTATTAGACGTTCGCCGCCGGGGTCGGGGTCAACAGTTCCTTGTGGACTGGGAGGGTTATGGTCCTGAGGAGAGGAGTTGGGTCCCCTCTCGTGACATCCTAGATCAGTCCCTCATTGACGATTTCTTTCGGTCCCGTCAGCTCTCTCCCTCGGGAGCGCCAGGGGGCGCTTGTTGAGGGGGGGGCACTGTCATGATCCTGGTCATTTCTCTTACATTACGCTATTTTTTCATTATCTCACACACCCCTTCATTATCCTCATCAGCTGTTACTCGTTCACTAGTTGGGGCTCTTGCCTCCTTTCACCTGAATCCTTTTCTCTTGATTAGCGTCTCTATTTCTCCCCTCTCTTCCTTCCTGTCTTTGCCTGACTATTGCATTACTGTGTGTATGCTATGTGCCATCTAACATTTTGTCTTCTGTCCTGTCTCAATCCTGTCGTGTCAGAGAGCTGATTGTTATAGAGAGCCTTTTGATCTGAGCTGGAGAATCGCCGCTTGCCTCAAGTCTCCCTCGAGCGCCTTCAGCCTGTGCCTCTACTCACTTGACTGAGATCTCTTCTAACTATCGTCTTCTACGCTGTTTGCTGTGTTAGTTGTTTCTTCAAGCAGAGACTTTATTTGAATGTTACCCTTCTTCAGGAAGCCCTAAGTTCTTATTGAGAATATTTGTGTTTATCGATCTCCTGGCAAGCTCTCTCATTAAATTATATTATTTCTCCGCACCTGTTGTCTGGCTCTCTTACCTCATGACATTATTGTATATGTTTCCCCTGTTACTTCTAAAAGAAGTAACCAAATACATCTAGCCTATGTTGTTAGTGTTTTTATAAAAAAAATATTATTATTATGTGGGATAAAGTGGACATGTTTGTATCACTTATCATAGATTGACTCTTTAAATCATGCAGGATTATAAACTGCCATCATGCCATGTGTGATTTCCACATGGATACACACGTTTGCGTAGAAATGAGCATTAGTGTGAGCGGTGTACAGTATCTCCGTGCGTCTGTGTGTTTTTAATCTCTGTGTGGTGCCTGTTGCTCTGCCCTCTTCTGCCCCGCTCAGAGATCAGGGATGCTCTAATAAGCTGTTGGACTTGTTTGGCCAGTACATTTTCTCTGCATTTCAAACTGTTTCCAGGAATAAAAATAACTGATCAAGGATTAGACAAAGCTTGAAAGGGGTCTTATGATGCCTGTGGTTTAAATCAAACCGAAATCTCAGTTTAGTTGTCCCCTGCCTTTTAGTTAGTGCTGCTTGCTATTAGTATTGCTCATACAGTATTTAGGGTTGGGGATTTGAACATACCCATAGCAGTAAGTATTAAACTTTAGCATGTAACTTGATTTGCACCATTGAATGAGACTGGTGTGATAATTAGGGCTGGGTATCAAGTTTGATTCTTTTTAGGCACCGACCGAATTCCCTTAAAAAAATGCTTTGATCGTCCGGGACCAGATTTGATGCCAACAGCGTGCGATGCAATATTTGCGACAAGATAATTGCTGCCACGACCGGCAACACATCAAATCCGATGAAGCACTTGACAGTGCACGGAATAAACTTAAGGGCAGAAAGTTGATCCGTTTTCGACTGCAAGAAGAACTGGAGCGCGTCACATAAATGAACCAAAACTTTGGCTATACTTGACTCACAGACATGATAAATAGGCATATAGAAATATATTGCTTATGTGTCTACTTTTAAACGAACCAATTCGAATAAAATATAAATGCTCTCTGAATATGTAATCCAAATGAAAGGTGCATTTCTCTCTATAGGCGGCTCGCGTTCACTATCCTGCGGAGATGAGTCAGCAACGTCAACTTTCTTTGCAGCCAGCACTGACTCAGAAAACACTTGTTTATTAATAAAGAATTAAAACGTGTCCTTGCTACTTTTGCCAGAGCTTTGCCTCAAGCTTTATGAGTGCGCTTGAGTGCGAGGCATATATTCCGCCCTCCAACAAGCTATAATATGAGTCTTTGAGTCTGTAAAAAAAAGTCAACAAAAGAAACAAAGAAAACCCAATTTTCTTTGTTAATATGTAATGTAATCTTGTTAAAACGGATTTCATAAAATTGGTATCGAAAAAAGTCTCTTTCAGGAACCGGTATCGAAGTCAAGGTATCGATATCGAGAATTTGAGTGAGTCTATTTCAGTAATCATACTAAATTAGGTATCATTCGAAAGCTTAAACACACAACATTCATCATGTTAAAACCATTTTGAAATTAGACAGTGCATTAATTATTTTAGCTGTCTCAATATTTTTGATATCAACTTCAAATTTGGAACACAACTTGATTAGACATGGCTTTGATTTTAGAGTACAAATTATTTTGTAAAATATATGTTGTATAAAATTAATTGTATAGTTCATTTGCTTTACAGTAAACCTAGACGTTTTTTCCAAGTGCTTTCACTTCTCTGTAAACCTTGGTCTGTGTTACAAAGCATTTATGAATTACAACCATTTAAGTTCAAATTGATGCTAAAAAAAGGGAGGTGACATTTAACAGGTTATGATATTGATGATATCTTCAGAAATTTCTGGAAAACACTCAGTATTTATAACAGCCCAAAACCGCAGCATCTGTCAATTTCTCTCTCCCATTGACGTGAATTCAATTGGAGATTCATTAGCCTGAAACATTGCCTGCCTCAAAGCACTTATGCACTTCTGCATGAATATCTCATAAGCAGTCAGTGTGAATGGTGGCTTAGCATTGGGAGACTGAATTTATAGCCTGCTGGATCATTCCATGTTCAAAATGGAAGCCACGCTATGAACTAACCTCTCTCTGGCAGAAACCTCTTTTCCACAGCCATAAAAGCTTGTATGATGGATGAAGGGGGTTGATGTTTAAAATAATAATTCTCATGCTGACTGTTAGCTCTTGCCAGCTAACTTTAGCCTCGTTGAGCATCCCAGAAGACTTTAGCATGCAAACAACTGTTTTTATCACCACTATTCACCACAGTATTTACAAATACGTGCATTTGTGTGACCTTAAGCAGCAACATGATCTGGACATTGAAAAAAGGTATGTTTTGTTGGTAAAACCCATTTTGCTATCAAGATGGAATTCTTAAGTTTGGGGTAAGGCTTTTTTAACTAGTGTGACAATAGCTTTTGCAGAAAAAACGACTTTTTGTCTAACAAGAATGGTCTAATTGTAAGTATGAAACAACATTGCTTGTTTTATATCACATTGTATTGCGCATGTAGTTTACAACTGGCCAAGGCAATGAAGCAGTGAACTCTTCTAGTTTTATTCTATGTATTCACCGAATCTAAACGAATCTGAAAAAAAAACTAATCTGTTAAAATTCTGAAAAAAGGTTGTTTTTTTTTTACAGCGTCTGCTAAATTAATAAATGTGAATAGCTTTGTTAGTAGCTTCTACAATAAAACAATTTTTCAACTTAAAGTAACTGTCCATGCTGCCTTAAATTAAGTTTAGTCAACTTGTAATGTGAAGCTGTAGTAGGTGACAACTTATATATTTGAGTTCTCAACAAGATAAATCCGGGATAGTTATTCTAACTCTACATTTTTACAGTATAGCTGCCTACTTTTTATGACTACCTTTACATTTGAGTATTTTAGCAGACTTTATCCAGAGTGACTGTCAACTTGAAATGTGAAGTTATATTAACTAACTTATAAAATATTTGAGTTATCTCAACAAGTTCAAATCAGGGACATTATTCTACTGCTAAATTTTGTTTTATAGAATTTTGGACTTTTCTTTGATTTAAGGTAGTAGTTTAAGTGCTTGCAGAAGGAGCGTGTCTTCAGCTGTTTCTTATAGTTTGTAGAAGTCTATTCTAATGTAGTCAGGCTGATTTGGTAAAAATTAAAGATTTTGATTTGAACAAAATCTAATAGATGTTTCCACATGACTTCTGGAACCATCTAAATGACAATTTCAGACTTTGTTCCAGCAGGACTGACTTTGTAAGGGAGAATAAACAAAATAATGAAATGGATAGGAATGAACAGGATTTTATTCGTACAGTTTTTGCATGTCTTGCAGTGTGTATCTGAGGTGAAGCTGCAGTTGTTCTCCCATGACAAAACATAATCAGCATAATTTTTCATGAAATTATTTTGCTTTGCTGAACTTGATTGGCATCCGCTGACATGGACAGCTGTGTTCAACCAATCAAACGTCATGTTCCACCCACACGTCTTGAGACATCTGTCAATCCCGGCAGAAACAAGCTTTGTGTGTGGAGCTTTAAAGACGGCTATTGTTGCTGTGCTTCTGATGGACAGCATCATCTCCCTGGATCTTGAACGCAAGCCTGTTACGTTCATATTAAATCTTTCTATAACAATGTGCATGCAGAAAATAACTGACTGTGTAAAATAAACTCCATAAACAAATCACAAATTAAATCTTTTTAATATTGCAACTGTTTTTCCTGGACAGCAATACAATTAAATAAAGAGACTTTGCAGAAAAAGACCCAAGAAAGACCTCATTCAAGGAACCTCTGAGCATGCTTTTGTATTACATGCTAAACTAGTCGTATTGTGTTTGATTGAGGCCTATGAGTGTGATTTGAGATCAGGTGCTGAGATGAACAAGGCTGTTGGGGTTTGGGTTCTTCTTTTTATCTGCTGGCAGCTGTCAAAATGTTAAGTGGAAAATGTTAATCTTTCCGTGTGATTGCATTGACCCTAAAGCATCAATGGCACGCAGTCACTGTTGTCACTGTCACTGTGTGACAGCCACCCACTGGTGTGAAATCGCTTTCCTTGTAGAAAACAAAACCTGTGCCGGTGGACACAGGTGGGACCCAGCTGGATTTTGTGCTGCTGTCACATTGAAATAAAATTTAACATATGAATATCAGATATATGAGTGCAAATGTGGCAGTTACACTGTGGGAAATTACTAGTAAGTGTGATGTTTACCTAGCAGCCCCTATAAGGACCAATAGCCCAAATCACTGAGGTAATGTTTCAAATGCAAGCTGTTAACTGGCCACTCAGTGTGCAGTGTTAGCCGTGGCCACTCAGTGTGCACTGGGAGAGGGGGAGTGGCCACTCAGTGTGCAGTGGGAGAGGGGGAGTGGCCACTCAGTGTGCAGCGGGAGAGGGGGAGTGGCCACTTAGTGTGCAGTGTAAGAGGGGGAGTGGCCACTCAGTGTGCAGTGTAAGAGGGGGAGTGGCCACTCAGTGTGCAGTGGGAGAGGGGGAGTGGCCACTCAGTGTGCAGTGGAAGAGGGGGAGTGGCCACTCAGTGTGCAGTGGGAGAGGGGGAGTGGCCACTCAGCGTGCAGTGGGAGAGGGGGAGTGGCCACTCAGTGTGCAGTGTAAGAGGGGGAGTGGCCACTCAGCGTGCAGTGTGAGAGGGGGAGTGGCCACTCAGTTTGCAGTGTGAGAGGGGTAGTGGCCACTCAGTGTGCAGTGTGAGAGGGGTAGTCGCCACTCAGTTTGCAGTGTGAGAGGGGTAGTGGCCACTCAGCGTGCAGTGTGAGAGGGGTAGTGGCCACTCAGTGTGCAGTGTGAGAGGGGTAGTGGCCACTCAGTTTGCAGTGTGAGAGGGGTAGTGGCCACTCAGTGTGCAGTGTGAGAGGGGGAGTGGCCACTCAGTGTGCAGTGGGAGAGGGGTAGTGGCCACACAGTGTGCAGTGGGAGAGGGGTAGTGGCCACACAGTGTGCAGAGTGAGAGGGGGAGTGGCCACTCAGTGTGCAGTGGGAGAGGGGTACTGGCCACACAGTGTGCAGAGTGAGAGGGGTAGTGGCCACTCAGTGTGCAGTGGGAGAGGGGTAGTGGCCACACAGTGTGCAGTAGGAGAGGGGAAGTGGCCACTCAGTGTGAGAGGGGGAGTGGCCACACAGTGAGCAGTGGGAGAGCGGGAGTGGCTACTCAGTGTGCAGTGGGAGAGGGGGAGTGGCCACTCAGTGTGCAGTGGGAGAGGGGGAGTGACCACTCAGTGTGCAGTGGGAGAGGGGGAGTCTCCAGCGGCTAGAGCAGCAAAAGCCAATGTGCGCTTCTTTTACCGATATATTTAATGGTATCTTTTGCATTTCTAATCCAAACAACGTCAAACTGGTACTGCACTTACCTACCCATCACAGAAAACGTTATGCATTTTTACAAATTTTCAAAATTCAAAGTTTAGAATATTTATTAAACCATTTCCCTCGTGAGGACTGCTGGCTGGTCCACACAATGTACATGTAGGTTATCTCAGGTTTTACTATCCTTGTGGGGACAT
Source organism: Siphateles boraxobius (assembly GCF_051911475.1). NCBI lineage: Eukaryota > Metazoa > Chordata > Actinopteri > Cypriniformes > Leuciscidae > Siphateles > Siphateles boraxobius. Next base: position 6,613,994 of record NW_027509215.1, read on the forward strand.
TTGTTCACAACACACACAACGCATGGTGCTCTCAGATAATTGCTTTGCAAAAAAAACAGCCATTCAGCTGTGTTTGTTGTGTGCTTGTTTTCCAGATTACGATGTTTGGTAAAACAGTTGGAGAGGGGAGAGGCGTCTCTCGTAGACCTAAAGAAAAACCTGGAATATGCTGCCACTGTTTTGGAATCAGTCTATATTGAGGAAACAAGGTAAAGTATGGTGTTTACACTGTTGTTTTACTCTACCACTCTCTGTTGCCAAATTTTGAAATATAAACATTGCCAATTGACTTGAAATTATAAACAAGTCAAAACTTGTACATTTAAAATTAGCTAGGAATCGGGGGAAAAAACATATTCCTGACATATTCCTATTCTCATGTTTTTTCATGAAATCCATCAGTTGCAAACTAACTGTCTGGACTGCATGGTCCATTTACAATGAATAATAATCTCCAGGCTATTTTCTATTCTCATCAAAATCTTTGACTCCACTGCATTGCTCACAAAGCCGCAACAACACATTATTCAGTCTTTCCATGTCAGATGCTAATCCAGCTTTTCCACACTATCGCTAAGTAGAGTCATTGTAAAGGGAAGATTGTAAAATTGGTCTAGGATCAGTCTAATGGAGCTTAAAGCAATTTACTCATGCTGTTAGAGGTCAATTCAATTAGCAGTTAAAGATCTGTATGCTTCAATCCCAAGATGCTTTGAGTGAGTGGTCATTTGAGGGGGTCACAGGGGTCAACGCTACTGCTTTGTCCTTCAGAATTTACCTCTTTTTTTAAGGAAAAAACACATTTTTTTAAAAGATGTAAATATTTGCTTGGGCAATGATTTGCCTATTCTTAACATTACCAAAATGGCAATTTCATGGTATGCTTTTGATTTTCAGTACCTTTGATGTGCCATCATGCAAAATGCCATGCTATATGAATATGACAATCAAACAGTCCATGTGATCCAAGCACTGTGGTATTGCCATGTGGTACCTTAATTATATCATAGGGGTATATGTGAGGGTTTTCAAGCTATTCTTTGGTTGAATGTGACCACGAAATAAAACAAATTCTATGTTATTTTGAAGCTTATTTAGGCCAAATAATTTTTTTATGTCAGCATATTTACTCTTATTTAAGCACAATAAACAAATGAATATGGTACATTAATTAACAATCGAGCAATCTATATACAGTATTGGCCAAAAGTGATGTCAGGCCTAGGTAAATTGACATCCTCACCCTTTATTAAAATATTATTAAATATTTTGTTTGCATATTGCATAGTTGTGCTTGAAGTCAATTGCTTTATTTGTAATAATGCAATGAAACATGCCAAATTGTGTGGGCATCATTTTCGGCCAGGCTGACAAAGAAATTATGAACACATGCAAAAGCAAGAGAGAACCAACAAAATAAATAATAACTGATTATGTTGTACCCAATAAATGCTTTTTCCTGTGAGCTTTTTGTCTTTTCTTAATACTTAAAATATTGCAGTTTTTGATAGTTTAATCAACTTGTAGGATCATATAAAAAAACAAATATCCCCCCCCGGACATCACTTTTAGCCACTACTGCACATGCACATTAATAATAATTTATATATAGGTAGGTAGGTAGGTAGCATTTATTGTCTCCCTTAGGAGAAATTTGTTTTAGATTCAGAGAACTGCTGCCGTATCAACACATAACACATGTAACAAACAACAATAACAAACATTTCAAATCATAAAAAAAAAAAAAAACAGTACATCTCATAACACCACACTCAGTTCCTGTCTGTTGTACCCGCTATTGCAGTTATTTATCTTCTTGCTGCAATTGCTCATTAATTAATTTGACAGACAGTGGTACAAATGAATATTTGTATCGGTTATGCTTGCATAATAGAACCCTGTATCTCCGACCAGAGTTCATCAGCGCATACTCAGAATACAACACGTGTGAAGGGTCTAATAAAATCTTGTTGGCCTGCTGTATAGTACAAAGCTCGAAAATATCCTGTAGAGAGCTAATTGTCTGTGTCCCCATGATTTTCCCTGCCACTCTCACCAAGTTATTTATTTGAGCTCTCAGTTTTACTGTTAAACTACCAAACCAGACAACAATTCCATACCTTAAAATAGACTCTATAGTTGTTTTATAAAAAAATGACATTATATTACTGCCCACTCCAAATAATCGTAATCTCCGTAAAAAATGTATGCGCTGATGGACCTTTGCACACACCCATGACACATGTGTGTGCCACTTGAGCTCACTATCAATGTGTTTAACCTGTTTAATAGCTTCACCATGAATCACAACAGAGCTCCTATCCCCCACCAATCTCGGGTCTATGATGACCTCTTCAGTTTTTTTACGTTGATCTGCTGATCTGTTGATATATATATATATATATATATATATATAGATAGATATTTCCTATCCAAACAGATTAATTTTATTTTTATATATATTAATTTACTTATTTACTTGTTTATTTATTTTATTTTATTTTTTCATGCTTGTAGTACTTCTTTTCATTTATGCTGGCTTCAATTTAAAACATTCTAGGATGTAGTGCAAACATTTTCCAGTAATGAGAATCCCAATGGGAAACATTTAATTACAAAAAACAAAACAAAAGCATTACATGGGATTTTGGCAAGTAAGACTGTGTTTTTATCAAATGTCACAATGCGCATTCACAAAATATAATTAGTCTCTTTTGGGTTGAAATGGCACCCAGATATGTTTTCATCAGGATGTGCGGATATGAGACCATGCTGATCGCTTTATTGAGAGAACATAAATGAACACCTGCAGTTTGAAACAAGCCAAAAAACTCCTCCTTATCAGTGGCATTTCATTCCCGCTCAGTGATAGTATTTAACGTCTCTGCGGGGAGATGAAGCGCTCATCACGCCGCTCAAGTACCACTGATATCTTTCGATTCTGATGAGCAGAGTGAAGAATAACAGCTGTGAATATCTAGATGCCAGAAAAGACATGATAAAAGCTTATGGAATTATGTAACTAGGACGTCATCGCGGGCCGGGATTATGACACACCCTCTCACTCGCCAGACCACAGAGACCTCCAGTCCGGTCTGATCAGATTCATATTCACTGTGTGATTTATGACGGTTGTGGGCTTTAAATCCATCATAATCGCTTATGTCTAGAGACACAGATGTTTATGGCACAGTTACTGCGAAGATGTTTTTAGCGCTGTAAAATCAGACGTTAAATGTCAATCCAGTGCCATTCCAATGCAAATATTTATATCTTAAGCTTCTTCCTTATTTGCTAGACACGTTCTGCTGCACTTAAAGGGAACTATCTGTGAAATTGTCATAATTATGCGGATGAGTTATGGATTAGTCTTAAAGCAGTGGGTCTTGGCTTGGGCTTCACTCACAGTTTAGATTATGTATAAATAGTGGTTTATCCTTCTTATATGCACAACAATTACCTGTCACAGATGATATTTTAAGTGTAAGTGGTGATGACGTTTAAAGTATCTTTCCCTGTCTCCCTTTTTTCTAAGGCGATTGGTCGATACCGAGGATGAGCTCAGCGATATCCAATCAGATTCTGTGCCATCAGAAGTCCGTGATTGGCTGGCCTCCACCTTCACACGACAGATGGGGCTGATGATGCGACGGACAGAAGAGAAGCCACGATTCCGCAGCATCGTACACGCAGTGCAGGCTGGGATATTTGTGGAGAGGTGTGGTTAACCACAAAACAGTGTGCTAAATAATATCCTGGCACTGTAGAAGCTGTTCGTATTTTTAAATGAAAGAAAATCTCCCTTAGTTTTCCTTTTCTTTGATCCTTGCAATTTAAGTTATTTTGCTATTCTACCTTTAAAACTTCTATGTAAACAGCCTCCAATGTGATTTGTCTAACATGTAGACATAAGTCTATGTTGTAACTCTTATTTTGGATGTCTCTTTCATTTCAAAGGATCAAAGGACATTCTATTATAATATTTATTAATATTTTGAATTAGCTTTTTTATTTTTTATTTTATACAATTTATGTTATATCAGTTATTTATATATATATATATATATATATATATATATTACTTTTAATTTTAGTTTTTTTAGTTTGATGTGCTTTTGTTGTTTTTAGTATATGTATATATATATATATATATATATATATATATATATTTAGGTTTAATTTATTTTTATTTTTATTTCAGTTTTAGTCATTTTAGTACTGCAACTTCAACTTGTTCTATTTCTTTTAGTTGCCAAGGTAAAAATTTTAAGTTTTTCATCTAATGTTGTTTTCAGCTTTATTTTAATAGTTTTAGTTAATAATTTTAAAACTAGAAAATAAATACATTTAGCTGTTATTTTTTTGTAACCAAGAACAAAAAGCAGGAACCTTCCAGTGTTCATAAATCATTCCCTTTAAGGCCATTTTTTTTCCTCGCCAGGCAGCATTAAAGTCTTCTGTGAAATGATTATAAATCTATGCATTGAGCTTAATGTGAGTCAGTGTATGAATATACATCATCTTTTTGACAAGTCTGAATAAGTACAGCCCCCCCCCCCCCCCCCCCCTCTCTCTCTCTCTCTCCCCATCTATCCGTTAGCATCATTTCATTAAATTCTAATGCACTTTAGGCAACACTGCACATATAAATTGCTCTGACAAAGCATTTGCTTAAAGAAAGTGCAGGTTGTCCTCTACATTTTATGTTTTGTAATTTTGAAGGTGAAGATTATGGTATTGTGTTGGAGTGCCTGCGGTCTGCGCTGCCGTTTTCACTTGATGTGTTTATCTCGTTCTAACAGAATGTACCGCCGAACTTCTAACATGGTGGGACTGAGTTACCCTTCCTCTGTCATAGCTGTGCTTAAGGTAAAATACTCACACACTCTTGCATTCTCATAAGCAGCCATTGTCCAATGGCTCTCCAACTATTACAAAAAAAACAACCTTTTAAAACATTCTTTTCACTTGTACCTTTTCACTTTTTAATTTGTTCACTAACAATGACCAATAGTAGATATACATGCATCACAGAAGAATTCAGTCATTTTTGTCTCCCCCCCCCCCCAGTTTTCTGTGGTGGAATTAAAGTGAAAAAAAAAAAAACATGGGTGTCGTCTTTCTCCTTTCGCTAGCACTCTGTCCTAAGTGCGCACAAATAATATTTTCACACTTTTTGTCAAATTATTTGTCTACAGCTTGATTGGAAATAATGCACAAATATATACACTGCCTGGAAATAATGCACAAATATATACACTGCCTGGCCCAAAGTAAAGTCACTGTTTGGATTTAAATAAATAAAAATGTATTATGTTTCTAGCATGTAATATGTTTGGCAACAGTTCTTCTAACCCTAATTGATGGAGTGTGTAGCTTTTCATTTCTTAAACAACCATGTAGGAGGACACATAATGGCCATATTCCAGGATGACAATGTCAAGATTCATCAGGATCAAACTGTGAAAGAATGGTTGTGAGGAACATGACGAATCATTTTCACTCATGAATTCCAGAGCTTAAACTCATTGATGTTTTTTGGGGAATTGATGCACCTCTTGATGGAAATAAATGTTTTGCTGTTATTTCCATCAATAGCTGCATCAATTTTTGGTAAAACTTTTGTATTTCACAATACAATGTGAAAAAGCTACAGACTCCATCAATTAGAGTAGAAGAACTGTTGCCAAACATATAATATGTTATAAATATAAGAGCATCATTATATACAGTAGTGGCCAAACGTGATTTCTGGATGGATGTTTTTTTTATGACCCTACAAGTTTGATTATACAATCAAAATATGAGGAAAATATTTTATAATTTTTAAATATTTTAAATATGAAGGAAAAACGAAACACTGAACTTGTTTAATGTATTTATCTGATTATCTGACTAGGCGGTTTTATTTTACCATCCAAAAAGAAAAGAAAAAATCCCCAAAAGCTCACAAGAGAAAGCATATATTGACTGCAACATACCACAAATAAAATACTGACTCCTAGCACCACTTTTTAATAATAACATTTTTAATAATAAGATTAATAATAATAAGAAGAAGAATAAAGATTTTAATAAGAAGAATAATAAGTTTAAGATTAAAAGTCAGGGTCTGAGACAAGGGTAAAACAAAAAGAAATGAACAGATATAATTTAAGTTATAATACAGCATTTCTAAAGGCAGTTTTAAAGTTACAAAAAAAATAAAAGGTTGAAATGTAGGGACATAAAAATGCACAAAATAGTCTTTTCTCTGAAAGGAATATTTCACATTGCCTTCATTTTCTTAGTCGACGCATGAGGACCAATAGTGTTTAGCATCAATCCTGGCATGACGGAAGGTGTTATTAAATATGCAGGGGGAAGAATATCTGTGTGCTGAGTTTGTTTCTCTGCTTTTTCTTCTCAGAATGTGGATAAGTGGTCGTTTGATGTATTTGCTCTGAATGAGTCGAGTGGTGACCACTCACTCAAATTCATCTTCTATGAGCTCCTCACCCGATACGACCTCATCAGCCGCTTCAAGGTGAACACAACTCTTGAAGAAGTGAGAGTAGAGGGCCGTAATGGTCTTTTTCTGAGTTATTAACACCGTATCTCTGACAGATCCCTGTATCAGCGCTGGTCTCATTTGTGGAGGCTCTGGAAGTGGGTTACAGCAAACATAAAAATCCCTACCACAACTTGATACACGCAGCCGACGTCACACAGACGGTACACTACCTGCTCCTGAAGACAGGGATGGTGGTAAGCTGAAACACACACTAAGACTACATCAGAGGTCTATGACTGGAAATTATTAGTCCAAGAGGGACGTTTAATAAAATTTGGTGACCTATATAGTAGAAAGATGAAAACATTTTTGATATCGGTGCTACATGACTAGAGAAACAGAAAAAAGGCAGTTGTCTTAACTTTTGCAAAAAAGGTAAGTTTACCTTTAGGAAAACTTCAACACCCATAATGCATTGGGCATGTTGCTGTCCAATGCCACTCCCACCAGTCTGCTATGGATACGCTTACCAGAGTCAAATACCGCCTTGCTTTAGTAGGAAATACTCCCTAGCAAACTTGTAGTCATAATGGTTTCTACTTGTATTGTTCCCGGGTGCAAGAATTCAAAGAGTAAACGTTTAGCGGTAGTGAGTAACTTTCGGTTTTTCCAGTGAAGGATCCAGTGTGTTGTAGGCCAGTGATTCTCGAAGTGTGGGGTGGAAAAGTGTTCAAGGAAACTGCATGGGGGGCGCATACTGTCTATGGGGAGATCAGAAGAAAAAAAACAGCCGTACACTGAATGATTCTTCTTCAGACCGTTGACTTGTCACTGCTGGAACAAGCCAAACATATAAGTTGCTCGCCATAGAAAAGCACTTCTCCACTGCTGTGTGTGTTCCGGTGAAAAGACGAACAAGAAGCTGAGCTCGTGATGTGAGGCGCTGTCAAAAGCAGTCATATATTTGAGCTTTTATATATTGCTCATCCAAATCATCACTGTAATATTATTATTATATTGTTATAACACTGTATTATTAAATCATTAAAAAATGTTAAAAGATTTTTATTTATTACATTTTGGGGGTGGGGTGGTAAAAAAAATGGGTGGGGCGCGACGAAAAAAGTTTCAGAACCATTGTTGTAGGCAGAGGCTAAATGCAAAGCATCGTAAATACAGAGAGAACGCTGTGTGAAAATCTAAAAATCCTCCATGTTTGTAGTTAACATTTCAAACTGGATGACCATGAACACAGTGTTTTAGACCAAACAGAGAGGAAAAAAAAAACAACGTCCTCTCACTTCCGCCCAACCCGCCTAAGCATTTATTACAAGTAATAAAACTGTTGCCATACTGTTCCTTTTTTACCATAATGCTGTTTAAAGAGTAGACAAAGTATGATACCATTTTCAGTGATAAACCTACCATTACAATAACTGTTCTGTTAATAACCCTCTGTCGATCCGACTGTCTGTGGGCGGGGATTCAAAAATACGTAAATACAATCTGTAGTTTTCATGAAAGCCTTGATACATTTTGCGTCATCCTGCGGAATTAGCTGACAAATAAACATGAATTTCGAGTAAACATTGTTCATTTACATACAGTATACTAACGACATTGTAACAATACAAAACTGATTGTAAATCAGGGAAGTTACACTTTAACTGACCAAAAACAATTTTTAATAGTTCTAGTTTATATTAACAATACAATAGCAACACTGCTCATGGCTTGTGGAATCTCTTCCCTCATGTTTACAGCTGCGAAATCCAACGATGTTACTATACCCTTCATTATCAACATGCTCTTGCAGCATAGACTGGTTTGTTGATTATAATGATCTAATGTGCCGTTGTTCCACTCGCTCTCAATTCAGATACAGTGTTAATCATCTTGATAATGTTACGGTGACAACATGTCGAAGTCTGTGGGCACGAACTCAAGAGAAACTGCGCTGAAACCCTACGGCGTAATCATTAATTCTGCTGACACTTTTGTGCTGGCGAACACACATACACACATCTTAAGCTTTTCAATGAACAATCATCAGGCCTGTCATAAAGCAGCAGTTCCTGAAGAGAATCCTCATGCGGAGGGTCATTTACACAAATCTCTTTATCTTGCATGTGACTTGCTCACAAAGAGGCACGTCTCTCATCAGAATGCACTTCTGCAAGACAAATGCAGTGTGATGTGTCATTTTGCACTCTGAACTGGAGTCTCTCTATTAAATGATTAAATATTAAGATGAAGTCCTGCGGGAAGCAGCGTGCAGCTAAGGTCCTTCAGAGCTTTAGATTCAAGATTGATCTGTGTTTCAACATAACATGTCCATTATTTTACTGCTATTGATTCAGTGCTTTTGGCTATTTTAATTTTAAAGTGCCCATTTTATACTTACTTATTTTGGGGCTCTCCTAGAATACATTTACATGATTTAAAAATAAAATAAAATAAATTCTCATACTTCCTTTCAGTTTTAGTTCCTGTCTTTTTAAAACAGGCCTTTCTAAAAAAGCTGGCCCAGTCTCTTTTGATGGGTCAACCAATGGAGTTCTCAGTTGTGAATTTTTTACATTCGGGATGAAATGGAAATGGCTATTGTGACACATATCCAAGTAAAACAGCTTCTCAAACAAGAAAAAATATTAATAATAATGATATGCACGGATACATCATTTATAACAAATACTGCAATATTCCATAAAAAATCTGAATTGGCAATTTTGATTTCATGGTGACAACTTCATCTCAAATGTTATGTTTTTGAAAAAAACATGAAGTCTCATCAAGCCTGCATTTATTTGATCAAAAATACAGAAAAATTTTAATATTGAGAATATATATATAAAAAAAATAGTTTTCTATTTTAATTTAGTTTAAAATATAATTTGCAAAAGCTGTCTTTAGTGTCAGGGGATCCTTCAAAAATCATTCTAATATGCTGATCAATTTAACACATCCTTGCATGCTGAATAAAAGTTTTAATTTCTTTACCAAAAAAAAAGAATACTGACCCCAAACTTTTTAACAGTGGTGTATATTGTTACAAAAGACTTCTATTTTAAATAAATTCTATTCTTTTTAACTTTTTATTAAATAAAAAATCAGTGACAAAAAATATCACAGGTTATAAAAAAAATATTAGGCAGCACAACTGTTTCCAACATTGATAATAAATCAGCATTAGAATGATTTCTGAAGGATAATGACTGGGTTAATGGCTGATGAAAATTCAGCTTTGCATCATAAAAATGAATTATATATTACAATAGAAAACCATTATTTTTAATTGATAAAAAATACAGGCAAAAAAGCTGTAATATTGTGAAATATTATTACAAATACATGATGAGCATAAGAGACTTCTTTCAAAAACATTAAAAATGATATTTCCAAACTTTTGACCGGTACTGTATTTCTAAGGCAGATGTAGTAGTTGTAGTGTAACAAAACAGAAAATATTAAAATGTAGGGTCATAAAAATGCCCAAGATATTATTCAGTTCACTCAAATCTAAGCACAGTTTGAGATCTTTACTAGGCATTTTTTTGTCAGGAAAACATCTTAGAAGGTGGTGATTTCAGCAGAGGTCTCTATTTGCTCTTTATTTAGCCTCATTTCCACTAAGGAGAAATAAGATGTTAAGGGGCTCTCATGCGTGATGTTTCTTTCCTCTCCAGCACTGGATGACGGAGTTGGAGATTTTTGCAATGCTTTTCGCCGCTGCCGTCCACGACTACGAACACACCGGGACCACAAACAACTTCCACATCCAGACCAGGTAACGCATGAGAGCGCTGGGTGAGTCATCCATCAGACTCCCACGCTGCCGTCACAAACCCTCAACATGAGCCGGATGAAGGAAACAAGCATGAAAGATGACCTTTCTGACCAAAACCTGACCTGGGACAAATTACAAGAACGAGGAAATGGGAATAAAATAAAAACACAATTTTGATAAGGAGTGTTTTTTTCTCCCCTGATTTCCTTGTGTCAGTGGTTAGTGTTTTTTTAATTTTTTTATGAAGTACTGTTGTAAAAAGTTTGGGGTTGATAAGACTAAATGAAATGTTTTTGAAAGAAGTCTCTTTCAAAGCCTGCCTTTATTTGACCAAAAATACAGTGAGACAGTAATATTGTGAATATATTATTACAATTTAAAATAACAGTTTTTTATGTGAATATATTTATTTTTGTGACTTATTTCAGCATCATTCCTCCAGTCTTCAGTGTCACATGATCCTTGAGAAATCATTCTAATATGCTGATTTGCTGCTCAAGAAACATTTCTGATTATCATCAATGTTGAAAACAGTTGTGCTGCTGCATATTTTTGTGGAAACCATAATAAATTTTTTTCAGGCTTCTTTGTTAAATAGAAAAAGGAAAACTGTGTATTGAGTTTGCACTCGTTCCTTCAGGTCGGACACCGCCATCCTGTACAACGACCGCTCTGTTCTGGAGAGTCATCACGTCAGTGCTGCGTATCGATTGCTTCAGGACGACGAGGAGATGAACATCCTGTACAACCTCTCCAAAGATGACTGGAGGTACAGCACCATTTCACATCCATCATTCTATACATTTTGCTCGTTATCACTACTTTTGTCTCCAGAGAACAGACAAACTGACAGTTTGACATCAATTATCTTTAACTGCAATATCATGATATGTCCTAGTAAATGAGTGTTTCTTCAACTATGGGTACTTTTATGTACCAGAGGTTGATTTTTATTAAAACATGCAGGTTTTTTTTTTGTTAAAATAAGGTTTTATAAGGTCAAACTTAAAGCCAGACTCACTCTCAAAAATATATACAGTAGTGTATATACGCAGCAGCATATACTATGTGTATATATATGTGTGTATATATATATATATATATATATATATAAAATTCTGAAGGTTTTATATAAAGTACAGTAATCTAATTAGACTGTTGAAGATGTAATTAGTAGCTAGTAATTAATTACTTTTTTAGAGTAAATTAACACAACAATGTATATATATGCGTTGGTCATTATAGAAAGGATCCGGCTGCGTCTGTGTTCTTTTTATCAGTAGATCACGCGCAGAACTTTCCTCTCCCATCTGCACTTTTTTAGGCTAATCTGCCCTCTTTAGTAAATCTGGCCCGAATGTGCTGAAAGTGTTTTGTTTTTTTACATTCTCACTGTGCTATTTTAAACTAAACACAACAAATAAAGAAAGTCTGAAGTCCTGTGAAGTTTTACAGCAAGACAGAGATGGAAATGATTTATTTCTCATTCAGAAAGGAAACCGTTATCCTCACACTTTGAAGCAGAACTGAGTTTCTTTCTCCGGCGAGGAGATTCAGTACAGGTGTTTTGTGTGCTTGTGTTTTTAGAGAGCTCAGGGCGCTCGTGGTCGAGATGGTTCTGGCCACTGACATGTCCTGCCACTTCCAGCAGGTCAAAGCCATGAAGAATTTCCTCCAGCAGCCCGAGGGGTGAGAAACCTTCACAAACACACATCCGACCTGCTCCTCTGTTGTCTGTCACCTTTTGCTTTGTCTTTGTCTCCCCAGAGCAAGATGTTATTGGTTGGAGGTTGTTCTTTCATAGCAGTAGAGACTTTATTAAGATGGATGTTTCTAAAGATGTTTCTCCTATTCCTTAAGAGAAATAAAAATAGACAAATAATACGGAGTAAAATATAGAGATGTAAAATGAATGCAGATCAGATCATTTGGTTTTAGGAGAACTTGATGCAAAATGTTTGAGTTCTTATTGGGATCTTTTGATTAAAGACTTTCTTATTTTGGCAAATCTGATCAGTTAGCTGTGTTTTTTAGGTATCTTCTGAAACTAGAGAGATTACTGGGGACTTTTTGTCAAGTGTCAGAACCAAAACGTGTTTACCATTCAGATTGGTGTGTTTTCTTCACCCAGAATTGATAAACCCAAGGCTCTGTCTCTGCTGTTACACACGGCCGACATCAGTCATCCAGCCAAGAACTGGGATCTGCACCATCGCTGGACTACGTCACTGCTGGAGGAGTTTTTCCGACAGGTTTGACTCATGTTTGTTCTTCAGAACCGTTCGGCAGGTGTGTGCGCTTGTACGCATGTGTGAGATGAAGCAAGAAAAATCTCATCTTGCACTATGTATTTTAATCCTCTCTCGGTTTCGCTTCCTGTTTTCTTCTGATTGCCCTTTCATCCAATCACACGCAAGCCTGCGCCAGGGTTATCATAGGCTGCAGAGAGCATGTTGAGAAATGTGTCATTTGAGATTGTTTACACCTGAACATAACCCTCTGAAAATAACTGGCTTTCACGGCCCGATCGAATGCAGGTACCGAAATTAAACTTTGGCATGATCATGTGAACAGCACTTAGCTCATCTCTTAAACATCACAGCAATGTCAAATCTCTAATACAAAAATGTTGTCAGAAGTGCCCCATTATGCTTTTTCAGATATTCCCTTTCATGCAGTGTATAATTTAGCCGTTTGTGAATGTAAAAGTTCTGCAAAGTTTTAAAGAACAAAGTGCACAAGAAATAATGCACAAAAAAAACTTCCAAGACGAGTCGTCAGTAATTCCAGTCTCACAAATTTGCATAATTCCAGTCTATGGTCTTCATTGGCTGTCCGTGAACAACGTCTACTTTGACCCCCACACACTGTAGTTGTAGTTAGACTGGAAGAGTTTGGTTCATGTTGTCGTGATGCACATTCAGCACTGCAAATCCACTTTGCATGGCCATGCACTTCAAAAGGATGAGGATTTGTAGCGTTAAAACCGACATCATCATCATTACTGTTCTTGTCACTGTTTGTGTACCCCACATGCCAGCTAACCAATGAGAACGCGGGAGAAGGATGACGATACATAACAACAGACGTAGAGACCAAAGCTGTTGTGTAAATTTTAAGAAAATTATCATCGTTTGGCAAATAAATAAACGATGGACAGTTACATACGCGTTACATTTTATCACGTAAGCTTTATGGTACACATCAAACAAGGTAATTTCTATATTAATATTAATTAGCAAGTCCACGAATGGCTTGGGTGTGCAGGGCATTCGCAGCTTATATGGATTGCACCTCCCCCTGATATATATTATTTATTATTATTGACTGTCAAAATAGGCCCATTGCACCAATGGACTCTGCCTGTCTCTGTTGCTTTGTAAAGTGAACAATGGAAGGGAGTTGCTTTCTCTGTATTACCTCCTGATCTTACCCGTCATGTGTCTGTTTCTCTGCTACTAAAGTGACTGTTATAAAGCACATTCACAGCTCTATTCTCCATAGAGTGGGCTTCAGAAATATGCTTTGATTGATTGACAGATTAGAAGATGGGAGCTATTCCTGTGTGTGTGTGCGTGTGTGTGGTGTGTGTGTGTGTGTGTAGTATTGTTCCAGCAGCTGTACACACCAGGAGGCAGATCAATCATAACAGGCTGAACATAAAAGCTTGACAGTTTATTTTAGTCTGCCTTTAAATAATGTTTTCGAATATTTAGTATATGAAAAAAATCTTTCTGAACCAGACGCAAGTGTCGACCGCGTCATTTCATAAGCATTTAGCTGGATTCAGACAGGCTAGCATCAGGCCACAGACTGCTGACATCGCTTATATTGAGTACGGTTTGGTGGCTCAGACTCTTGGTGAGAAACATTTAATTTAACTCCCATTTCACGATGTATGAGGCTGTAGGGCTTTACGTGGCACTTTCCACAAATATGCAACACTTTGGCACTACTTTTTAAGTATCAGAGCTTCGGAGGCTTAAATGACATGTTCTTTATTGGAAGAACAATTAATGTTAATAAATTATTAGTTAACAAAATTGATTTTGCTAGTTTAATCTAGAGCAAATAAATTAGGGTTTTGAACTGTCTTCATTTTAAGTAACAAACCTCGAAATCCCAGATAGAAAATGTTTAGTTTGATAATCTGCCCTTTTTAATGGAAGACGTCAAGCTTTACACTGTAAGTTGACGAGTTGATTTATCCACGTTTTAATATGCCTCTGGTCATTAAGCTTAGTAGATGAATGCCGAGGCTTTTTAGGTCAGGTATCATCTGCGATCTCTGACCCAGTTGGTTTGCTGGATTCCATAGCTGTCCTACGCTGTGTTTTACAGCAACTGGTAAATTGTCAGTGGCCGGAATCACACAGACAAAAACAAAAACAAACATTCCGACACGGAACTCACATTTCAAAGTAGAATAACTGCTTATAAATAGCTTTGTTTTTTTTTTTTGAGAAACAGATATGTGAACTTAGCATGTTTCCTATGGTATTTTTATGGTTTAGTTTAATCCAAAAAATGTAATAAATACAGCACCTTTAACTATTTGCTGGCAAGAAATAATTATCCGTTTGTGGCACTATTTTGTAAAAATTTTTTGTGGAAAGTGCCACATATTTTATACCTGTGTTGGTTAATAATTGTGCTATATATTTGAAAATTTCCCCCTGATACAATACTGTGTTATGTATGAGTATAGCAATGCAGTTGAATGATGTGTTGTGTTGGCAGGGTGATAAGGAGGCAGAGCTTGGTCTACCTTTCTCACCTCTGTGTGACCGTAAATCCACTATGGTGGCCCAATCCCAGATCGGTGAGTGACACAAACACACGCTAAGTACGCAGACACAAATGCTCACAATTAAATCTCAATACTGAAATTGCAAATGTATTATTAATTACGCTAAATTGCAATATTGCAACTCAATACTCGTATTAAGCTGGAAAAGGTGAAAAGATTACACATTTCAGCTTTAAACTATACTATAGCTGAAACACATAGCTATTTTTATTTGAATATCTCTTTCAAAAATTGAGCTCAGTGCAAAAAATGAAACATTTATTTTTCCGTTTTATTGACTGTCATATGCTGGCACAAATGCTTGCAATTAAATGTAAATATGGCAATTGCAAAACTATGAATTACGCTAAACTGCAAAACTCAAAATTACACCTTTCAGCTTTAAACTTACAATAGCCAAAACGCATGGCTATTTTTGAAGATCATGCATATGAGGATCATTCATTCAAACATTTTCTTTAAATATTGTGCACAAAAATAAGCAAACTCTTTATCATTTTCTGTAGGTTTCATTGATTTTATCGTTGTTCCCACGTTTACGGTTCTGACGGACATGACCGAGAAGATCGTCACGCCGCTCATTGAAGAGGCCACAAGTTCAGGCCTGGCTGGGTTTCGCAGGTCAGGGTCTGGAAGTCTGTGTTTTCTGCAGTACAGGAATAGAGATAACGAATGGTCATTAAGACAAACTAGTCAAATCTGGCCACAATAATAGCTTTCCTTAGTATCGAAAGCCAATTCACTGGTTCTATTGCAGGCATTACTGCAAATCCAATTCAGTCTCGATCAGATACCTCAGTTGGATCGTTTAGAAAAAGAGTGAAAGTGAGTAAGTGCACTGCTGTTTCTGACCTTTGTAATTCAGTTCAAAGTGATCCATCAGTTCAGACAGCTCTCACTCCACTACTCATTAACACAATTTAAGTTTAAAAGTTTCTTTGGATTCTCTAAGTTGGAGTTGAATTTCCACTGCTGACTAAGCTTAAGAGCACATACTTTCTTTTCGTAACAAATTGCATCTTCTACATATAAAGGACTGAATTATATCCCTTCCCTTAGAATGTATGGTAAACTAAAACAGCCCGGAGGTTCATAGAAAGGACACAAAGCAGCAGCAGCATAATAATGATCAACAGAGCAGGAAATTTAGGTAGATATGGGGATGTTACAGTAGCGTAGTGGATGTGATTACTGCCGATGTATATGCAATATTGTGATTTATGACGAGTCCTATCCCATCATCTCAACCAGTGTTACTGCTGGAGATTCGAAGAGGAGCAGTGTGAACAGCTCTGGTTCTGATGGCAGCGGATCCCTGAACTGCTCGCTGCTCACTGTGGACCTGAAGAACTTCAAGGCCAACTGGAACGAGGAGGTTTCTCTGAACAGAGAGCGCTGGAAGACGCAGGCAGATAAAGGTGCGGGCAGATTCATCCCTGTGAGAATGCATGTTTGAGAACTGTATCTGCGATGTCATGCAAAATAAATCATCCTCAAACAGGATTGTTTGCACACTGGAACTCAACAGCAGAACAAATTTAGGAAAGACATTCAAATCTATTTTTAAATAAGATGGTAAATGGACTGCATTTATATAGCGCTTTAACAGACTCATGGCCACCAAAAGCTTTACATATTGCCTCACATTCACTCACTCATTCATAACACAACCTACATGAAACACTGAGCCACTGCCACCAAATAAATGCTGTTCTTTTGAACGTTCTATTCATCAGAGAATCCTGAATCACGGTTTTCACAAAGATATGAATCAGCACTGTTTTCAACATTTATAATAATAAGAAATGTTTCTTGAATAGCAAATCAGCATATTAGAATGATTTCTGAAGGATCATGTGACACTGAAGACTAAAGTAATGATGCTGAAAAATTAGCTTTGCATCACAGGAATATTTTTTTTTTAAATACATTTTAATTTTAGTAAAAAGTTATTTTTTGTTTGTAATAATATGTCACAATATTTCTGTTTTTTTAATACTTTTTGATAAAATAAATGGTGCCTTGGTGAGCATAAGTGACTTCTTTCAAAAACATAAAAAAATCTTACCATCCGAGTTTGAAAACTTCAAATGGCAATATTAGTACTGAATTGGTACATTAAAACTTTTGAAGCATTTTGCACATTTCATGCATTTCGAGTAAGTGAATAGTGAATAATGTGCCTCTGATTGTGTCTCACACAGAGAGAGAGGAGAAGGCCAAGCGAGAGCTGCAGGAACAGCAGGAGGCATCAGCAGAAAACATAAACCCAGAGCCGGCGGGACCACAGAAAGACAGGGTGGGAGAAGACAACCCGGAGCCAGGGGGGGGGGACGGACCCCCGGAAGAAAGTCCCCATGACAAATCACAAAAAGAAGGGGAACTTCGGAAATTACAGAACGGTATTGTGATCAAATGAAATGACTCTTACTGTCAGCTCAGTTAATGTTGCTCAATTTCAAGATTAATCACTGACTGCCCTCTGGTGGATAATAATCAGAGTGATAAGAACAACTAACACTGTCTGTGTGGAAAGGAAGAACTCCTTCTTACTGCATACTGTACATTATTTACTTGATACAGCATGCTATTTAAAAACATAGTGTGTCAAATAACCTCATTAGATTTTTTTTAAGCGATATCCATTTATCACCTGGGAAATAAATTCAATTTAATCAAATCCATCCATCCGTCTTTCGCTGTCAAATCAAATGTTGTCTTTTGTCTGTTCCGCTGAATCTGTGATCATCTGACGTCTGTAAACAGGAGAAGTGTCTGAAGAGGCAGAATCACCAGCAGAAGAAGAGAAGAGAACACTCAGTGGTAAACATTCATGTTTATTCTGTATTCTGTCCGAATGCGCTTCTGATGTCACTGTAGGTAGTTACAGAATGTATTAATATCATCGTATAAAATGCATCATATAATAAAATATCAGACCGGGTGGCATTGTTTTAAAGAAAAGTGCACCTGTTGTTTCTCTGCTAGGACACCTGTGTGAACTTAAAGGGATAGTTCACCCAAAAATGAAAATGCTGTCTGTAATTACTCACCCTCATGTTGTTCCAACCCCGTAAGACCTTCGTTCATCTTCGGAACACGAATTAAGATATTTTTGATGAAATCTGAGAGCTGGATCACTCCTCCCTAGGCTTCTTAAGGGATTGACACTTGTTCCCTGAAAAGTTATTAAAGATATCGTTAAAATAGTCCGAGTGACTACAGTGGCTCAATCTTAAGTTTATCAAACGACAAGAATACTTTTTGTGCGCAAAAAAAACAAAAATAACGACTTTATTTCAACTATTAATTTCCTTCTCTGTGGGCCACGAGTCAATTCACTAGTGTAATCAAGTGCTTCTGTGTTTTACGTCACACGCATCACACACATAACCAGCGTCGGCCAATAGTGAGCCTACGTGTCACGTAGCACTACCCAATCACACAAAGTTAAGTCACTTGGACTATTTTAACGTTGTCTTTAATAACTTTTCGGGGCTGGCAAGTGTCAATTCCTGAAGAAGCCTAGTATGGAGGAGTGATCCAGCTCTCAGATTTCATCAAAAATATCATAATTCGTGTTCCGAAGATGAACGAGGGTGAGTAAATACTGACAGAATTTTCATTTTTGGGTGAACTATCCCTTTAACCAAGAAAATCCTCAAAACACCAGTTAATTAAAAGACATTGAAACACAGACACTCACTTGGATATTTCATGCGTTCAGGTTTTTAACTTTAAATGTGACTGCAGTTCCGTAACATTTTGTTTTCGATGGTCCACTTGAGACATTCTACTAACTATAAGTAACTTTGTAATTTCATACACGTCAACTAACACTCATTACAGTATTAGTAGACTGCCTGCTTAATATCTGCCAACACTTTATTTTAATGGTCCCCCAACAGACAGGAACTTTGCAACTACATCAACTTATTCTACCTACCTGAACCCTAACCCAACAGTCTACTAATACTCAAATGAGAGACAAACATCTAGTTGCAAAGTGACTTATACTGTAGTTAGTAGAATATCTAAATGTGACCATCGAAATAAAGTGTAACCAAAATACCTAAACACGTTTGTGCTGTTCTCATGTCTGAGGCTGTTTTTTTCTGATATCAATTTCTTCACTCTGATTTGAACAGAACCTGCAAATGCCTAGAGTGATTTCCAGTGGCGTCTTGCGGTCCGACTTCAGACACGGAAGCGGTGAACTTCCCGTGGGTTCTGAAGGTCCACGGCGCCCTCTAGAGGACACAGCTAATGCTTACATCACTTTGTGTTCGGCCTCTATCCCCTCCAAAGCCTTTGCTGCGATCATCTCCAGACTTTCATAAGACTGATCCCTCTGAACGATGAAGAATGTCACAGCAAGGGACAACAGCTGCTTTTGTCTGGTCTGTTTTATTAACTGAAGCAGATCATATTTCCCTCTCAAACCTTTAGAAAGCAATGAGTTCATCCGCTAAGAAAAAAAGCATGCAAGAGAAACAATGCCATTATACAGTACACACAAATTCTTGTTAAACCTCCTTCATTTGTAATTACACACACAAATGCTTTTTATGTCTTTCAGCGTTTGCAGTCGAATGACTTGCCACGTGTCTATGATTTATTTCTAAATACTATATACTATATAATATGCTGCCCTCATTATACTGTAAATAACTAATCTTAGCAGTTGCGCCCGTGATCAATATTCACCCAGATCTGCTTTTACGGCAACATGACATTGTGTGACAGTTATTTTAAACACGCTTTACTCAAAATGGACTGATTTTTATTTCAGCAAACATGCTCTGATGCAATGTCTGCCTCCGACTCGCATTTGTTGGCAATGCCTCATCAGCTAATAGAGGTTGCGTATATGAAACCCTGAATGTGCATATGTATTATTATTGTAAATGACTGTCTGCATTTAGATCAGAGCTTTTTTAACTGAGAAAAGCCGTACGAAGTGGCAGTATTTCTTATTGGAGCACGTCTGTGTGCAGCTGTGGAGTAGAAAACGCCTGATTCAACCTAAGATTTTTCCTTCTCTCGCTTACCTTCAGATGCCTTTCTTCATGTAGTCTTTCTGAAAGCCAACCGAACGCAAACGTCTTCTACAGGAAACGCTCACGCACAAACTAGCAGTCACCATAGACGATGTAAGTCTTATAACTGAACGTAGTAGTGTGTAAATCATAACCATATCACTGTGCTCGCTCTGCAATATCTAGATATTTGCCGTACGTCATTTTTACTGATGTCCTGAGGTTTTTGTGACAAGCGTTTCTCTGTCCTTTGAGCAGGTAATCTTAAAAAAAGAAATAAAAAAGCAGGGGAGAACATGTCCTTAACATTTCAGCCCAAAATCAAAAGAAAGAATGATGAATTTTGCATGATGAAAACAAACCCATTTTTAGGACCGTTATTTTTTTGAGGGCCGTTTAACATGATTTTCATGGCAATATAAGCACATTTTCCTAATTTCTTCTCATGAACATATCCACACGTTTTTGTAATTCATCTTAATCTTAAAGACGCTCTAAAAAAATACACTACCATCCAAAAAAAAACTTTTTTTTACATTTTGAAAGAAGACTCATGTTCACCAAGGCTGTACTTATTTGATCAAAAATAGGACTAAAGTAAAATTGTAATATAGTGAAATATTATTACAATTTAAAATAACTCTTTTCTATTTTCATATTTTTTAGAATGTAATTTTATTCCTATGATGAAAAAGCTGAATTTTCAGCATCATTACTCCAGAATTCAGTCACATGATCCATCAGAAATCATTCTAAAGGCATTATATTTATCATCCTTGGTGTGAACGGGCCTTAATATGCTGATTTGCTGCTCGAGAAACATTTCTGATTAATATCAAGGTTGAAAACGATTGCTTAATATTTTGTGGAAACAGTGATAAAAAAATTACGGATTCTTGGATGAACAGAAAGTTCAAAAGAATAGCATTTATTTTAAATAAATCTTTTGTAACATTATAAATGTTATTTTTGATCAATTTAATGCATCCTTGCTGAATAAAAGTATTATTTTATTTTTACAATATCCCACTAACCCTAGACTTTTAAATGGTAGTGTTGGCCTATCATTATTGTATAAATACATTTGCAATTTAAATAATATATATTATTGTTGTTTTTAATATTCCAGTAATAATGAAATTTGGTGTTTTTATTTTATTTTTGCTTTAAGGTAATGCAAATTAGGTAACATAAATGACATAAACATAAAATATGCATTTTTATTATGCAAAAATAACTGCTTAAATATATCTTTTTTATTTCATTATAATTTATTTTACTTTTGATTTCAGGGTTAAATGTGACTTGGACATGTTATTGACAGGTTTTGTGAAGTTCATTCATTATGAAGTTCAGCATTCAGGAACTGCTTTGTTAATTGGAATATTATGTTCTTTTCTCCTATTTGTTTCATCTGTTGTTCTAAATATGGTTTCTCTGACCTGTTTCTTTTAATTGAGTTAGACAGGATAAATGTGTACATTCACAGCGACTCCGGCATGTTCTGAGGGTGTAATGTGAGAAAAGCTGAACTTCTGAATAATTGTTTTTATTTATACAAAGCCTGTAAAACGATTCTTCCTTACTGTATCTAATTTATGTATATTATTTACCGAGTTATTAGTGTAAAAGTTTGTTTTTCTCTTTTCCCAATATCGTTACTCAGGAGAATGAATATCATTGTTATTTGCCCTGACAAAATGAGCAGATAATGGATATGCATTTCTCCTGAAATTAAGCAAATTGCCACTTTATGACATGGGTTACATGATTCAGTTTGCCGCCTTGTGGTTTACTGTAAAGCTTCCTGTAGATTCAGACTAGTTTTGGTTTCAGATCATGGGGCAGATGAATGTGATGGCATTTGCTAAAATGATGCTATTTTGTGTGTGTGTGTGTGTGTGTGTGTGTGTGTGTGTGTGCGTGCGTGCGTGCGTGCGTGTGTGTGTGTGTGTCTATGCGTGTGTGTGTATGCGTGCGTGCGTGCGTGTGTGCGCATGTGTGAGGGAGCTGAACATGTCCAATTTGTAAAAGTTGACACTGTGATCTTTAGTGTCTTTCCGTCTCCATGATGTCTGTTATTGAGCAGGGCACAGAGAAAGAGAAAAACATCTGTGTCTGCACATGCGTGATTCACAATAAACATCAACTTAAAGGGCTCAGAACAAACGTGCTGCTGTTTTTGGGACTAAAGTGTTTATTCACCCTCATTTAGTTTCCAAACACATATGACTTTCTTTTGTGAATCACAAAAGGCAAGATATTCAGTAAACAAATTTATTTTGGTATATTTTATTTGGGGGCTTCAAATATGGTTGTGGACATTGGGGGACCTTGAAGTCAAAAATGTTGAGATCCACTGATGTAGAATTCAGAAACTCATGTTCTTAGCGACACCAGTGGCCGTTAAGTGTACTGCAGCCAGCAAATTCTCATGCTCGAACTCGCAACTCGCATTTAGATGAATATGTAAATGTGCAGCGCTCTCCTCTCAATAGCAAAAAACAACAAAAATTACAGCAGTGAGAAAACGTCAGTTAAGAAAGCATCTGATCATCATCATAGTGATGTGGATATGTTTGCACAAGCTTTGCAATTCACCGGCATCATGTCACAGATGAGGTAAATAAAATTACATAGTTATGATACTTTAATTATAAAGTATATTTGAGACTAGAGATATTCATCTGGCTATGTTTAACTATACTTTGAATTAATCCATTTTCTTTGAATGACACATTGACATTACAGTACAGAATGGCCCTTTCGGCATTATCCTGAACAACATTGTATAAGCATTCGTTCCCTTTCGAGTGAACTTGCGGTGCGTAGATGATGCTTTGAGAACGCATCTGCGTGATTGCGTCTAAAGTACGTGTGTCAACTACTAGTCCAATGGCGAGACGGAACGTCATGGGCGGATGACATCACGACCACGAAAGTATAAAATGATATCCTAAAAAAACAGAGTTAGCTTCTGTGCCTCAGCAAGTGCTCTGTGTCAAACTGTGTTTTATTTATTGTTGTCTGTCCCTATATAGTGCAGTACACAAAACGCAAAGTACTGGCAAATAACCAGACATTCAAGTCGTGTGCTTCTCCCTGCCCTCGCTTTCACGACTTGTGTGTTATGTGTTTGGGAGCGGATCATGCTCTGTCAGCCTTCGAAGTAGCTGACTGCAAGCATTGTGAGTGGCGGCTGCTTGGCACGCTCCGCTCCTGCCTGTCACTTTTTGAGGAAAGTGTTCAGGCTTGCGTTCTTCACGGTTCTGGCCCCGCTGCTGCCAAGGCTAAGATCGTGGGGTTTGCAAATGGATCTCTCGGATGAGTTAGAGACGGGTGCAGCCCTTTCTCGGCCTTTACTCGGGAGATCCAGCATCGCTTTCTCTGGTGTTAGAAGACAGCGGTGCGGCTTCTTCCGCCCGGGGAGAGAGACCGGTGGTACAGCTATCCAGCTCTGAGGAGGTGGATGTGTTCAGCATCGGGACGGGGGAAGAGGATTGGCCACCCAGCATACGAGGAGCTGGTGTAGGTGGTTACTCGCACTGTTTCTATACTGAACATTGACTTGTAAGCCGAGGAACAGGGTGCATGTCCTAAAAGCAAGTTGGGCAAGCTCTATTTATCATCAAATATAGCACCTCTACTACGGGGACTTCCATTGTTTCCCGATCTCCATAATGAGTTATCGAGATCGTGTAATAAGCCATTCTCATCCCGTATTTTCGGACCCCAAGTGCATGTATATTCAGATATAAGAGTGTTGTAAAAGTATGGCTATGGGTGGTGCCTAGGGTTAAACAGACACTCGCAAGCTGTCTGTCCCCTAGCTCAGCATCGTCCCTGAAGCCCCAGAAGCTGCCCACTAAGCCACCAAGAACATCATCAGCGCTAGTGGGTAAAGCGTACATGGCGGCAGGTCAGGCTGGCACTTGTCTTCACATCATGTAAATTCTGCCTGGCATACCAGGCTAATCTGCTGAGGGACTTGGATGATGGCTAGGGGACAGGGCCCGATGCGGTTCGAGAACTGTGTCGGGCCACGGATTTGTCTCTAGGAGCAACCAAAGAGACCACTAGAGATATTGGTCGGTCTATGGCAGCCTTGGTGGCCATAGAGAGACATCTGTGGCTCAATCTATCAGAAATAAAAGAATAAGATAGATAGCTTTTCTTTTTGCTGCCCCGCTAAAAGCAGGCGGAGGCATTCAAATGCTACCTCCCACTCTCGTATAGGGCAGAGCAAAAGGAGAGTGTTTCATCTCGTGCTCCGCCACATAAAATCATGGGGGTCGGAATGGCACTATCAGTCGAAGCCTTCTAACCAGAAGTAGGATCTGAGGACCATCCTTCTCGCAAAGAAGGCTTCGGCCCAAAAAAAGTCCTATTGCCACTGGAGTCAGACTTCTGAGGTCTGCCTCCCATGGGGTAGAGCGGTGTACACCTCAGTATACTGTGCCCACGCCACTTTGTTGCCTTCAGGAGGCCGTTCTGCCAACCCCGCTACCCTCTGTGCCTCGGGGCGCAATGGTTTCCAGCGAGATCATGACTCAAGGTCTACAAGACATTGCGTCAGGCTTACGCCCTCTGAGGAGGGTCAAAGAGAAGTCGAATCAGTTGCTTTCTGCATTCGCATCTATGCAAACTGGCGCATCAGAACCTCCTGTGATCTCTAGGGAAGATGCTCTCCCTGAGAGCAGTGTATATCCCGGGGTTGCAAAATATAGGAGCTGACATCCTGTCGAGACAGGGGCTGAGGCCAGGGGAATGGAGACTTCACCTTGAGGTGGTGAAGCATATATGGGAGGTTTACATCCAAGCAAAAGTTGATCTTTTTGCGTCTCAGGATACGACACACTGTCCACTTTGGTTCTCCCTCACACATCCAGCCCCCCTGGGGATGCTATGGCACATATGCTTTTTCTGGTTTTGGATAAGGACCGGCGGGACAAAGTAAGTCTACTGCTAGTAGCGCCTTACTGGCTGAGCTGAATATGGTTCTCGGACCTGGTGTCCCTCCTCAATGGCTTTCTCTTGGAGATTCCGGTTAGGAGGGACCTTCTGTCTCAGGCGAGAGGCACGATCCTTTACCCCCGCCCAGAGATATGGAACCTGTGGGTTTGGCCTCCGAGGGTGCTCAACTCATAGACTCAGGTCTCATACTTCACTCCACAGCTCCATCCACGAGGAAACTTTATGCCCTGTACTGGAAAGTGAAGAATGTGACAGTGGGATCCCTTCAAGAGGTTTGTGATGCAGCGGGCTGATCGTCTCCGCTCACATGGTTCACAAGGTTCTACAGCCTGGACCTGGACACTGCCCCAGGTTCACAGGTGCTCATGACTTAGTTATGCCACAGTTTCACACGGACATGTACTTATAAGTACCGCGTTTAGGCATTATCATCATAGACGCAGCACGAGTTCTCCCAAAAATTGTACCATAGTTTCCTTAGAAGAGAATTAGAGTCTGCATAGCCTTGCCATACTTCCTTCATCTCTGTGATCGACTTTCTTCGGCTAATTGAACCTAATGCCGGTCTTTCCAGATGTGATTTAATACTCACCTGGTCATAACGTCACCTGCCGTGACGTTCCGTCTCGCAATTGGACTAGTTGACACACATGCTTCAGACGCAATCACACAGAAGCGTTCCCAAAGTGCCATCGACGCAGCGTCGCATTCCCTTCTCATGGAACTATGGTTACAGTCAAAACTTGGGATATTTATATGGGTCATTGAACAGAAGAAATGCTCTCAGGAGTGCGCATAAACGTCACATACTTTTGATTTTCGAGTCCTTCACATAAAAATCAGTCAACATGCTTTCATAGAGAACCTTGGAAGGTCTTGTTTTTTTTAAGTTTCATTACAAGCTGCTTACACATTGGCAATACAAAAAGCAATTAATACATAAAAGTTCTTACCTATAGCCCCTTTAAATACAGTACATATGGACTAATTGATGCATGTATGTTCTGTTTTTGTAATCATTTTGTATTTCTTTTTTTTTTTTTTTTTTGAATTATTTTTTGTATCTTGACAGCCATTGTCACTAAATGCTTTTTTTGTATAGACAAGAGAAGCATTCATTCTGCTAAATTTCCTCTGTTTGTTAAACAGAGGAAACAAAGTCATATCAGGTGACACATTTTAATTGTGGGGTTAAGTGATACTATTGTGTCAATAGGTGAAGATTATAACAAATGTGCCACTAGGTGTCACTGTTATTATGTGGGAACTGATTTACCTGTGCTGCATACTATTCTATGGACACAATCCAGTCACTTGCATCTCACCATGCTCTACTGAAGAAGTGTTTGCATGTAGTAGTGCACAAACCTGTGCAGAAGCACCTTTCTCACTAATATACAATCCCAAATACTGTGAGCATTCAGACACTAAAACACTATTTGCTTTAGATTTGATTTGTCTATCTATTGTTTAATCATTTGAACCCAAAAACAATCTTTTTTTGTCATTTTTTTTATTTAATTAATGCAATGACAGGGACATGATTGCTGCTCTCATATACTCTACAGTTATCAAAACAGCTTTAGGAAGATGAAAATACTTTGTCATTGCAGAATAATACCATAAACATAATTGGAATATTCAATAATTCATGTTATAATGATTATATAAAATTGAAGATGATATACATATTATGAGACAATAATCATGCAAAAAATAACACCTTTTCAAAATATATAATTAATAATAATTAGCAATATAAAAATAAATAATATCATATAGTTTATTTTCTTATATTTAAAATACTAATAACAACGAGCAATGCTATTATATTGCTCAATGATTATTAAAAAAACGAAATATATCTAACAAACTAATTAAATTAAATGAAAGAAACCAAAACAACATGTCAAATACTTAATATATGGCTTCATTTTATTTTTATTTTAAATCAAACATTCCCATATTTTAAGTGTGATCTGAATATACAAACTGTTTTTGGGGTCACAGTATATTTATTGATGAAACGGAATTGTTTAACTGGTTCCTTCCCTGCGCTGCACTCCTGTCCTCATTATACTGTACAGCATCTGTCAACAGAAATATGATACATAATGTCCTCACGTAAGTGTACAGGTGCTTCTTATGCACTTATCAAGTTCTTTATGACTCTAGTCCATCGAATATGTTGAGTTTATGAGAGGTTTTGTAGCAGTCCTGGGCCTGCCTGACGGAAGAAAAAAACTAACAGATTAAACCCAGACTCAACAACATAACACCTTGGTTACACCATATTCAATTTTCACACAGCAAACATGTTGAAGTGAAAATGATCATCATTGCATAAAAGCAGATGTGTGTGTGTCTGCATACATCTTTGTAGAAGGGTCCCCCATCCACCTCTATATTATAAATATACATTTGTTTGGATGATAAATGGTGTATATGGCATACATGAAGTCTTGTGTTAACATATTTATTACATATATACGTTGTGTTATTATATTTATTACATATACATTACAGGGATGTGTATGTTCCCTAAACCACATCCATATGCAGATTAACACAACTATTTTCTCTTATTTATCAATGAACAGATTTTGCTTAGCATATTGTGAGCCGAAAGTGGGATCTTAGTTTAGACCTTTGGTGTTTCACAGTCTCTGTATAGTTTCTTAAAGGTCATTGCATCGGAAGAGACTTTTCAAAGAGGAATATTGTAATTAAGATGGAGTCGCTGTAGCAACAGGCCATATGCTGTGTTATCTGAAGAATATTGCAGTAAGGGAGGGTGTCGGAGTAAGTGTTGCCCGGAAGGTTTAAGTGATGCGTGTTATTTTTTTGTGCATTAAATCGCATTTATCAATTAAATAAATAGTAAATGCAAATATTTTGTTGTGAGATTGGAAACTATTTATTTGGGAATTAATTCAAAAAGCAAATTTTTGGGTTCAGAACAACTGCATCTGCTGCTTTCTATCAGTTACCACAGACAACAATTTTTTTTAAATTTCATAGAGGAACTACAGAGAACAGAGGAACAAAATCAATTTTTCACAGAACCAACAATATATATATATATATATATATATATATATATATATATATATATATATATATATATATATTAGTGCTCAATGCCAGGTTTATTAAAAAGCTAGACCAGGAAACGAATCTTAAACCCAAACTTTTGAATGGTAGTGTGTCACGGTTTTAACTAAAATATTGAGCATCACACCTGTTCTCAAAATGGAAAATAATGTATCTTTAGCAGCAAATCGGCATGATTTCTGATCAAGGATCATGTGACACTGAAGAATAGAGTAATGATGCTGAAACTTCAGCTTTGATCACGGGAATAAATTACATTTTATCATATTTAAATACAAAACACTCACTCACTCCCTCACTAAACTCCCTCGCTCACTCACTCTACTCACCTCACCCACTCACTCAACACTCTCTACTCACTCACTCACTCACTCACTCTCTACTCACTCACTCACTCTCTACTCACTCAACACCCTCTACTCACTCACTCACCCAACTCACTTACTCACTAACTCTACTCACTCAACACTCTCTACTCACTCAACACTCTCTACTCACTCACTCACTCACTCACTCACTCTCTACTCACTCAACTCACTTACTCACTAACTCCACTCACTCAACACTCTCTACTCTCTCACTCACTCACTTACTCACTAACTCCACTCACTCAACACTCTCTACTCACTCACTCACTCTCTACTCACTCAACACTCTCTACTCACTCACACACTCTCTACTCACTCAACTCACTTACTCACTAACTCCACTCACTCAACACTCTCTACTCACTCACTCACTCACTCACTCACTCACTCACTCACTCTCTACTCACTCAACTCACTTACTCACTAACTCCACTCACTCAACACTCTCTACTCACTCACTCACTCACTCACTCACTCACTCACTCACTCACTCACTCACTCACTCTCTACTCACTCAACTCACTTACTCACTAACTCCACTCACTCAACACTCTCTACTCACTCACTCACTCACTCACTCACTCACTCACTCTCTACTCACTCAACTCACTTACTCACTAACTCCACTCACTCAACACTCTCTACTCACTCACTCACTCACTCACTCTCTACTCACTCAACTCACTTACTCACTAACTCCACTCACTCAACACTCTCTACTCACCTACTCACTCACTCACTCTCTACTCACTCACTCAACACCCTCTACTCACTCACTCACTCACTCTCTACTCACTCAACTCACTTACTCACTAACTCTACTCACTCAACACTCTCTACTCACTCACTCACTCACTCACTCTCTACTCACTCAACTCACTTACTCACTAACTCCACTCACTCAACACTCTCTACTCACTCACTCACTCACTCACTCACTCTCTACTCACTCAACTCACTTACTCACTAACTCCACTCACTCAACACTCTCTACTCACTCACTCACTCACTCACTCACTCACTCACTCACTCACTCTCTACTCACTCAACTCACTTACTCACTAACTCCACTCACTCAACACCCTCTACTCACTCACTCACTCACTCACTCACTCTCTACTCACTCAACTCACTTACTCACTAACTCTACTCACTCTACTCACACACTCACTCTCTCTCTCTTCCTCTCTCTCATACACACACACTTTACTTACTCACTCTGCTCACTCACTCTACTCACTCACTCTACTCACTCACTCACTAACTCACTCACTCACTCACTCACTCAACACTCTCTACTCACTCACTCACTCACTCACTCTCTACTCACTCAACTCACTTACTCACTAACTCTACTCACTCAACACTCTCTACTCACTCAACACTCTCTACTCACTCACTCACTCACTCACTCACTCACTCTCTACTCACTCAACTCACTTACTCACTAACTCCACTCACTCAACACTCTCTACTCTCTCACTCACTCACTTACTCACTAACTCCACTCACTCAACACTCTCTACTCACTCACTCACTCTCTACTCACTCAACACTCTCTACTCACTCACACACTCTCTACTCACTCAACTCACTTACTCACTAACTCCACTCACTCAACACTCTCTACTCACTCACTCACTCACTCACTCACTCACTCACTCACTCACTCACTCTCTACTCACTCAACTCACTTACTCACTAACTCCACTCACTCAACACTCTCTACTCACTCACTCACTCACTCACTCACTCACTCACTCACTCACTCACTCACTCACTCTCTACTCACTCAACTCACTTACTCACTAACTCCACTCACTCAACACTCTCTACTCACTCACTCACTCACTCACTCACTCACTCACTCTCTACTCACTCAACTCACTTACTCACTAACTCCACTCACTCAACACTCTCTACTCACTCACTCACTCACTCACTCTCTACTCACTCAACTCACTTACTCACTAACTCCACTCACTCAACACTCTCTACTCACCTACTCACTCACTCACTCTCTACTCACTCACTCAACACCCTCTACTCACTCACTCACTCACTCTCTACTCACTCAACTCACTTACTCACTAACTCTACTCACTCAACACTCTCTACTCACTCACTCACTCACTCACTCT
This sequence comes from Siphateles boraxobius, assembly GCF_051911475.1. Taxonomy (NCBI): domain Eukaryota; kingdom Metazoa; phylum Chordata; class Actinopteri; order Cypriniformes; family Leuciscidae; genus Siphateles; species Siphateles boraxobius. The sequence goes on from NW_027509215.1 coordinate 6,644,720, forward strand.
CTACTCACTCAACTCACTTACTCACTAACTCCACTCACTCAACACTCTCTACTCACTCACTCACTCACTCACTCACTCTCTACTCACTCAACTCACTTACTCACTAACTCCACTCACTCAACACTCTCTACTCACTCACTCACTCACTCACTCACTCACTCACTCACTCTCTACTCACTCAACTCACTTACTCACTAACTCCACTCACTCAACACCCTCTACTCACTCACTCACTCACTCACTCACTCTCTACTCACTCAACTCACTTACTCACTAACTCTACTCACTCTACTCACACACTCACTCTCTCTCTCTTCCTCTCTCTCATACACACACACTTTACTTACTCACTCTGCTCACTCACTCTACTCACTCACTCTACTCACTCACTCACTAACTCACTCACTCACTCACTCACTCAACACTCTCTACTCACTCACTCACTCACTCACTCTCTACTCACTCAACTCACTTACTCACTAACTCCACTCACTCAACACTCTCTACTCTCTCACTCACTCACTTACTCACTAACTCCACTCACTCAACACTCTCTACTCACTCACTCACTCTCTACTCACTCAACACTCTCTACTCACTCACACACTCTCTACTCACTCAACTCACTTACTCACTAACTCCACTCACTCAACACTCTCTACTCACTCACTCACTCACTCACTCACTCACTCACTCACTCACTCACTCACTCTCTACTCACTCAACTCACTTACTCACTAACTCCACTCACTCAACACTCTCTACTCACTCACTCACTCACTCACTCACTCACTCACTCACTCACTCACTCACTCACTCACTCTCTACTCACTCAACTCACTTACTCACTAACTCCACTCACTCAACACTCTCTACTCACTCACTCACTCACTCACTCACTCTCTACTCACTCAACTCACTTACTCACTAACTCCACTCACTCAACACTCTCTACTCACTCACTCACTCACTCACTCACTCACTCTCTACTCACTCAACTCACTTACTCACTAACTCCACTCACTCAACACTCTCTACTCACCTACTCACTCACTCACTCTCTACTCACTCACTCAACACCCTCTACTCACTCACTCACTCACTCTCTACTCACTCAACTCACTTACTCACTAACTCTACTCACTCAACACTCTCTACTCACTCACTCACTCACTCTCTACTCACTCAACTCACTTACTCACTAACTCCACTCACTCAACACTCTCTACTCACTCACTCACTCACTCACTCACTCTCTACTCACTCAACTCACTTACTCACTAACTCCACTCACTCAACACTCTCTACTCACTCACTCACTCACTCACTCACTCACTCACTCACTCACTCACTCACTCTCTACTCACTCAACTCACTTACTCACTAACTCCACTCACTCACTAACTCCACTCACTCAACACCCTCTACTCACTCACTCACTCACTCACTCTCTACTCACTCAACTCACTTACTCACTAACTCTACTCACTCTACTCACACACTCACTCTCTCTCTCTTCCTCTCTCTCATACACACACACTTTACTTACTCACTCTGCTCACTCACTCTACTCACTCACTCACTAACTCACTCACTCACTCGCTCACTAACTCACTCACTCACTCAACTCACTCACTTACTCACTCACTCACTAACTCTACTCACTCAACTCACTCTACTCACTCACTAAATAACTCTACTCACTCAACTCACTCACTCACTCACTCACTCACTAACTCTACTCACTAACTCTACTCACTCACTCTACTCACTCAACTCACTCACTCTACTGACTCAACTCACTCACTCACTAACTCACTAACTCTACTCACTAACTCTACTTACTCAACTCACTCAACTCACTCACTCTACTCACTCACTCTACTGACTCACTCTACTGACTCAACTCACTCAACTCACTAACTCTACTTACTCAACTAACTCACTCACTCTACTCACTCATTCACTCTACTCACTCAACTCACTCTACACACACACACACACACACACACACACACACACACACACACACACACACACACACACACACACACACACACACACACACACACACACACACACACACACACACACTTTACTTACTCACTAACTCACTCACTCACTCACATCCCAGTCAAATGAAGCACAGCCTTAAGAGCTCCATCCACATCATGACGGTATTCAGCAAACAGAAGTACAAACACTCTCTTATGACTGACAGCTGATGTCAGTGGCTGGATGTGACCCAACCAATGATGAAACAGCATTTCCTGTTCCAAACCAGCACTGGAGCGACTATAAGTACACGAGTGCCATCGTTTACTGGCAGTGAGTCAGAGAGAGAAGCTGAGAGAGAGGCAGTGTCTGCCAATACACACGACCTGATAAGAAGGAGTGGGATTATTGAGCAGCTGAGAGCAGGAGGAGCAGCCCAGAGTTCTCAGCACGAGAGTCCAGAACATTTAACCCTGAAACACATTATACAGTCATCACTGTCACTCCATACACTTATCATAATCGCTTCATCAGGAAGATGGAAATACTTTAATGCAAAATAATAACATATAATTTGAATATTCAATATTAATGCTTTAAATAATTATATATATATATATATATATATATATATATATATATATATATATATATATATATATTATAATAAATAAAATAAAATAAAAATACATATAATGTAATATGACAAAAATTTTGCAAAAGTAACATCAATCAAAAATATATAATACATAATGGGAATATGATTATGAATTAAATATAAAAGTCTTTAGTTATAATAACCAATATCATTATATTGCGTTGCGCAATAAGAAGCTAGAAGAAATTTTACTGAATTAATGTGTACATAAAATAAATAAATAGATTAAATTAAATATTTAACACTTTATACCTTTACTTTTCTGTTGTAAATCAAATTTAAAATGCATTATTTTGTAAAACTGTTTCATAATGTATAAATATAAATTTAGCCTATTTTATTATAGTTAAAATAATAAGAAAATTATATTATTTTGCTCATTGTTATTGTTTTAAAAACAAGAAATGAAAATAAATACATATACATAAAATTGAGATAATTCAAATAATGTCAAATACTTTAATTTTATTACATTTAAAAAACATGATTTTATAAAACTAAACAGGATTATTTAGAGATGGACTTTTTATACTATAAGTAGCAATTTAATAAAATGTCACTGATAGCTCTTAAACTGAACACAATCAGCAATCACATGAATTTTACAAACAAAAGTTCATGTACTGAGTTAGATTAAACTGAGAGGGGCCATAGCACTTGCATATTGTTGTCCTATTGTTCGTTTCACTGCTTCTATTGTTCTCATTTGTAAGTCGCTTTGGATAAAAGCGTCTGCTAAATGAATAAATGTAAATGTACATATTTGTAAACACAAAAATGAACATCTGCTGGTAAAATCTATAGGTTCGGTGATATATCTGACATGCAATAAACGTATTTTTATATTCAGTAATGAAGCACAATGTAGAAATGTACCTAGTATGTAAAAATGTAAGAAGCAGATGTTTCACCTCCAACACTAATGCCATATTTCTCCAGTTCTTCTGATTCTTTTGAACATGCTCCTGTTAACATGATACTTGCCCTGCGGCAGAACATATGAGTTCCTTTCTCCTCTCTTTCTCAGATGTCTTACCTCCAATATATTTACATTGTTCATTTTAAAAGCAAATAAATTATTCATGATTTCAGATTTCATGTTAATTAGTGCTGGTTTTCTCCATCTGTGTTTTCATGTTTTTAGGCACCACTGAATATTTTAAATATTTCATTACTTACATAGCAGCAATCCATGTGCTTGTCTAAAACAGAATGCAGCACCAAACTTCTCGCTTTGGGAGAAACTTCTGGCTAATTGAATGACACACATAAAAGATCAACCTTTCTATATTTCACACTCTGCGTGCGTGTGCATGTCTTTCAGGAAGCAAGACTCCTCCACATTCGCTGTGTTAGTGTTTGTGTGTGTCCATCAGCATGTTACACCTCTCCTTCTTCAGTCTGAGGTTCCACCTGGGTGGAGTGAGCTGCTGCTGGCATATGGGCCATGTAATTGATAGAAACAGCACAGCTGTAGATGGTGGTACTGAGACCCAAAGTCCTCTAATCACAGCAGAATAACAGTGCCCAGCCAACCTGCACGCCTGTGTATGTGTGTGTGTGTGTGTGTGTGTGTGTGTGTGTGTGTGTGTGTGTATGTGTGTGTGTGTGTGTGTGTGTGTGTGTGTGTGTGTGTGTGTGTGTGTGTGTGTGTGTGTGTGTGTGTGCGTGCGTGCGTGTGCCTGTCCTCTGCCATCGGTCCATCAGTATGATCATTTCACCACTTCATGACGATTGATAATGTAAGGTTGTTCTTTTAAAATCACATTTTTGTTCTTGTGCAAACCTATCGAAGGGTTTAGTTCACTCAAAAATGAAAATCCTGTAATTTTTTACTCCCCCCTCATGTTGTTTCAAACCCGTATGATGTTATTTTTTGATCCAGGTAAAGGGACAATCAAGGACAAAAGAACATAAAATTTCAAAATAAAATATAGATGAAAAACTCCAAAATTAGAAATGCTAACTGAAGTAAAAGATCTATCTATCAATCTGTCTGTCCGTCAATCCATCAATCAATCCATCCCTCCATCCATCCACCCATCCATTCATCCAAGAACCAACCATCCATCCATCCATCCATCTATCCATCCTCCCACCAATCCACCCACCCATCCATCTGTCCATCCACCCACCCACCCATCCATGCACCCACCCACCCATCCATACACCCACCCAACCATCCATCCACCCATCCACCCATCCATCCATCCATCCATCCATCCATCCATCCACCCACCCACCCAAACATCCATCCATCCACCCACCAATCCACCCAACCATCCAACCATCCAACCATCCATCCACCCATCCATCCATCCATCCATCCATCCATCCACCCACCCACCCACCCATCAATCCATCCATCCATCGATCCATCCATCCAAAACACCCACCCAACCATCCATCCAGAACACCCACCCACCCACCCATCCACCCATCCCTCCATCCATCCATCCACCCATCCATCCACCCACCCATCCATCCACCCACCCACCCAACCATCCATCCACCCACCAACCCATCCATCCATCCATCCATCCATCCATCCATCCACCCACATCCATCCATCCACCCATCAGCCCAACCATCCACCCATCCACCCACCCATCCACCCACCCACCCATCCACCCATCCATCCATCCATCCATCCATCCATCCATCCATCCACCCAACCATCCAACCATCCAACCATCCAACCATCCATCCATCCATCCACCCATCCATCCACCCACCCACCCATCCATCCATCCATCCACCCAACCATCCAACCATCCGCCCATCCATCCATCCACACACCCACCCACCCATCCATCCATCCATCCATCCACCCACCTATCCACCCATCCGGCCATCCATCCACCCATCCATTCATCCATCCACCCATCCAACCATCCATCCATCCATCCATCCATCCATCCATCCATCCATCCATCCATCCATCCATCCACCCATCCACCCACCCAGCCATCCATCCACCCATCCACCCACCCATCCACCCACCCACCCATCCATCCATCCATCCATCCATCCATCCATCCAACCACCAATCCACCCACCCATCCATCCATCCGTCCATCCACCCACCCATCCATCCATCCATCCATCCATCCATCCACCCACCCACCCATAACCATCCATCCATCCATCCATCCATCCATCCATCCACCCACCATCCATCCATCCATCCATCCATCCATCCATCCACCCACCAATCCACCCAACCATCCAACCATCCATCCACCCATCCATCCATCATCCATCCATCCATCCATCCATCCATCCATCCATTCATCCATTCATCCATCCATCCACCCACCCATCCAAAACACCCACCCACCCACCCATCCATCCACCCACCCAACCATCCACCCACCCATCCATCCATCCGTCCATCCATCCATCCATCCATCCACCCAACCATCCACCCACCCATCCATCCATCAGCCCACCCACCCATCCACCCACCCATCCATCCATCCATCCATCCATCCATCCATCCACCCAACCATCCAACCATCCATCCATCCACCCACCCATCCACCCATCCACCCATCCATCCATCCACTCACCAATCCACCCATCCATCCATCCACCCACCCACCCTTCCACCAATCCATCCACCCACCCACCCCCCTATCCATCCATCCAATCCATCCAATCCACCCATCCATCCACCCATCCATCCATCCATCCATCCATCCAATCCACCCATCCATCCACCCACCCATCCATCCACCTACCCATCCACCCAACCATCCAACCATCCATCCATCCACCCACCTATCCACCCATCCATCCACCCACCCATCCATCCATCCATCCATCCATCCACCAACCCATCCACCCGACCATCCATCCATCCATCCACCCACCCATCCACCCACCCACCCATCCATCCACCCATCCATCCATCCATCTATCCATCCAAATCCATCCAAATCCATCCAAATCCATCCATCCATCCACCCAACCATCCAACCATCCATCCATCCATCCACCCACCCATCCACCCATCCACCCATCCATCCATCCACCCACCAATCCACCCATCCATCCATCCACCCACCCACCTATCCACCAATCCATCCACCCACCCACCCACCTATCCATCCATCCAATCCATCCAATCCACCCATCCACCCATCCATCCACCCATCCATCCATCCATCCAATCCACCCATCCATCCATAAGCCCACCCACCCATCCATCCACCTACCCATCCACCCAACCATCCAACCATCCATCCATCCACCCACCTATCCACCCATCCATCCATCCATCCACCTACCTATCCACCCATCCACCCATCCATCCACCCACCCATCCATCCATCCATCCATCCATCCACCAACCCATCCACCCGACCATCCATCCATCCATCCACCCACCCACCCATCCATCTTTCTGTCTCCGTCCATCCGTCTGTCCATCTAGTTTTTCTACTTCTAAATGTCATGTTTAATTTGTGTTACCTGGCATTTCTCCAATTTTTCTAATTGTTTCAAAGTAAATCCTACATAGCCCCCCCCCTCCATCCATCCACCCAACCATCCTTCTATCCACCCACCCATCCATCCATCCACCCACCCACCCACCCATCCATCCATCCATCCATCCATCAGCCCACCGGCCCAACCACCCACCCACCCATCCATACACCCACCCACCCATCCATCCATCCATCCATCCATCCATCCATCCACCCAACCATCCAACAATCCATCCATCCACCCACCCACCCACCCATCCATCCATCCACCCATCCATCCATCCATCCATCCATGACCCACCTATCCACCCATCCATCCAGCCACCTATCCACCCATCCATCCACCCAGCCATCCACCCATCCACCCACCCATCCATCCATCCATCCACCCACCTATCCACCCATCCATCCACCCATCCGTCCACCTACCCATCCACCCAACCATCCAACCATCCACCCACCTATCCACCCATCCATCCATCCATCCACCCACCTATCCACCCACCCATCCACCCACCCATCCACCCACCCATCCATCCACCCATCCATCCATCCATCCATCCAAATCCATCCAAATCCATCCATCCATCCAACCATCCATCCACCAACCCATCCACCCACCCATCCACCCACCCATCCATCCATCCAACCATCCATCCAACCATCCATCCATCCATCCATCCATCCATCCATCCATCCACGACCCATCCATCTTTCTGTCTCTGTCCATCCGTCTGTCCATCTAGTTTTTCTACTTCTAAATGTCATGTTTAATTTATGTTACCTGCCATTTCTCTAATTTTTCTAATTGTTTCAAAGTAAATCCTACATAGCCCCCCCCCCCCCCCCCTAAAAAAAGACACCCCAAAAATGTGTTTCTTAGTGAATTATTCTTTGATAATAGTGAGATAGTCAATAAACCAAGAGGAAAGATCACAGGAAGAACTTAAAAACACCTTGAACAGGAAGAATTGCACCTGTTATGATGTGAATCTTTGTGTAACATCGTGTTTTGATCGATCATATGTGGAAATCAGGGTGCTTTTTTGCATTTTGCAACACAGTGAAGGTGTGATTATGAAATGTGAGGTGAGGGTGCGCCTCCACACACTGTCAGTAGTGTAGGTGTTAGTTAATGCCACAGCCAGAAACATCTGCAGGGGGGAAAAGTTCTATTTTTAAGAGGTTTACTCAAGGAAAGGTATACGGCACACGCTTCTTTCTCTAACACATCCTTCTTTTGTGCCACCAGCAGCTTCAGTCGGACCACCAGTCAGTGTCACCTGTGATTCTGGCAGGCGGTTTGTCTCATCTCCGTCTCATTGTGAGAGTTCCAGCGCCTTCATTAGCAACTCGGCTCGTCACACTGCCTTTAAACGCTGATAATGTGATAATTAAAACAGCTGACGAGCACGAGCTGTCATCGCTGTGGCAACAAAAAGCCTCATTTACAGGTGGAAGAATAGCAATGCATCATCCAGGTTTACCATCCACCGTCTATGGTATAGCTGATAAAAAAAGACTGGGTGGTGTAACAGTACAGCAATTGTATCAGATGGAATACCGTAGTATTTTGGTAATACCAGCCAAAAGTTTGGGGTCAGATTGTTTTGAAAGAATCTCCTTTGCTCACCAAGGCTGCATTTATTTGTTTAAAAAACAGTAAAAACAGTAATATTGTGGCATATTGTTATCCAGTCTTCAGTGTCACATGATCCTTCAGAAATCTAATATGCAGATTTTGGTTTCACTTTATTTTTATGGTCCCTTTAACACATTTTGTTGTCTATAAGTAACATTGCACCTTCATGTCTACTAACTCTAATTAGAGTATTACCGTAGTAGAGTATTAGTAGACTGTTAGGGATACAATAAGTTGACATGTAGTTGAAAAGTTACTTATAGTCAGTAGAGTGTCTGTTGGAGGTGCATCACAATAAAGAGTTTGCACATATGAAGCAGACCGTCTACTAAAATGAGAGTTAGTTGATGTAGTTGCAAAGTTACTTATATTAACAGAATGTTCAAAAGGGCCCATCAAAATAAAGTGTTGCCCAGATTTTTTTAAACATTTCTTGTTATTATCAATGTTGAAAACAGCCGCTTCATATTTTTGTGGAAATCGTGATGCATTTTTTTTCAGGATTCTTTGCTGAATAAAAAGTTCAAAAGAACAGCATTTATGTGACAGAAATCTTTTGTAACATTATAAAAGTCTTTAATGTCACTTTTAACCAATTTAATGCTTAATATTAATTTCTTTCTGAAAATCTTTCTGACCCCAAACTTTTGAATTGTAGTATACTATAGTATTTGCATGGTGCCATGTCCAAAAATATCTACAATTCGAATTGTCAAAAAAAAAAAAAATAACACACCCGAAAGTCATTCCCGTTGGAATTCTTCCAAACTTTCTCCTCAGGGTGTTGAGTGTGTGTGAATCATTATAAGAGTAGTAGGTGGCAGATAAATGCATTTCCCCTTTCTCTCTCCATCTCTTTCTTTCAACTACACAATGATTTATTACCTGAAAAGACCAGAGAACTAATTAGTGGAGTAATTAATTAATTTAAATTTGCATATTTGCATTTGCAATTAGTGCAGTCAACTGATTAGTCTGAAATGAGGAGTTTGACTCATCAGATGCTGGTGTGAACTGGACCAGAACGTGCAGAATGCCAGCTGAGGCGTTTTGGGGGGCAGAGTGTGTGTGTGTGTGTGTGTGTGTGTGTGTGTGTGTGTGTGTGTGTGTGTGTGTGTGTGTGTGTGTGTGTGTGTGTGTGTGTGTGTGTGTGTGTGTGTGTGTGTGTGTGTGTGTGTGTGTGTGTGTGTGTGTGTGTGTGTGTGTGTGTCCAAATGTTGCTGTTTTTGGGACTGCCCTCTGCTGCACAGAGAAATATTTACTGGAAAAGTAGTAGTTTGTCTGCTATATGATTTAAAGACGATGAAGCGTAAACTAAACACAGCTGCACTTCTAACAGTCTTCTCGCAAGACTGCACTACAGAGATTCAGAGCTGTCATACACCGTGGGCCTAAGTTACTGTAGCACTTAACGCAACAATATCTAACACCAACAAAACCATGCTACTACAATGTTTTATATGTAGGAAAATATGTGATTTGTGTATGCTTTGATTCAAAATGCATTCTTCAAAGTATCACTGAGTAAATAAGGAAGTGAATCAAAATTTGGCTTTCGGTGAATATTTCTTAGTAAATAGTCAAATTCAAAAGACTTGTCTACAAAAATGTAATGAACATTTCCACTATTATTTAATGAAAAAATTATGCAGTTTGTTGAATTGGCCGAATAGCGGTGCAAGTTGTTGCAATCAAACTGCTTTCCCATTGCTTCTCAAAAAAAAATTTTTTGTAATTAATTAAACAGCAGAAATGTCAAATATAACAATTATATATCACTGTAAAAAAATTGAGTTAACTTTAAAAAGTAAAGCAACCAACTGCAAAGCATTTTTTACTTCACTCAACTTCAGTGGTTGAAGTTGTGCAGACTCATTTTTTGAAAGTTCACTGAAGCTATTGGTTTCAGTTACCTTTCTCAGTAAGTACATCTAACTAGTCATTATGAGTTTGTTGAAAGTTGAATGGGGGGTTAAATGAACTTTAAGAAATTCTGTTTTTTATGATAAATACTATTTTTTTTTATAAATAGTAGTTTCATAAGGAATTTATAACATTTAAAATAGTAAAACAATTATGGAAGACAAAACAACAATTTAAATAGCAAAAACATTCAAAGGTAACATTTTAAATGTGAAGAAAAGAAAAGCATATGAAAACATAATTTTCAGCCAATGACTTAATACAAAACCAATTTCAGTTAAAATCTGCCTTCATTATATGATTCTTGTCTCTCAGTGATTTTATTGTGTTCATCTTATTTTGTTTACATAATAAATACTGCAAAATATGAATTCTTGAGACATATCCATTGTGACAACTTGCCTGATAGCGTGAATTCAGGTTGATAGGGACACTTATAACAATTGAGATGAGTGAGAAAAAGTTTCCCAATCAAACTGAATTCACCCCTAAAGTCTGTATCACAGTTCTGACGCTAAAGGGAGGGTTTGATAGCCTATATATTGCACATCTACATCATGACAGCACAATGAATTCATTCTTTGCTGTTTGCCAACTAAATGCTCCTTAACATTTATATGCGTAGGCTATTATTCATATTTACTGTAGCAGAGATTTGATGTAATATCTGAGCATTTATTATCCATCAGACGACTCTAACATGCGTAGTGAAGACATCTCAACTGATTTGCTCTTGCCTACAGCATCCGTTGCCCTATAATCAAATACACGCTTCACTTTAAAGTCTAAATCATTTAGTCGTTTCTACACTGGTATTGCCGCAGCAGTACTGGCATTAATCTCTTCTTTTTTTACCCGGAGTTTTTTGACGGTAAATGAGAGCCTCCCGGTGCCCATTACCGTGCGCACCAGATGATGAGAGCGGAATGAAGGTCCCCGGAGACTGCATCATGTGACCAACAAAACGTCAGTGGCAGATGGCATGGGTACCAGCGCTGGTGCCTGGCATGGGTGTCATTTCTCTGTGAAAGAGAGAGAGAGAGAGGGAGAGGGAGATTAAAGGAATTCATACAGCTCCACATCAAGCACATGGGAGGCAGCTCTGAACGTCGCAAGGAATTTGAACATGCAAGCTGAAAACTGAACGAAACAGGTGAGCCGTTGAAAACCAGTCTGATTTAGAGCTTCAGTTTGTGGCATGAATGTGTTATTGTTGTGTTTATTGTTAAAAAAAACCCTGCTTAGCTCCAGTCTTTGCTACGTTATTTGTGTTTGTACGACAGGCAATGTGCCTAATGCCATGGTTTTGAGTTCACCCAGGATTGTTCTTGCTATATTTTTAATTGTTGTTTGTCTGAGTAGGGCAGTACAGGGAGTAACATCGCCAGATTAACCAATTAGAAATGAGCTACAGGAGTGAATTCTCTATCATACATGACCACCACCCTCCTGAGCTGACAATAGAAGCTGTAAATCTTTGTGAAAAACGTTTACAGAACAACAAATTTGTGTTGATTAAGTATAATTTCACGTCTGGTTAGTAATTTGATTTGTGATCATGTTAATAAATGTTAAAATGACAAAATGTGCATCATCTGAATCAGCAGGTTATCATTTGATTTGACATAAAATATAAAAAAAAATTTTTTAACCCCCCCCCTCTACAAATATGATTCATGCTTATAATGCGTACATTGAAAAATTTTCAAATTCTCTTGCTCTCAAAAATTGAACAAAACATCATACAGGCCTATAGACTTGAATGACAAACACATTCTGATGTTTTTTGGTGTGTTTTTTTTTGTTAGCCTTCTATATTTGTTAACTGTTTTGAATGAAAAAGCTGATCATTTCAAAAGACATTTTGGGATGGCAAAATAATGTAATCATTTTACCACATATTACCACAAAGTGCAAAATATAGTGGGATAGATTGTAAGAATGCCACTCTTTTTAATTGACAGGTATTTACACCGTTTAGGGATAAGTTAAACTAATTTGTAGCAGACAAATATCAAAATCTGAAACACATTTTGAAATATTTTTACATGCATATTGGACCAACATAGTCTCGTTATGGCTTTAGTAAAACAATTCACGTTATACAATCTATGTTATAGAAACAAAACGTAAAAGGCTCTTCAACAGCAAATCACAGATCATATTTAGTCGTAAATAAAACATATATATTTTTAAATACTTTAGTAGGATAACCCAGTTAGGCTTCCGGGTATTTGACGTCAAGACTGTTTTATTTTGTTGTTCATTTTTGTTGTTATACAGGGACGATGCTAACCGTACCATTTGAAGACCCAGACATGATGCGCGAGTCTCAGTTTGGTGCGACATTCACGCGTCAAGAAGACGCGCGGACACTCAATAGCGCCGAGCTCAAGGAGGCAGAGGACGACAACACGGACAGGGAAGAGGAGGAGGAGGAGAGAGAGGAGGACGAGAACGATCACCCGAAGAAGAAAGGCGCGCGTAAAAAGAAATTCTCTGAAGGACGCGGCGAACGTGTCAAAGTGCGCCGCCAAGAAGCGAACGCGCGCGAGCGCAGCCGCATGCACGGCCTCAACGACGCGCTCGAGAGCCTGCGCAAAGTCGTGCCGTGCTACTCTAAAACGCAAAAACTCTCCAAGATCGAGACTTTGAGGCTGGCCAAGAATTACATATGGGCTCTATCTGAGACTCTGAGCGCGGGGAAGAGGCCTGACCTGCTCGCGTTCGTGCAGACTCTGTGCAAGGGCTTGTCGCAGCCCACCACCAACTTGGTCGCGGGTTGCTTGCAGCTGAACTCCAGAAATTTCCTCACAGATCACAACGGGGACGTGTCGTTCTCGGGCAGGCCTCAGTATGATTCTCTTTACCCGTATCCGAACGCTACTGAGATGGCCACGCCCACCGGCCTCAGCTCTGGGACCCGGGACAGCGTCAAACCGTTCCGGCCCTACAACTATTACGCGTCCTACGAGTCCTATTACGACAGCGCCTCTCCGGAGAGCAGCAGCCCTCGTTTTGAAGGCCAAATGAGTCCTCCGATTAATTACAACGGAATTTTCTCGCTTAAAAAACACGAGGAGCAAGTCGAGTACAGTAAGAACTGCCATTATGGGATGAGATACTGTAACGTTCCCGGCCGGGGCTCCATGTACCGCGTTTCCCCAGACAGCCATTTTCCTTATGACTTACATCCCCGCAGCCAATCGTTCCAGAGCCAGGACGAATTAAATACTGGTTTCCATAATTAAAAGCGAGCATAGGGGTTGGACGCCAGCTACACTAATCTGTTAATTAATTAGGGCGTGTTGCTGATTGTTTTGCTTTGTTTTTGGCACGTTTGATTTCATCATAAAATACTGTAAAATCAATTATATTTATTTCAGACTGCATAGTTTGCTCATGCATCGACGCAGGCTGTGGTAGGCCTATTACAATCAATTAATCGAAAAAACAAAAATTCTTGTCTCGTATATACTGTGGATATGGATTTATTTGCGTGTTACATGAAACACAGAATCATGATATTGCGTGTTACATGAAAGACATAATCATGATAGCAATAATGGAACTATGCAACACAGTATATCATCGTGCAGACATGTAAATAGGCTTATTGTGTGAATTTTATTATTTATAGACATCTGTGTCTTTGAACTATATACTCACCCACCCTTTTGACTGATTTCGCTTAATGTAAACAAGAAAACTATTGTGATTTTGCAACGTGGAAATGTTTTTCCTATTTATTTTGTTGACAGAGGAGCATCTCGGGTCTTGTGAATGATGTGAACTTGATTGGCTCGTGCACTTCGATCGGCTTGTGGAAATAAATCTTAAATGTGATCAACTGTGTTTATGCTCTTTCTTGAGGAAGTCACCTAAAAGATGAACATGCAGCATAGACGTGTTTGAAAATATTAGACCGTATACATTAACGTATAGCCTACTATTATTTATAAATTCGGCATCAGACTGTAATTTCGACATTTACGTTTTAAATGTAGGGCTATTATTATTATTTTTAATTTAATAATGTATACATGTATTATTATTAAGTTATCAGATTCATATCTGATAATAACAGGAAAAATAAAAACGAATGTAGAATGTAAAAATTAAAGAATTAAAAAATGTTTTGAAAGCTTGTCTTTAAAAGTGTCTAGTTTAGTAAATACAGAAAAAAACCTCCATGCATCACTAAATATAAATAACGTTCTTAATATTCTATAAATAAACTTATATTGCAATAAACTTTTACACTTGATAAATCCACAGCACGAATGAGTCATGAGACATGTATGACAGCTGACAATCGGACGGGAAAAACTTGGGCGATATTTGTAGTTTGTAATGTTTTTTTAAAGTGAAGGTTAAGCAAAAAACTTGAAATAATAAATATTCAATTAGCAATTGTTTGCATTTGACCTTATGTTTATTCATATTTGGATGTAAGTGCTCCATGGGGGTTTCAGCATGAACATGTTGAATTCATTATGACCTTTTACAAGCTTGTTAATAATGTATGTTAACCAAATAACGAACTTTAATGCAATTTATTATTGTTTAGATTATTTATTTATTATTGTTATTACTGCCATTATTATAAATAAGATATTAGATAAAACATTGAATGAATTTACATGTTTACAGCTGTCCTACAGATTTTTTTCAGATCAACCGGAAAACACAAGTCGGGAGATAACAGTTGCTGTATGTTGATTTAAAATTTAAATTATATATTTTTATTCTAGTTTTTGAGTATATGTTTTTAAAATTATTATTTAAGATTTTTCAAACACATTTTCAAAGTTTGTTTCGCAGTTTGTAAAACGAAGAGACGAAATTCAAGATCACTGAAACAAGATCAGTGATTAATTCTGTGATTCTTCTTTTTCTTCTTTATTATTATTATTATTATTATATTAGGCTACATTTAATTATTATGATATTGTGATTAAATTCCTCTCTTTTTGAGAGTCAAACGAATAGTTCTATATGGCGGACAGAATTGACTCAATGCCAGAGTTTGACCAATTGCCAAACAACCCGGTTTTTGTATCCGACCATTAAAATATTTAAAAGATAAAACGGCAATTGCAAATGTGTTATTTATTTATAAATACATTTAGAAATAATATTTAAAATTCCATTAATCAGAAACCAAGCATTTATCTGTCTTTTTTACAGTCTAATCTGTTCGCGACAAATTTTTCAGTGAGATTTACAGCCATTAAAAGTTTCTATATCTTACAGTTTATCAGACACACAAGTCAAAAATTAAACATGACGTTATACATTTATGAATACTTAGATTTTTTTTCAGTCAGGCATAAAATATAGCCGGTACTGAAGTTTTAAACCTTTTCAGTCAGGCATAAAATACTGAAGTTTTAAACCATATAGCCTACATAAACATCGTTTGTATATTTGGTTGTAAAATAAAAAATAAATAATATAAAATAAAATAGCTGAGAAGGAAAATGAAACCCATGCTGGTTTTTGCTCCTCTGACATCAACTTGTCCTGCTCTTATAGTGTGAAAATGTGTCTCTGTGTTTGGCATGTGAATCTCTGGAGCTAAAAACCTCCAGGCCAATGACACCATCCTTCCTCTCACACTCATCCTCTCCTTCAGTCAGCCTCTGACAGCTGCTCCCTGACAGGAGGAGTGTGTGTGCAGTGTGTGTGTGTGTGTGTGTGTGTGTGTGTGTGTGTGTGCAGTGTGTGTGTGTGTGTGTGTGTGTGTGTGTGTGTGTGTGTGTGTGTGTGTGTGTGTGTGTGTGTGTGTGTGTGTGTGTGTGTGTGTGAGAGAGAGAGAGGTCTGCAGGCAAACAGTCTCGGGGGTGAAGGTCTCAATGCTTGGCATGCATTTGCTCTCCTTTGACTGAGAGGTTAACCCTGAATGTGCCCTCTCTCTCTCTCTCTCTCTCTCTCTCTCTCTCTCTCTCTCTCTCTCTCTCTCTCATAGGAGACTATAGAGGTAAAGTATAGTAGCATATGGCATATTCTGTGTGGGTGGCAGAGCTGTAGGCGTCAGTCTGGCTTTTATATGGACACAGTTTTCACATTCATATCTGTTCTTTATGAGTCCATGCGACCCATATTAAAATGCTATTCATAATGTATGCAACACATGCATATATGCATATACACAACACATACAATCAACTTACTCTAAGTGAATCAATTAACGAGTGGCTCATAATTGCACCCCATGGCTTAATTGTCAATATGTCACAAGTAAATATGAATCGCATTTACAATAAATTACACTGCTTCATGAAAATATACAGTATGTGAGATGCAAGGTAAGACACGCAAACAGATGGATGGATGGATGGATGGATGGATGGATGGATGGATGGATGGATAGATAGATAGATAGATAGATAGATAGATAGATAGATAGATAGATAGATAGATAGATAGATAGATAGATAGATAGATAGATAGATAGATAGATAGAAAGTTTTATTGGTAAATTTAATACAATAGTCCTATTTTATGAGTATAACGTATTTTTTATTTATTTGTATTATTACGTGGTCATAACAGAAATAGCCTTCTCAATTCACAAAATAACTCTTGGGAAAAAATAATCACTGAGAATGACAACATGTGTGAGTTAAAAAAGAGAGAAAATAATTTTAAATGGTTTGTTTGTTTATTCTACCGGATATAATGAAATGAAAAGACATAGAATTCCAGTCCTGATAAATAGCAATTATTTAAATGGACAAACAGTGTCTTGAATGGTTAAAGGGCACAATCCCTCTGAGTCTGGCATTGCCTAAAATAAATAGCCTGTTAGAAATAATCTTGGTGATTAAAAGTGAAAAATGCTCTGCCCCCACAATGGTGATTTACCACCTTAAACTTTGGCGGCAGAAGTGAATAGTAATTCCCAGAGAGAGAGAGAGAGAGAGAGAGAGAGAGAGAGAGAGAGAGAGAGAGAGAGAGAGAGAGGACAGCTAGTCACATCGTCAACCCTCCCCAAATTTCCAGCCTTCCCCGGGACACAGATGGCATGGGACACAAAACTCTCCCTATTAAATTCCTAATAATCATTTCTCTTGTGGAATGGTGTGAGAGACTGGGGAGGGGAGGGGTGAGGCCGAGGGATCTGCTGTTTTAATTAGATGCTTTAAGGAGCAGAGGCGGTGTGGGAAGCAGTGCATTCTGGGAGTGATGGGTGCAGGGCTGCCATAAAATGACACCACAGCAGAAGCCAGAAGCTCATTTGCATGTCAGATTGGCATCGGATTGGCACGAGGCCTGGGCACGGGGAAACACTTCTGAACTCAGCAGTCAGAGGTCTGAGGAGGAGAGAAAGACTGCAATTATGTTCCAGCGTTTGAGAGTCTATTCGGAGAAATGAGAACAAGAATTACGTAACAGTATTGCATGAACATTATTTTTTAAAAGCATGTAGGCCTACGCATAGAGAAGACTCATTCCAAAACAAATATTTATACAGATCTTGACTGATTAATGTGATTTTTTTGTCGTCATACAATGCCTATACAAATTTGCTGGTTGCGTACGCGCGCAAATTATATCAATAATAACAATATAAAAAAAAAAATATATATATAGAGTATTTTAGACTATATATTTTTGTTACATTTTAATAGATAACATCACACTGGCATACATTATGAAAATTTAATGAAATATTTTTCAGCTCAATCTTAAATAAATTCATATTTATAAAATCATATTAAATTCACAATTATCACACAACTCTCCCTTTCTCTCTCTCTCTCTCTCTCTCTCTCTCTCTCTCTCTCTATATATATATATATATATATATAGCCTATATATATATACATTTATATATTATATAAATGTAAATTTATATAATTGTATATAGCTAGTTAGACCTACATTTGGGGAATTTTTTTTTTATTCAGTCAGGGATAAAAAGATAGCCATACGTAAATATAGGCGCATATATATATATATATATATATATATATATATATATATATATATATGTAATATAGCCTATAAATGCACACACATATAGCATTATGATAGCAAATGCAAATACCAGCATGTTACACTACACCGGGCTAACTTTGGAGATTTATTTTCATACAGAATGAATTTCAATTTCATAGGAATGAACATGATACAGCCATTGATTAAACATGTATGAGTTCCCGTCATTTATATAAATCATAAGTTTATTGGAGCCCCAAAAAGACTAATAAGAGACATATTTAACTTCGATTAGTAAAAAATGATGGCAGATCATTTATAATAGTGTGGTCCTTGCTGAGAGGCTGAACGCTATTAAAAAGTTCATCTCGAAGAACTTCATATAGGCTATTGACACTTGTACAAAATCACGACTTACAGCACAAGATCATGCAGAACAGACAAAGCTTTAACAGACCTGCGTGTGTAACATGCCCGGGGCACAATAGGCTACAGTTAAAAGTGTGTTTTCCTCTTCTTACGATCTGCTATTTGAAATAAAAGTGGTTTTAATGTCTCGGCAGAAAATAATCCTACATTAAATGAACATTAAACTGAGCAGCTTTCCATGTGTCAGATTTCTCTATGTCTGTGCTGTTTGTCTGTGAGCTAATGGGACACGTTCCAACTGCCATTACCCAGAAACACACCTGCTGTTCACAACTGATACCAAAATCTAAAATAAATCAGGCTGTGTGGAGTTGATTGGGAAATAAAATCTAAACTGTTCGAGTGTGAAACTTCTGCCAGCATCACAATCATTTTAAACTGTTCAAACGAAACTCTGCCTAAATCTCAGTAAGAAAATGTACAAAAGCTGTCACTTGGTACCATGTAGATTTGTAGAAAACGAGTTGAAGAAAATGGTATGTAGATACCATAGAGTTGAGAAACCCTTGTTATTAGCGCCACCGGTGGCCGTTAGGTGAACTGCAGCCAGCCACTAATTGCTCGTGATCGTGCACGTTACGTACGAGAGACTGAATGGAAGGCCCCGATATAGCTACAACAAAGTTCTTTTCGCTATTCTCTTAAGAAGAAAAAAGAAGTTGGAAATACCTTTGCAGCAATATAGCCTACTGTTAACGATCATTGCAGTCTGCGTGATGATTGCTTTCCTGACAATAACTAAATAATCCCACTACAACGACAGCGGTCAGAAAATGGAAGTTCAGAAAACATCTGATCATAGCGATGTGGATATGTTTCCATCAGCTCTGCAATTCATCTGCATCATGGCGACTGATGAGGTAGGCTAATTAAAATTAAATTGAATAGGCCATAGCCTACATGGGCCTATTTGAGACTAGCCTACAGCCTACAGGTGAAACTCGAACAATTAGAATATCGTGCTAAAGTTATAATTTTGATGATTATGTATTCAAAATCTCAGAAAATTAGAATATTACATGAAAAAAAAAACCCAGGATTTTAAATAGCCTACAGAGATGTCGGCCCTCTGAAAATCATATAATCATGCATGTATATAGTTATATATAGCCTAACGATACTAAATATATTAGTTTCACCTTTTAATTTGAATTACTGAAATACATGAACTGTTGCACGATATTCTAATTTTTCGAGTATCACCTGTGGCAGATTAGTTTGAATGAATCCATTTTCTTTGCACGACACATTGACATTAGGCCTACAGTATGAATGGCTCTTTTGGAAATTGGCACTACGCTAAATTCGTTTAATCTGGCTTGGAATTAATTTGAATGGAAGAGAGGATATCAGGACCGCGTGTAAACGTCACACCCTTTTGATTTTCCCGGCAAAAACGTCCCCAGTCCTTCACATAAAAACAAGTCTACAGACTTTCATAGGCAATTTAGGAAGACGGGGAAGATCTAGTTTCTTAAAGTTACACAACCTGTTCACACTTTGACATTAAAAAAGTGATTCATTTCTTACAGCCTCTTTAAAGGTTCACATGACCTAAAATGTATATAGCCTAGGCCTATTAGTGCCTAATTTGTATTAATACCTTTTGAAAGGGATACTTTTTTAAGTGTAATAATGCAAACAATTTGTGCATTATTGTGAACCTTTATTTAACCAGGCAAGTCACATAAGAACAAGTTCTTAAGAACAGCCACACACACATTTACCTTTAGCAGACGCTTTGATTTACATTGCATTTCAAGGTACACATTTAGCCTACATTCTTATCAGTTCTTGCTTTCCCAGGGAATTGAACCCATAACATTGGCGTTGCAATCACCTACGCTCTACTGTTTGAGCTTCAGGAAAGCACACACATACATTCATTTAAAATACTGTAGTTTTTAAAATGCAGAGATTGAAATAAATGACTCCAATTTCAATGACTTTAGTAGCACATTACAATCATTTGGAGCAGCAAAACCAAAAGCTGAGCGAGCATAAACATTTTTTTGCCCCTATAGGGATAATCAATAGAATATGATTAGATGATCGGGTTGAATATGTACTAACATGTGATTGCAGATATTTGGGTAATAGACCTAACAGGACTTTATAAATAAAAATACACCAGTTTATTTCCCGTCTAACATGTAATGACGTCCAATTTAAAAGGGAATACAGTATATACAGGAATATTGTATATTGTCTGTGTTGATTAATTTTGCATAGCCAGGACCACTTACAATTGATTTAGAAAATATAAATATAAATTTAAAAGAAGTTAATATTTTTGTTGTATATTCTATGGCAGTAAAAATTCAAATGTGTCGGTTACATAAGACAAAAACATTGAAAACAATCTATGCATTAATAAACAACACACCGGCAGGGTGAATTCATGAAGACTGGGGCATTTGCCCCGAAGGCTGCGAGTAATATTTTCAAGGTGGAGGTGTACTTGACCCAGGGCTCCTGGAGCTTCAACACCAGATGTGTGATTGTGTGTTTACACTGCTGTTCGCTGAACTATGAACTGTTGAAGAGGCTCATTCAAAGTCATTCGCTGTTTTGTATTTCATGCTTCTCTCACATATGATCGTACAATGCGTCTTGCATTACTTGTATTTCTATAGAGCTGTAAAAATATCGTAAGATGCTGAATGGCTTCAAAACAACATTCACTAGGCGGAGCTTTGTGACACGCTCCATACTGGTTATCTTTTGATGTACATCTAGTATGCAAATTTATTCTGAACTATTGGGTTTTTACAAGCAAATGCAGTGTTTACATTTCACACAAATTCAACAAGAATGCATTGCATGGCTGTTTTACACCATTTATTTTTTATTAAACTTGCATTCATAATGACTTACAAAATTAGGAATGTGATTTGTCATAAGGAGAACATGGGAAGTTACAAAGTATAGAAATGTATGTTTGACAAGATAGGAGTACAATGCAGGTATTATTTAGTACTCTTGATATACTGTTAGGTTTATTTTTAATAGTGTTTATAGTTTTAGTTTCAGTTTTAAGTAACATTATTAGCCCTGGTAAAATGTGCATTTATTACTAACTTTATTTTAGTTTCTAAAAGAAAAGTTCGTTTTTATTTGCTTATAAGACCCAGTGATGTGGAAAGAAAAATCATATGGTTTTGAAATGACATAAGGGTGAGTATACAGTAAATGACAGATTTTTCATTTTTGGATGCACTATTGCTTTAAAGTACACATGTGGCCTAAACAGTACATTGATTTTTTGACAGTCACATCTCACCCTCTGTCCTCCTGTCCTGCACGCCGTTCTGTTGTTCAGCTCATGATGTTCCTCTGTTCCACCTGTCCACCGGGACAGCCCTGTTCTCCAGGACTCCGCCCCTGTCTCTTCTTGTCCTGTGATTGGACGGAAGTGAGCTATCTGACTGCTGAGGGGGGGAAAACTTGGTTCTCATCCAACAAAGTGTCATTGGGGACACGCATGGCCTGCTGGAGGCAGAGACTCGGGCGCTAATGGGGCCCGCAGCAGCACCTGGGGATTTTGCAGAGAGGGCTGGAGGAGGAATTCAGAATGCCTCGGTAACCATAAGGACTGTTTCCTCCTTTCACTTTTTTGTTACCTTACTTTCGAAATGCCATGGTGCAGTAGTCCGCAATCTGTCATGTTTGTTTGTCATTAGCTCTTGGTTGA